>NC_137778.1:40578552-40703801 GCF_963455305.1 Plecotus auritus
GAAGTGACTCTTTCTGGAGTGACCTCTTGTGGGCCAACACGTAGAGAGCGATTGGGTCAACTCCCCGAGAAGAAGGAAGAGGCCACAGATTTGGTCATAAAGTGAAAAATACCATTTAGTTAGAACTGGTTATACTGGTGGCTTACAATCCATATCTGAGTTAATGTATAGGGTATAGAGAAATCTATATATTTGAATGTGTATATAAGAAGAGAAATAAAAATTTATTCTGTCCTCCAAGAAAATGAAAAGGCAATTTATATCCTAAAGAATAAAAAAACAAAACATATTTTTTAAAAATACCAAAAAGAGAAGAAAAAGTACAAGATCAATAATGCCAGATACCTGAGAGAAGAGAAGAAGTAAGAAAAGTCTGTGTGATTTGTCTTGAAAGTGGTTGTCAATGACCTTGGAAATACTCTGTATTATAGCGTTGAGGCAGAAGCCATTGTACTAGAGAATGGTGGAGTGATTAAAAAAGGGGGTGGCTGGGTGGGTGGCATTTCTTTTGAGTACTGTAACAAAAGAAATATCAAACAAAATGAAACAAATATCAAGCAGGGATTCAAAACACACATCGGAGAAGTCGGAAAATAAAAGAGGAAATGGGATAGTAGTTTCATGGGGAAGAGGATCAAGCAGTGAACTTTTAAGACTGATCCATCTTTGACGACAGAATGCAAAACAACGTAGTGGGAATAGAAAAATTACACCTACTCATGAAAGCAGGGAGAAGTGTGGGAATGAGCTGCTAGTATCTACTTCATAATTCCGGAGACAAAACATGGATTCCCAATGCAAAAAGCTCTCCTTTCTATTGGCTAAGTCTTCCTAGTTAGTAGCCAGGATGCTGGAAGACTAAAATTATTGGAGAAATGTCGCCTTGCATCCCTCACCTTCTAATTGCATTAATCTGCGGTGGTTAACTCTCACTAGCAGCAACCAATATGAGGATTGATTGGAGGCAATTTCAGATCTTCCTCGATATTACTTCAGGCCCGCATCTGCGGAAAATCTATTTGTCCTGAATGGATTGCGCTGGTCTACTCAAGTGATTTCAGAATGGGGAAGTCAGAAGAGATTGGATTTTAAATATTAGATTATTTTATATTGGACTTGGGATCTAATATTAGATATTAAAGTGTAAAATCACATTGTCCTTATTGCGAGCCTTCTTCTCTGCCCTGCTGCGGGATCAGTATTGTTTTACAGGGCAGCGTGTGAGGGCTCAGGAGCGTCCAGGGGAGGGAAGGTATGTACAGAGCTCCCGGAAGGCTGGGCCGCCCAAGCTCTCCAATGAATGTCTCCCACTTTAAGTACAGTCATTCGTTTGCATAGGACGGCCAGATCATCTTCGACTGCTGCGACAAAAGAAATGCCCAGCACGAGGGAGCAAATGCCAAGCTAACCTGAAGAAGGGAGGAACCTGTCTGAGTCATTTGTGCTGTTGCCCTTCAGAGGAACATTCTGGTGGCCGCCGCACAGCCTGGTATGTCAACGCCATAGAAAAAGCAGTAGAAAGTCCAGCTGGCATGGCTCAGTGGTTAAGCATGAACCTATGAACCACGAGGTCAAGGTTCGATTCCCAGTCAGGACACATGCCCGGGTTGCGGGCTTGATCCCCAGTGTGGGGCGTGCAGGAGGCAGCCAGTCAATGATTCTCTCTCATCGTTGATGTTTCTATCTCTCTCTCTCCTTCTCCTTTCCTCTGTGAAATCAATAAAAAATATATTTAAAAAAAAAAAAAAAGAAAAAAAGAAAAAGCAGTAGAGAAACACAATGGAGACCCTTACTCTGAGGATCTCAACTTACAAGACCACAGCAGGTCGACACTGCTTTCCAGTGGCACTCTTTGGACGTATGCCAAGAATAACCAGTCTTGAATAATGCTTTAAAAAAATATTAAGACCAGAAACAAAACGTGCCATTTTGAACCCTCACAGGAAACGGGTATTTGATTTTTATTGAACGACGAAAAGGCCCAAGTTCTTCAGAAAAATCACTAGTAAATTTGTTTAAAACAACAACAATAATAAAAGTGAATATCTATTGTGGACCTACTATGTGCTAGGACTGTTCTGAGTACTCTATTCCAAAACAAAAGAAACCAGCAAACCAAACCGACGGGGAGTGTGCTGCTATTATTCCAATTTTGCATCGGGGAGACTGGGACTTATGTGACCTGGCAGAATATGGAAAGAACAAAAGCTAAGTTGTTTTGTTTTGTTTTGAATGATGAGATAACGCAAGGAGAAATAGATGCTCCAATATTTTCTTCAGCTCCTCGAATGGGCTACGTTGTACCCTCCAGTCAATGGTGTTCATCTCAGTGCTTCCCAGTCTCTTCTGTGAGACACCAGTTCCATGTCATTATACTAGTAACTAGAAGCCCACCCTGCGAAATTGCACGAGACCCAGACCCAGCGCGCCCCGGAACCCAGCGTCAAGTCCCTGCCCACCCGCTCGCTTGCGCCTTGCTGTGCACGCAGCCCTGCCCACCTTGAAGACAGTTGTGGATGGAGATAAGAATGGTTTCCTGCTCTAACCTTTCCTTCTCAGGAGCGCTTAAATTGACCTTCGTTGGAAGGTGAGAATTGAACAGAGCAACACTAACTTGTTCCCATGAAGAAATCATATGACGTTCAGCAGGTGCCTTTTGGCGTTTGGTCATGACGGCGTGATGGTGTCACAGCCACAGGGTTTTTATAATAGAGATAAGAACGAGACAGAGTATAATTGTCAAGTAAGTCTGGGAAATGCTGGATTAAAATTAGACAGGTCTCCTTGCTGTGTGACTTCTCATTTTTATTTTTGGTGCTGAAACCCAGAATGCAATCAGGGATTATATATATATATATTTTAAAGAGAAAGGGAGAGGGAGAGAGGGATAGAAATATCAATGATGAGAGAGAATCATTGACCGGCTGCCTCCTGCATGCCCCCTAACGAAGATCAAGCTCACAACCTGGGCATGTGCCTTGACTGGGACTTAAACCAGTGACCTCTTGGTTCATGGGTCAATGGCTCAATAAACGGAGCCACACCTGCCAGGCAAGACCACCTGTTCTGGTAACCTCCTATGCCAATTGGTACTCCAATGGGGATAAGCAAGTGATGGTCAACCTGCACTTGACAATTCTAAGAAAAATATTTTAAATTTGCACTACACAGAGCATATGCTTATCAGGGAGTCAAAGCAAATAAATTGATCAGCTAGGGCTTATTCAGGAACATCGTTCAGTCAAGTCAACGGGAACCCCAGCCAGGCCGGTGCAGGCAACCACCCCATCACAGCTGCCACCCATCAGTCAGCAACTGTCAAACACCACTGACTGGAATACTCATCCTGACTTCAGCGATGCTACAATGCCAGTGACAAAGTGCAACTTAGGATCGATTGAAAATGATCGCAACACACATGCCAGGGGCTGGAGGACCCTTTTTTTCATTTCTTGTCAATGATTTTATTTGTGAATAACTTCGGCCAAATGGGTTCTTGGGTGACATATTCGCCACTATTTGCACATCTGAGGATGTCTCCTCATATGAATGTCACAATTTCCTTCCAGAAATCCTAGAATCGCTCCATGGTCTTCAGGTCTGTGAAAAGGCACTTGAAGACTAGGATGAACGGTAACGTTAACTCCTGCTGAAGGAACCTAACGTTTCTACTCTGCAACTTATGAAATTCATCATCACCATCTTCTAGAAGTTAAACATTTTAACAAAAAAGAGTTTGTGTCATTCCCCTGATTATTCAGTTACTTGGGCCATGATAAACTCCTTTAACTGCTATTTTGGGGTCCTTTTCCTCCCCAGAATTCTAAAATACAGGTTATTATATCTTCAATGATGCATTTTGATCCATTGCTTGAGTCTATAGGTTTTATCTCCATCACTGACCTCCTTGCCCATTATATTCTGGGCTCATTTTTTAAACCCGTGATTTCATTTTCGAAGTATTCTGGGTTTGGCTGATTTGATTACCCGCGATGTCAGGTCTGCTTTTTACTACTTTCAAATAAGATTTTTATTTCAGTTATTGTCATTTTCATTATGTAGCACGCTCTTCTTACCCAGGCCTGCTTTGGCTCAATAGAGACAATGTCCCCTTTTATTTCATTAGGAATAAAAAGTAGGTAATTTTGAAAACCATAGCCTCTGTTTCATGGAACAGATCAGATTTATTCCTGAACCCTGAGGACTCGACTCTGGCTGTGGGGCCGACTGGATGCTCGGGCGCTTCGTCTTCGAGACCGACGTGTGGATGTTTTCAACCTTGAAGGTGAGGTTTTGCTTGAGTGTCTTCAGCAGCAGCCACTGTTTTGGGAAGAGATGACTATGATCCCGCCACCTTCCCCCTCAACCAGCGGAGCTCATGTTCCAGAGCACACAGGCACCCCCTGGGCAGCTGTCTAAGAATGCAGATTCCGGAGCTCCATCCCCAGTGACCTCAATGCAGCACAGCTCGAGGGGCGTGCCAGGCACCAACATTTGTTAAATGTTTAGTATGAGGTTTGCAACTGTACAGTAACACAGAAGAACAATACAGCGAGCCATTCTGTACCCATCACCCAGCTTCCGACAGTTATCATACGACACTTGGTTCTCCAGACAATGTGAAGTGAAAACAAATGAAGGCAACTTCCTACTGTTTCGGAGCTCATGGGCCCTGGGAGACCGCTGGTTTCCAGAGCTGAATAAGTGGTGATACCGCTCACCAGGGCGATTAGGTGAAGCGGAAGCTGCATGGACACTCGACGGACTTTCTCTCGGTGTTGCTACAGGATTCCAGGGTTAAACTTAGTGAGCAACTGGCTGTGTGAATCTGGTGATCACCAGTGGCCAGCGGCTGGACCCAGGGGAGGTTATATCAAGTGGAAAGATCAACAGGTTGAAAACGGAGCCTGGGTGATACCACCCTGGAGGGGATACATAGAGCCAGATGCGAACAGGAAGGAGCCAAGGTGGATGAGCCAAAGGCATCAGAAGAAAAGAAGAAGAGTGGGGCGAGAGGATGTGAAAGTGGGACGAAGATGGCAAGAAAGGGAAAGAAAGGGGTTAAAATATCTTCTGAATCAGGAGCCCACCTTTGGAACTAAATCAAATACTGTATCTTTATATTTCGTACTAGAGGCCCAATGCACGGAATTCGTGCAAGGGGCTCGGAATCCGCCGCTGTGGCGGCTGCCTCTGCCTTGGCCCCAGCCCACCGCAGCTTCTTCCGGAAGGTTGTTCGGAAGGATGTCCGGTCTAATTAGCATATCACACTTTTATTATTATAGATTTGTTGAGACAATTTTGAATCTCCCTTCTGCCTTCTCTTATAATAGTGTCACTCATACACTTTATATGTGTATAGGTACTTTATATACAGTCATAATAACAGATACGATTTATTCAGTGCCTATGATGTCCCTGGTTCTTCATAAACATATCATTAATTTCCAAGCAAACCTGTAAAATCCTTATTGTCATCTCCATTTTAAAGATGAAGGAACACAGTGTTCCCATAACTGATTCAAAGAAGAGGGGAGTGGAGCTAAGTTGGGCAGATGTCAAGGTCTGACTCTCTGTACTTACACCACAAACCCATCACTCCCTTCAGGTTTCAACCGTCTAAGCTCAATGCCTTCAGATGCATCTTCATTAAGACACAGGGAAGCCAATGACTAACAGCAAGGATATGTGCTACTTGCCAAACCCACGGGAGAAACTGGATTATCGAATCCCCTGGAGAAGCAGAAGCAAGCAGATCTGCTAATACGAAGCAAAGTGAAGAGGGAGAGATCTGCAACGAATAAACCAAAGGAATGGACCAAAGGCTTAGGTAATGAGGCTTAAAATAATCACCTGTAAAGGGAACCAGAAGCAAAGAAAGGAGGTTGAGTGAGACCTCCAGGAGAATCAAAGGGACAGAAGTTGCTCCACTGGGCTCCATTTTCAAAAGGCAAGAGCACAATGATTCCTCCTGCACATCGCGTCCAACCCTCACGTAATTGCACAACCCCTCTCTGACACTGAAAACCGAACACGCTGTAAAATCCACGGGATGCCTTTAATTAAACGTTATTCTCAAAAGCAAACAGGAATGGATTTTGCAAAAGGGCAAGTGAAAATCAGGTGTCTGTGTGCTGCAGAGAAGTCCCTTATTGGGTGCACGTTGGTGGATAGGATATTGGATGAAAACACTCCCATCGGGTCAGCTCACAGTATGCGCTGGAACACTCTGAACTTGAGATGAACTCAGACCCACAGCACATGATGTTCTGAGGAAATGCCACACGCTCGTGGATGAGTAAATGATGCCAACGAAAGCCTGGGGAAAATGCTGAGGTATTCCCGATGGACACTGAAGAACTGTCAATGCACTAATCTCTATCGCTCCACTGGGAAAGCAAAATGACCCCACCCTCCTAACCATGGATTCCATGAAACTGATGACTTTTTCAGGTCACCCGCTTCATCTGATCTTCATCCCTCTACTGTCTAGCCCAAGTGTGACTACTGACTCACCAATAACAAGACAGATGTTTGGGTTATCTGGATTCTTTTTTTCAATTTTTCAATTACAGTGGACATACAATATTCTATTAGTTTCAAGTGTACAATATAGTGATTAGACATTTATATAACGTAAGAAGTGATCATCCAGGCAAGTCTAGCACCCATCTGGCACCATACATAGATATTACAAAATTCTTCTTTAAAAAAATATTTTTTTATTGATTTCAATGCCTACGATGTGAATCCGGTGGTCACCAGTGGACGGGAGTGGGAGAGAGAGAGAAACACAATGATGAGAGAGAACCATTGATTGTCTCCTGCACACCCCCTATTAAGGATTGAGCCCACAATTTGGGCATGTGCCCTGACCGAGAATTGAACCATGACCTTCTGGTTCATAGGTTGATGCTCAACGACGGAGCCACGCCGCAGGGCCAACAATATTCTTAATTATACTCCCTATGCTGTATTTTCCATCCCTGTGACTATTTCCATAACTGGCAATTTGTATATCTTAATCCCTCCCCCTTTTTCACCCATTCTCCCAATACCCATCCCAGATGGCAACCATCACTCTGTTTTCTGTGATTATGAGTCCGTTTCTGTTTTGTTTGTTCATTCCTTTTGTTTTTTAGATTCTCCAAGGAAATGAAATCATACAGTATTTGTCTTTCTCTGTCTGACTTATGTCACTTAGCATGAAACCCTCCTGGTATACCCAGGTTGTTGCAAAAGGCAAGATTTCCTGCTTTTATCTATGGCTGAAGGGGTTATCTGTCTGATAGTGTGGGGAGGTGGTGGAGAGGAGAGAGGGGAGGAGATCATTCGCTCCTTCCCAGTCATGCTCAGAGCTGGCCCAGTTTTGGTTAGACATATGGCAACCCATGGGCACGCGGCCTGCAGGCACACAGAACAGCTAGCTCCGGACATCCCTGGGGATGCAGGCTGGAACTCTGGCCTCATGAATGGCCAGCTCTCGCCCACGGGTCCTCAGATGTTACTGTGAGTCAGAATCACAGGTGACGTCATTAGTAAGTATTCAAGAGCTTGGACCACCTCAGTCCTACCACATTCAGTCTCTGGAGGTGGAGCCCTGGCATCTCTGGTCTCCGCGGGCTCCAGGGTGGATTCAGCTGGACCTCACAAATGAGGAGTCACCAGTCTGGCCAGGGGGTCACACCTCATGGGCCAGGATGCTACCTACTCCCTGTGCAACAGATGGTGCTGGCGGACGCTGGTTCTGCCCTGGCAGCCAAGGTCCTGGTTGGCGCTGCTGCCTGTCGGATTTACTCTTTCTTTGCAGAATCCTTTGTCTGCTTCCTACCATGTGGAAACGAAAGGAAACAAAGGCACAAAGCCAATATACTGTAAACATTACAAAAGTAGAAATGTCTGAAAAATACATAGGAGAAAAAAAATCATGTATCATTCCAAGATCACCACGGTTAAGGCTGCAGTGAATTATGTGTACTGTGCCGAGCACCAATTCCAGCATGTAATAATTACAAGAGTTTTACCAAAAGGTTGGTGAAGCTTGGGGAGCTCAACAGGGTTGAGTCACATGTAATTTTCCTGTTGGAAACGGCTAAAAGGCACTTCCCCCAAACCTGAATAGGATTGTTAGCTGCCAGACAGCTCAGGGCATTTTATTGCCTCCTGTTGGCCAAACACCTGAACAGCTGTAGGCTATTCCTGAAAACTGACAATCTCTGTAAACCCTTTGATACCATACCCTTTGAAGTGTATATTTCCACCTTGCCTTGGGACAAATTGTGTTTAGTAAAAGCACGGGTCCTTGGTCAAGGTGAGAGCCTTCTAGCTCCTTCAGCTGGAAGCTCCTCTGACCCCCAATGCCTTTCAAAAATACCTTTCGTCCACGGACTCCTTCTTAATCATCTACGCGCAGCCCCTTTCTCCAGAATGCTGAACCCTTTGTAAGGCTGGGAAAAGAACCCCGGCAGTACTGTATATCCAGATAGTTAAAACGATCCTTTCATGGAATTGTGTGCCCCGTTAAAAATAATAATCATTTTCCTTGAGTGGTATGTGCCTTGTGCACAGTGCTTTATATTCATTATTTCATGGAGTCCTCACAGCATCCCTCTAAGGAATGCACAACTATGCCCCCACCCATTTCATAGATTAAAACATTGAAGCTTATGCCCTGGTCAGTTTGGCTCAGTAGATAGAGCGTCCTGGGTTCGATTCCAGCCAAGGGCACATACCTCGGTTGGGTTGCAGGTTCCTCCCTGGTCCGAGCTCTGGTCGGGGTGTGTGCAAGAGACAACCAATCCATGTGTTTCTTTCATATCGATGTTTCTCTCTCTCTTTCCCTCTCCCCTCCACTGTCTCTAAACATCAATGGAAAAACATCATCAGGTGAGGATTAAAACAAAAAAATTAAAGCTTAGAGAAGTCACTGTCGAGAGTGGCAAAGCACTGGCAAAACAGTCTCCTTTCTCACTTCAGTATTTGATCTGCATACTTCCAAGATACTGGGAACATTTTATAAATAACATCGCTAATGGCCCCCTACTCTTCTCTTCTTGGACTCTACCATTTGCTCATCTGATGCTCTTAATCCAACAATTCTATATAATAAAAGGCTAATATACAAATTGTCCCTTCAACCGGGAGTTTGACCGGGAGTTCAACCAGGGGGTGGGGCTGGCTGGCCAACCTCCTGGGTCCCCTCCCCACCCCCTGGCCACCTCCAACCCCACCTGTGCACGAATTCATGCACCGGGCCTCTAGTGGATTATAAATTGTTATAATGTTGCAGTCACTATCTTCATAAATTTAGTTTTTTTTTCTGTTTCCAATTATTTCCTTAGGAGAAATTCCTAGAAAGTGAGTCAATATATCAAAGAGTATAGATATTAAAAAAATATAATTCTTGATGCACATTGCCAAGTTGCTTTAACAAAAGACCATAAAAATTTCTGCACACATTTTTCATCGGCTCTGGCCAAAATGTTTATATAGCCATTTCTCATTTTCCCTAATTATATATAAATCCTAGGTGACCATCTTTGTACATTTATCTTTCCCTAAGTTCCTGATTACTTAATCTCAGTTTCTAAAGATGGAATGGCTGGATCAGTGGGCACCCACGTTTTAGAGCTGTAACACCCATGGTGCTTCTCAATTGTCTGCCAGAGGATAACAATCATATTCCCAGCAGGAAAAGTGGGTGACCATTTCTTCACACCCTTGTCAACACCAAACATTTTGTTTCTTTCTGAATATTATTTTAATTCTCACCTGAGGATATTCCCCATCGATTTTAGAGAGAGAAAGAGAAGAGAGACAGAGACAGAAAGAGAAACATAACGTGAGAGAGAAACATCGTTCGGTTGCTTCCATATGTGCCCCGACTGGAGATCGAACTCTAAACCTTTTGGTGTAGGATGACACTCCAACCAACCAATGCCACCCAGTCAGGGCTCTGTCTGAATTTTTAAGAACTAAGGATGTAGAAAAGCTTTTCACACGTTTATTGACTGTTCTCTTCTTTCTTTCTTGCAAACTTTTTAAAATTTGTGTCCTTTGCTTTCACTTTAAAAAACTCTTTGGGTTGCAAGTCTCTTTTTATTATTTATTTGAAAGAGTTATTTATATTAAGACTATTAGCTTTGTGGAATCCATTGTGAAGTACCCCCGGTTTGTCAATTGCGTATTTCTTACAAGTGTTTTTGATGGAGTAGAGTTTAAATTTTAATATGATCACATGTGTCAGTATGGTCCTTTATGGTATAGAGAAATGTGTTTTCACACCACTAAATGTAAATATTCACATCTAATTTCCTTCTTATGGCATTGTTTAATCTTTAAATCATTTGAAACATATCTTGCTGTGGGGTATAATATAAAACCCTAATATATTTCAGGTAGTGAATGAATAAATTTAATCCACAGCATTCCTTGAAAAATTAATTTTCCCCTTATGTGAAATACTACCTTTACATTTATGAAAAAGACCCATACACATATAGACACAGACACATAAACATTGTGTATATAAGTATGTTTATATGTATGCATACACACAACATATAGATACATACATGTACACATATACAAACATACATATATATGTATGTATTTCTATAAAATACTTTAAAGTATTTCTACAGGTATAACCAAGACATTAAATATTGTAATTCATTGATTTATCTATATCTGTCATTCATTTATTCAATGCATATTCTTGAGTAGGTTCTACATACAAGCATAATTAGATGAATTATACTCAATCTTATTATTATATACTAGAGGCCCAGTGCACGAATTCTTGCATGGGTTGGGTCCGGCTGGCCCGCCCCAATCGGGGTTGGGGAGGCCGATTGGAGGTGGAGCCTGGTAGGGGGAAGGGGCCACGGGCGGTTGGCTGGCCAGCCCTGCCCCCTGGTCGAACTCCAGGTCAAACTCCCATCAAGGGGACAATTTGCATATTAGCCTTTTATTATATGGGATTGACAGGGAAGAGGTCTCACTATTTAATGAGAAGTTCTACTGTCCTCTAAACTTTAGGGCACAAATGGTCCCTTTTGGTCATTAAGCACTTCATCATCTCAAGTACAACAGCATGTTTTTATGTAATTTTACAGTTTTTGTTTGGATCTATATGAAGAAGATAAGTTATTTGTGGATAAGGACTGTCTTCTCAGTACCCCTCCCAATGCTTGGAAAATGTAGGCTTATATGCACAATACACATTTGAGATACATTTATTCTCTTAATTAAAAGTTAAGTGTAATTCATTTATACTAATTTTACAAATGAAGCGGATTCAAGAAGATCAAATGATTTATCCAAGATCAACCAATCAATGACCCAGATCTCTTAGCTTTCATTCCAGGAAACTTTCTATCCACATAGCTTTTATTTTTTCTAACATTTAAAAAAATACATTTTTATTGATTTCAGAGAGGAAGAAAGAGGGAGAGAGAGATGGAAACATCAAGGATGACAGAGGATCATGGATCAGAAGCCTTCTGCATGCCCTGCACTGGGGATTGAACCCGCAACCTGGGCATGTGCCCCGAATGGGAATCAAATTGTGACCTCCTGCTTCATGGTTCGATGCTCAACCACTGAGCCACACTGGCCGGGCTTTTTCTAGCATTTTGATGGCTCTTCTGGCTGGGCTGCTCTGGGAAAAACCTTGGCACAAAGGCAGGGTGGGTGAGGCTCTTAAGCCATGACTACGTGTGTTATCAAATCATAAGGAAACTCGTATGCATTGTGAAATCATTCCGTTCTATAGTTTAATATGTGTATAAACAAACATTATGTGTCCGGCTGACTAAGTTATTAGTGGTATAGGAATTAAATACATACACTGGAAAATTAAATACACATGGCAAAGAGATAATGCTTGTTGAAGTAAAGAGAGAAATGTTAAAGATGGTTCTATCATATGTTGAGGTCAACACTTTTTCAGTGGAAACATATTTGAAATTATAATTATGCTTAGCAAAAAAAAATACAATTTATATGAAAATATCCCTTGCTTTGTTCCCCAAATCAATGGATAAAAATCAATTAATATAAAAAATTAAATCTATTTCTGATAGATTACATTCTAATATATGTACTAGGGAATCTATGAACAAAAATCTGCAATAAATATTCAAAAAAAATTTTTTTCTGAATGCTTTCTCTAAGCCAAACTGTATGCAGTATCTATAATAATCTATAATAATAAAAGCATAAGCCAAAACCGGTTTGGCTCAGTGGATAGAACGTCGGCCTGTGAACTGAAAGGTCATAGGTTCGATTCCGGTCAAGGGCATGTACCTTGGTTGTGGGCACATCCCCAGTAGGAGGTGTGCAGAAGGAAACTGATCAATGTTTCTCTCTCATCGATGTTTCTAACTCTCTATCCCTCTCCCTCCCTCTCTGTAAAACATCAATAAAAATATATCTCTTAAAAAAAAAAGCATAATATGTTAATTAGACCGGACAGCCAAATGACCTTCTGGACATCATTCCAGACGTCCTTCTGGACGAAGCCGCCGCAGCGGGGGCCAAGGCAGAGGCAGAGGTGGTTGGGGTGATCAGGCAGGCGAGCAGTTAGGGGTGATCAGGCAAGCAGGCAGAGTGGTTAGGGGCGATCAGGCAGGCAGGTGAGAAGTTAGGGGTAATCAGGCAGGCAGGCAAGTAGTTAGGGGCAATCAGGCATGCAGGCATAGTGGTTAGGGGCAATCAGGCAGGCAGGCAAACAGTTAGGGGCGATCAGGCAGGCAGGCATAGTGGTTAGGGGTGACCAGGCAGAGGGTTAGGGGTGATTGGGCAGGCAGCCAGTGGTCCTGGATTATGAGAGGGATGTCTGATGGGATCAGGAATAAACTGGCGGTTGGACATCCCCCGAGGGGTCCCGGATTGCGAGAGGGTGCAGGCCGGGCTGAGGGGCCCCTTCTCCCTCCCCCCCGTCATGCACGAATTCCGTGCCCCAGGCCTCTAGTCCATTATAAAAGAACTAGTGATCCAGTGCACGAAATTCGTGCACATTAAAAGGGGATTAATTAGAAGAAATAATTTAATATTGCTATTTGCCCTTTCTCTATAATAGAAGTGTCAGAGATGAAAGAAAATTAGTAAAATGTATATGAAAACCTTCCTCCTGTCAGAGTCTGGGGCACACCACAGGACCCAGAGTCAAGTCCCTGCCCACCCACATGCACCTCAAAATCCTGTAAGACCCACACCCAGCCACCATCCCCCCCTCCATTGGGCTAGATCCAGACCTGGCCAGTCCCACTCTTGTCAAGCCCTGCTGGGCAGGGGGCATAGCCTCAGGTCCCCTGGTCCAGCGCCAGGACAGGGGATGTGGCCTGAGGTCCCCCAGCCCAGACTGGGGCGGGGGGCATGCCTTGAGGTCCTCCGTCAAGCCCTGCCAGGTGGGAGACACAGCCTGAGATCCCCTGTCAAGCCCCACTGGGTGGGGGGCAAGGCCTGAGGTCCCCCATCAAGCCTCACCAGGTGGGGGGGGTGCAGCCTCAGGTCCCCTGGCCTGGTGCTGGGGCAGGGGGCATGGCCTGAGGTCCCCTGTCAAGCCCCACTGGGTGGGGGTGCGGTCTGAGGTCCCCCGGCCTGGTGCCGGGGTGGGGGGCGCGGCCTGAAATCCCCTGTCAAGCCCCACCTGGTGGGGGGCACGGCCTGAGGTCCCCCGGCCTGGCTCTGGGGCTGGGGGAGCAGCCTGAGGTCCCCTAGCCCAGCACCAGGACAGGAAGTGCACCTTGAGGTCCCCCGTCAAGCCCTGCCTGGTGGGGGGCATGGCCTTAGGTCCCCTGGCCTGGCACTGGGGTGGGGGGTGCGGCCTGAGGTCCCCTGTCAAGCCCTGCCAGGTGGGGGACGTGGCCTGAGGTCCCCTGTCAAGCCCTGATGGGTGGGGGATGTGGCCTGAGGTCCCCTGTCAAGCCCCATGGGGGCGGGGGAGGGCGTAGCCTCAGGTCCCTGCTGATTGCTCATTAAGGCTCCTTATGAGAACTTGGCCTCAGCTGTGGGTGCAGCCATCTTTGTGACGGAGTGATGGTCAATTAGCATATTCCCTCTTTATGAGATAGGATGGACAGGACACACCATCCTTCCCTTGTGGGATTTACAATCTCTTGGGAAAGAATGGCAAGCAGTGACTGGAAGCGTAGTCTCTATAACAAAGAAAAGCTTCTAGGCTAGAATTGAGAAAAGACTAATTCTAAATAAGTGGTATTTACGTTGAGAATCAAAAGATGAGTATAAAGAAGCTTGGGGAGGGAGGGGGAGTTGCAGGGCGGGAAAGAACATTTCAAGGCAAGGAGAGGTGTTAGAGGAGAAAAGTTGGCCCCAGTTTATGAAGCTTTAGCATTCACACCAACCTCTCTATAAAAGGAGAGGGCGGGAGAGAAGGTGTAAAGGGAGGGCTTTAAAAATGTTTGGTTGAGCCCAGCCAGTGTGGCTCAGAGGTTGAATGTCGACCTATGAACCAGGAGGTCAGGGTTTGATTCCAAGTCAGGGCATATGCCTGGGTTGCAGGTTCGATCCCCAGTGCGGGGTGTGCAGGAAGCAGCCGATCAATGATTCTCTCTCATCATTGGGGTTTCTATCTCTCCCTCTCCCTTCCTGAGATCAATAAAAAATATCTTTAAAAAAATAAATGAAAATGTTTGGTTGCGACTGAGCCTGTTTGATGACTGATATGAAGGAGTCAACTGAAGCTGCATAGATGGGAGGCGAGGACATGGCCGATAGCATCAGTTCTTACGGGGAGAGGAGAGAAACCCAGCGTAGAGGGTGGCGGGGTTGGCCAGCTCCATGGTGGCAGGAGAAGAAGGCCTGGAGCTCCGGAGGCACCCTAGCGCTTAGATTTGAGGGTGGGAAGCTGAAAGAACCCACCTCTCCGATGGCCCCTGTCTTCTCACGGAGGCAGACTGTGTGGTGGGATGGAGAGAAGGAAGGAGTCTGGAGGATGCACAGATTCTGAAACAGTCCTCAGCGCCAAAGGGAGGGACGCCTGACTAGAGAAAAATCATACTTCATTACAGTGAGACTCTGTGTGTAGACGTGCATTACCCACAGCTTCTCCTGACTTTGGTCTAGGAAGTCATCTGAGAAATTAGGGAGAAAGGAAAGAAAATCATTGAACCCTGATTCAAAAAAGACTTCAGAACGATTCATCCAAGGAGACCCTGAATGGATAACCTTTCAGTAAAACTCAGGTCTCAAACCTTTTCGGAATAGAAACGGTCCTTGACGTCCATTCACCACCAAACTTCCAGAAAGGATGGTTCCCACATTCTCCTTTCCTTCACCTCCACCTCTTCCCTCAATCCCTGGCACTCGTCACTGAAGTGCTCAAAGATACGAGTAAATTAACTGCAAACTCTTTGTCTTCTTCTTAGATCACCTTCCCTCAAAATTTGACATTCTTTAAAAATATGTTTTCATTGATGTTTGAAGAGATGAAGAGAGAGGGGGAGAGAGGCAGAAATATCAATGAATAGTGTATTATCTCTACCTTTTTTATTTAGGTAGAGAGGAGATATGTAAAAAGAAGGAAATGTATTCTATACCTTATATAAAGTCACATATGCACCATGCACATTTTATTAGGTTTCTGGGTCCACAGCTGGTCGCAATTAGACTTTCTTTTATAAATGAATATGCCTATTATTCTTTTGTATCAGTAAGAGTCCTGTATGTGCAGGAGAAGGAGTCTCCAAAATGCCTCAAAAAACCCCACATAAAAACAAAAAAACCAAACCACAAAAGCTGCTGTAAGTAGCTATGGAACTTTGCACAGATTTTAAAAGTTTATATAAATGTCTAAACATCATTGTACATAAGGGTGAAGGATATGCCAAATTTTGTTGGTCTGAAAAAGTGTACTAATAATTTGCATAACTTTGGAGGATGAGATTTATACTGTTCCTTACAAAATCTTTGGAATTGAAATAAGAGAGATTATGGATGTAACAACGAATCACATCAATAACCAGTAATTAATATTTATCTATAAACCATTCTATAAAAAAAAACACACACAAAAAAAAACACCCCGCCATCAGCAGACAATAGAAAGCGCATTGACAAAGGCACTTACTCTTGAAATATTCACCCTAAGGGAGAAACTTTAACAATGCATTTCTCTCTTCTTACTCCCATCCTTTTATTATAAAATCTTTTTGCTTCTCAGAGCGTGCAGCTACAACAAACAGTCATACACCATGCGCACACTATCTGTGGGGAAGCAGGTATAAATTACAGAAAGACAATTACGGCGTGCAATCCTCCACGGTGTTCACCGATGGGTGCTGTGACAAGTTTCAGTTTGCTAATTTTTCCATGGATGGTGCCTATGTCCTCAGCAGAAGGCCGAGGCATTCCAGGGACAGCTCACCAGCAGTGGCAGGCATACAGTGAATTTCTTTTTCTTTTTAAAAAATGATTTTATTGATTTCAGAGAGGAAGGGAGAGGGAGAGATAGAAACGTCAATGATGGGAGAGAATCATTGATCGGCTGCCTCCTGCACACCATTGTACATAAGGGTGAAGCCCGCGACCTGGGCGTGTGCCCTTGACTGGAATCGAACCCGGGAACCTTCAGTCCACAGGCCGATGCTCTTTCCACTGAGCCAAACCAGCTAGGGCTCCAATGAATGTCTTGAAACACTCTGCAGAGCATGGGGTTGTGACTGAGGCACGCCGGTGAGGTCCTCAGGTCTTCCCCATTTGGCAAGCAGGAGAAGAAAAGTTCATGATCCCTTTCCACCCTCAGCCACTCCTACGCCAAGGAGTGCTCTTCATTTCTCCACAAGCACCTGAATAATTAAGGAACGATGCCTGGAAGGTGGGGCTCCTGGGTAATCCCAGGCAGAGAAGCTAAAACAAAAGCAGCTCCATGCCTTCGACTGCCTAAGGGAGTCTGCCCCGAACACCTTCGCAAATGACAAGTGACTGCAGGCGGATCTGTCTTCACAGGCTCCCGGACCTGCCTCCTTCTCTTGGGAGGAGAAGCTGACATTTATTCTTTATTGTTAATTCTATCACTAACTCCACTGGGCGGCGGGGGCGGAGGGCTCCCCACCTGTGATGAGAAGGACAACAAAGGCAACAAGAACAAAGGAAAGGCTCTTTGCCTCCACTCGGGGCCTTTGAGGCCAAGTGCTGGGCTGATCTGCAGTCCCCAGCATTGTCCCCGGGCTATCGATCCTGGCCCTGTGGATGCCAGGCATAAGTCGGCTTTCTAAAATAACCCCAATTTCACGGCTGGTCATAAAGCTCTCCTCGTTTCTGACGATTTCTGACCCGCGTCAACGCTGCCAATGTCCACCGCCGTTTCTAATAAGCCTGAAGGCTGGTGGATTAACGCTGAATGTCAAGCACCGCAATGAGAATCCATGATCGCACGCGGACACACAGTTTTCATACATGAACACATGGCCTCGGTCCTGCCATGAAGGGCAGCACTCTGCTTCTGCCCTATTTGTCATGGCTACACACACGTTTGAGCTCTCCATGACCCTGTGTGGATGGGAGCCTTTGAATGGGAGAGAGTCAACATAAATAAAAACGACAACAGTAAGTGGAACCTATTTCCTTTCATTTTTCTAAAAAGATGCATTGATCATTCAGCTGCTCATTTTCCCTAGGATCCATCATCAATAAGCATGTAACCCAACACTCACAAAAGAGCCAATTTTTTTAATCCTCACCCAAGGATATGTTTTTATTAATTTTAGAGATTGAGGTTGGGGGAGGGGAGACAGAGAGAGAGAAGGAGGGGGAGGGGGAGAGAGAGAGAGATAGAGAGAGAGAGAGAGAGAGAGATCAATGTGAGAGAGAAACATCGATCGATCGGTTGCCTCCTGTATGTGCCCCGACCTGGGATGGAACCTGCAACCTGAGCCTTGACTCAGAATCGAACCCACAACCTTTCGGCGTATAGGATGATGCTCTCACTCACCGAGCCACCTGTCCAGGGCACGAAAGAGCAAATTGAAAGCTGGACCGCCACAGAGTAATGTCTACCACAGTGGTCGGCAAACTCATTAGTCAACAGAGCCAAATATCAACAGTACAATGATTGAAATTTCTTTTGAGAGCCACATTCTTCAAAATAGACTCTCCCAGGCCGTGGTATTTTGTGGAAGAGCCACACTCAAGGGGCCAAAGAGCCGCAGGTGGCTCGCGAGCCGCAGTTTGCCGACCACGGGACTCTACCACCACAGCACAGGTTGGAGGTAGGCTTTCCTTGATTTGCAAAGTAGATACAGCACAATTCGTTAGAAACAAGTGGTATTACTTATCCACTCTACTGCAAATTATTCTACATAGTTATGCAAATTATTTCTGAATTTCATCCGTATTTTTCTACAGCATCAAGTGGTATACACTCAATTTTGGGGAGAACTCAGTATTTCCCAACTATTTCACAAAAACGTAACAGATGTCACAATATTTTTTATATGAGTGGCAATCAATGAGAGATAATTTACCCCCTGAGATGCAGCCACGACAAACCTAATAAAATAGGGATTTAAGAATGCTGTCCTCCTCCCCAAGGGACATAATTCTGTGCTCTTAACTCTAAGTCAGTGGATGAATGGACCCAACAGTAGCTATCAATGGACTTCCATTCTATTGTGTAGTTTCCTTCCTTGTTTAATCGATCACTTTTTATCATAGTAAAGCCTCGTATATTCACTAATAAAAACTTAGAATATGCAAAACTCTGTAAAAGAGTAAAAAGCACCCATGATTATGCCATCACATGTAATCATTAATGTTTTAGATGTTTCTTCCTCTCAAATCTTTTTTCATGCATTTTTCAAAACACAGTCAAAATTATACTATATATAATTCTTCTCCTACTTTTTTTTCACTTGTATTGGGTAAGTATTTTCCATGTTATTGCAAACGATGACATACAATTTTTAGTGGTTAGGAAATTTCCCATGAAGTGAATTTATTATTAAGTCAATTTTCTTAAGTAGAGATTTGCTAACGATTCAAAGATCTGGTAGGTGTGCCTACCCTCCTTCAGTCCAAATACCATCATTTGCATACATACAGTATAATGAAGGGTTCTGAAAGGCACCTGTCAGTCAATACTTGGAGAGAAATCATTGGGAGGAGGAATGTGCAGCTCAGTATCATAAGAAATAGGTTAGTTCTTTCTGCCTCTGCTCAAATGTTTGCAAACCCACTTCATTAAGGGAGTATCATAGGGTTACTCCCCCGATTCTTCCTTGTTCATAACAATCAGTCCACTCACTGTGCATTTACGGAGTGTCTTCCACGTGAAGGGGACTGGGTTGGCCTCTGTGAGTGAACAATGAGGCCTGAAGGAGGAGCACCTGCCCTCTCAGAGCTAACACCAACAAGAGAGGAGAGAAGTATACCAATAAATAAAAGGAAATGACGGGAAATACCATAGGAGTTTAAAACAGGGGAAGATCACATTTGGCTGAGATACTCCATAAGGTTGTCCTCAAGAGCGAGAGCATTTGCACTGAGCTTTCAGAGGAGGCATGAAAGTGGAATCGGCAGAAAGGGAGAATCCAGATATAATAATTTGAGCAGAATTCGATGCCATCAGGAAGGGCACGTGACTGAATAATTGAAAGACAGCCTGGAGTGTAGGAGTCAGGGGCTGAGTTAATGACGTGGCTTAATCACTAGGCGATGGTGCTTGGACTCCATCTGTTATGCCATCGGGAGCCACGGAGCTCTGCAGCACAGACATGAGGGTGCATGCAGCAGAGGAAGACAGCGAATACGGCGGTCGTGTGCGAACTGGGGTGAGCAGAGAAAGAGCAACTAGCAAGGTATTTGGGTCAGATCTACTGACATGGGCTAGGCTGGAGGAGGCTAACTCATTGGAAACAGTGAGACAGCCATCGATCTGACTTCTTATTCCAAGGCAATCACTGAATACAAAGGAATAATGTCATCACAGGTACTTAGAAAACAGAGAGTGAATGCGTGACAGGCTAACGGGGTTCTCTGCACTAACATCACCCTATGTGTCTGGCACTCCTTACCTCAGGGATTGGGCAAGGCGGGGCTTGCAGGTTGAGTTTGAGTGGGGCTGGAGCCGGCTCTATGAGGAGTTACCCTGGACCCGTGGTCGGCAAACTGGGGCTCGCGAGCCACATGCGGCTCTTTGGCCCCTTGAGTGGGGCTCTTCCACAAAATACCACGGCCTGGGCGAGTCTATGTTGAAGAAGTGGCTTTAGAAGAAGTTTAAGTTTAAAAAATGTGGCTCTCCAAAGAAATTTCAATCGTTGTACTGTTGATATTTGGCTCTGTTGACTAATGCGTTTGCCGACCACTGCGCTGGACCATCATCGCATCCTGGGAAAGAAGAGAAGGGAGGTCTTCAGAGGGAACAGAGCACTGGTGCCTGAGGAAGGTCACAGGGACTCCCACAAAGCAGGACTAGGTGTAGCCTGTTTCATCTCCTGTGAACTGAGTGGTGGAAGTCAGAGGGAAGACGGTCTCTGCAGAGAGGGACTGCGTGCTGTTCCGGGAGTGGAGTGCAAAGATGGCAAGAGCCTCATTTAGAAACGAGGCCATCCCAGGATGCTCTGGAATGAGACTGGACGACCGGGCCCTGCCATGAGGTTGGCAATCTGGAGCTGGCTGGACCCAAGGTGGACTGACACCAGACAGTGAGGTGGGGCCTGGGTGGACTTCCTCCTTAGGCAAAGGTCCTTGTGTGTGTGTGGGGGGGGAACCAGGGAGCCCCGAGTGCCTGCAGAAGCGGGCGGACCAGGACCAGCTCACTTTCAGAAGCTAGTACTTGCTCAGAAGCATTGCCGAAGTGTCTTGCCTTTCATCAGTGAGCAGCGATGGAGAGACCATCTCTAAACTCTGGGGGGAACGTGTGATGGAAGACAGATGTTGCTATATTAACTCACTACCCATCTCACTAGCAAAATACACCCAGCGTCTGCAGATGCCAGAGCATTAATGAGGATCAGCTGGCACGAAGTCTCAGGATGGGGGCTCTCAGCAGGGGGGCCAGGACAGCCCGGCCAGGGTTGGCAGCATGTGGGGCTTGGCACCGTTTTGGCGACTGACTCATTGGCAGCATTGATGAGTATTTTCTATTGAACACACCAAAGGGGTGTGTGGGGTTGTGCCAAAGTGAAGAATAACGAAACTCCCGTGGTGAGAAATTAGCTAAGTTTCCTCTGTTGTTTTATGAAAGAGAAGAGCAGCTAAGCATGCTATCTGTGAAGGATCCTGGGAGTTTGCAAATTTCATTCCAAGGAAAGTGTGTGTCAGCCGCCGCTAACATTTATTCAGTGCCTTCTCCGCCAGGCACGATTCCCGGTGCTTTCTACCACCTTCTCAACGTGTGGGTCCAGGGACTGGTGCTGACCAGCAAATGGCTACCTGTCTGGGATAGGATAGGGAGCGTTTGCCAAAAATGGTCATCGATGTGCTGCTACTTTTTTCGCTGGAAAGTCTTTCTAGGAAAAAAAAGGTCAGCCCACTACATAGTGTGCTTAGAAACTTCGGCGATTTACCTTCTGGTGCAAGTTCCTGGTCTTGTCCTGGGCAGGTAACGAGGAATTCAGAGGCCTGCAGCGGTCCACAAACCACATTTTGGGTCGGCTTGACTTATATACATAACCCCACTTAACCAAGGGAAGGAGTCAAAGCTAACTGAGAAAAGTGGAGGGCCATGTGCTTTTAAGTTTAGAATTGGTCCACTTCCTCAGCCCTATGCCAGCGACATGAAAATTTCCTATTTCGTAGCCAGGGGGGGTCAGTAGATGATGTCGAATGAAGGCAGAGAGGAAAATGTATATTATTTATGGAGGTCAGCGCGCCATAGGAATAAAACCAGAAACGATTAAAAGAAGTTGTTTCTGGGCAGTGAGACTGAATGCATTCAAGACCCTGCATCTTGGGTTTTCATAGCATAAGCTCTTACTCTGATGTTAAAAAGGTAGTAGAGCCCTGTCCGGTTTGGCTCAGTGGATAGAGCGTCGGACTGCGGGCTAAAAGGGCCCAGGTTTCGATTCCAGTCAAGGGCATGTACCTTGGTTGCGGGCACATCCCCAGTGGGAGGTGTGCAGGAGGCAGCTGATCGATGTTTCTCTCTCATTGATGTTTCTAACTGTCTATCCCTCTCCCTTCCTCTCTGTAAAAAAAATCAATAAAATATATTAAAAAAAAAAAAGGTAGTAGAGCAAGCGCACATACAAAAAGCATTTGTTGAAGATCGACTGTACGAATGGGAACATTACAGAAGCAGATGAATTATTTATTTCCTTGAAGAACTTCTGACCTAATAGGTGAAATGAGACATGAAACCACCCAAGGAGAAGGCAGCACACAGTAGGTGCACACTTAGTCCAGGTAAAAGTTACTAGTATAGAGACAGTGTTTCATCCTATGTTTTGTAGCTTATGAAAGGAAACTGGGAGCATCGTGTTGTTTGGGAAGGACTTCTTGGAAGAGGGTGGCCTTGACCAGCTCAAGGTGTCCACAAGGAAGTCATGGGTTCCTGTGGGCGAGGAGGACATGGGAAGACGTGTGCAACAAGATGGAGCCCGTGACAAAATATCAGAGACGAGAATAAGTGGCGAACGGGTGGTCGAGTGCAGGGGGTGGGAAGTAGAGTCAATCCTGAGCAAAGAATCCATATCCATATCCTGGAGTTTTCATGGCACCGCTTTCTACACATTCTACCATATTTTATCTGGAGTCACGTCTTTCTGGCATGCAAAAGTGTCATGTGAACTAACGGGTGGGTTCCACTTATTTACTAGACTTCGTGTTGCTTCTAAGGGAGACTGGCTTATTCAGAAGAATGTACATTTTAGAAGACTTCTGGACTTTAGAAAAGGCTTGTCCTTTGAAACCCTATAACTTAGATACGCTCTAGTCTACACAACAGACTTTTCCTGTGTTCTTTCTCACGCGATACGTGGCATCAACACTTGGTTCAACGTGATTCTTTGGAGGAAGCCTTTAGACTTTGACCTCTAAGATCCAGAGAGCTATGACCTTAGGTAAACGTCTACTAGTCCTCCTCAGAAACTACATATATAAAAAAAAACACCTGCCCTAACCGGTTTGGCTCAGTGGATAGAGCGTCGGCCTGCGGACTGAAAGGTCCCAGGTTTGATTCCGGTCAAGGGCATGTACCTTAGTTGCGGGCACATCCCCAGTGGGAGGTGTGCAAGAGGCAGCTGATTGATGTTTCTCTCTCATTGATGTTTCTAGCTCTCTATCCCTCTCCCTTCCTCTCTGTAGAAAATCAATAAAATATATTAAAAAACAAACAAAACACCTCCTTTGGTTTTTCTCTGAATCATGCTCAAAATTTCCTGTAGTATTCTGCATTTTGCTCAGTGAAATATTTTATTTTTCTCCAAAATGTCGCTTATCTAACCAGCATAGCTCGCCTAAGACTAAGTAACTTGAATGGAGGTAAGAGTCCAGGGCACTGTCCATTGCTTCATCCCTAGAGCAGGTTCAGGCAATGAAAGCAGGTGTAGGTGCATTTCTGCAGAAGTGCTGCCCCAAGGGCTTCAAGCCACTGTGGGCGCCATGAAAATGTGGCCTCCTATCTCCAGCTGCAGGGGGTGACGGACCAGGGCCTCGGGGCTGGGCTCTGCAGTCTTCCCCCTTCTCCGGAACGGGCTCTGGGGACAACCTGCCTGGGCTAGAACCCCAAGCCTCGGTGCCCTCACTTGTGAGCTGTGAACGATAATGAGGCCCGCCTGGGTGGGTTCTTGTACAAACCAAGTGGCAACACGTCCATAAGCCTATCAGGAAGGCTGGCACCTCGGGGCCCGCGGAACGTTTGACGTTAATAAAGGGTAAGTCCCAGTGCACGGAGCTGGGCCTTCATTCCCCAACTCCCAGCACCTGGCCCGTTACGGCAGGGGTGGGGAACGTCCAGCCCGTGGGCCATACAAGGCCCACGGAATCATTGGGTCTGGCCCCGGCCCAGGCATTAGGGGTGAGTTCATTAAATGTTTGACCACATAGAGCAGGCTAATTTTTTAAGTGGATAATTTTGTATGGCCTGTGAATGACGTTATAAATATCCAAATGGCCCTGGCAGGAAAAAGGTTCCCCGCCCCGGGTTACAGGATAAAATGGTGATAATGGTGAAATTCAGGAGAGAGAGAGAAAGCGGTGTCAGAAAAAAAACAGTCACTGAGAAGCGAGGAGACAGCGTGGGGTGGGTCTACACCACATGCTCAGATCATTTAGCGCAGAGTCAGAGAGCAGGGGCGCTGTGGGCTACCCTGCGGGGGGGTCGTGAGCCCCACAGACTCACGGAGCAGGTGACATGTATCCACATGAGACCATTATAGAGAAGCACGTAATTCATATTCCAAATTGGGGGGAAAAATCAGATTTTGAGGAAAAAAACTCCACTCATTTTTTCAACTATGCATTTAGCACCCACTGGGTGTAAAGCATCCACGGGGCACTTGGGGGCAGACGCACGGAAAGAGGCGAAGGAAAGAGGGCAGCAATGGCGTGGTTACTGTTTCCTGGGCCTGTATTAGAAAACAACAACAACAAAACTAAATCAAAGCAAACCCGTCCCCTCTGGTCCCCCAAAGTCAAAGCAAAACAGCACACAAAACCCCCCAATACACACACACACACACACACAAACACAAGACCACCACCACCATCACTGTTGTTGCTTTATATTTTACACGTCGAAAGGCTTATCTCAGGTAACCCCCCGAATCACCCTCAGGGGGGTGTTTCATAACTGTAGAGTGCATCCCTTGCTCCAAGTTCCCAGCCAAGACCTTCTTCCTCCAGGACCCAAACATCCTACTGTCTGAGGCCCAGTTCATAGCCCCCGTCCTAAGCATCCTCTCCCACGCCCCACGGCTGCCCCTCCCCCATGGCCCTCATGCCATGCATCCTTCTCAGGGCCCTCCTGTCTGGGCATCTGTCAGCTTCTGGGTCACCCCCACCATGTAGCAAAGCCTGGCATTGTTCCAAACAAACAAACAAACAAACAAACAAACAGCATCAAAAGCAATAACCTTTACAGAAGCGGGGTGTGTGGGGGGGGAACAGAGACACATTCCATGCCTTTCCTAAGAAATGGGAAATTATCGATCGCTGCTTCTTGTCATCATGCAAAAAGCAAGCTGCTTGGAAACGGGCGGAAGGACTGCGCTGAGCGCTCTTTAAGTATTCATGATGCCTTGCGCTGGCTGTGTCCTGCAGACGGTGTTACCGGAGCGTCTAAGTGCTTCCGATGCCGGTGCTCAGGCGTCATACCGCACGGGCAGCCACGCTTATTCGGAGGCATCGCTTTCAGGAGTAGCTTTTCAAGCGACTTGGGGAGCGGCCTTGAGCCTCAACATGAAGACCTGGGGGTGGGGGTGGGGGTGGGGGGTAGGGGCTGGGAGGAGGGCGGGGAGATGGGAGATATCTGTAATGCTATCAACTATAAGAAATATATTAAAAAAAAAGAAAAGGAATTGTTTCACTTAAGCAAAAGCATGAAGTCCAAAGAGAAAAGAAAAAAAAAATTTACAAAGTCACAGGGCTGCCACGAAAGAGTGAGTTACACTCTTCTTAAAATAAAAATATTTACAAAAAAAAAAAAAAAACACACCAAACCCACTAAAATGCTCAACATCACCCGTGGACAACTCGCCTGAAGTCCACATCAGCTTTCACTTGCTCACTGGTGTCCAGATGGAGGACAGGGCTCCTCGGGGCGCGTGGCCACCTCTGAGGGTTTCGGGCCCACAGGGCCAGGCACAGAACCTTCCCAAGGGGGTGCTCCCTCATCCCGCTCCAGGCACCTGTGGGACTTCCCGGCAGGGCTCATTGGAACACCGTGTACCCCGCGGGATTCATTGTAAAGTGCTCATCTGTCAGCCACCGGGACTCGGTGCGTCCATCAGCTCCGCAGAGAGTGACAAACTTGGGGGGGCAAACGCAGAGAGTCGTCCGTGTGTAATATAAACTCTTCCATGGCAGACACCAAGCCCATTGTTCCACCTTCGAAAGCAGCTACTGAGAAGGAAACACTCTGCGCGTGAAAAAGAAATATTCAAAAAACAGGTCGAGCAACCTATTTTGGGTCTCCTGCAGAAGGTGAGTTGTATCTATAATAATAAAAACGTAGTATGCTAATTAGACGAGACAGGCGAACAGCGGAACGACTGTTCGGACGACCTTCCGGATGAAGCAGGATGCCGCAGGTGTGAGGGCCAAGCCCCCTGCACGAATTTCGTGCACCGGGCCTCTGGCTTAATAAGATTATGACTCAAAAGGCGAACTACTATTATTGATGGTGATAAGGAAGCGGGCCCTGTGGGAGGGCAGGGTGTGCACAAGGCCAGGCGCTCCATAAACACGTGTGCTGAGTTGCTGGAAAACACGAGGCTATTTCCCCGAAGCTGGTTCCCATTTGACTTTCAAAAGCTCCCGGCAACGCTCCTTGGTCGGAAGGGAATTTTAACTGGAAGAGACGGTTTCCGCTGGAAACTCTGCATCATTGTTTTTTAAAACAGGGACTAAACATGACAGAACAGGGTCTCACCTCCCCGTAATTCCCTCTTTTTATTAATGCCATTTTTTTCAATGCATTTGAAAGACAGCGCCTGGCCTAGATTCTGAGGTTACTAATATATATGCATGAGCCAAACGCGATCGGAGTTGAGCCTGCGAAGCTCTATACCTCACCAGGCTGTTGGCTCCGCTGGTAGCACTGTTTAGACCCAAAGATGGAGAAATGTCTGTGTAGCCACAGACTGCCGGGTCAGACTCTGTGCATTTTCCTACCGATTGCTCCTTTTATTTCTTTGTTTTTAAAAATATATTTTATTGATATTTTACAGAGAGGAAGGGAGAGGGATAGAGAGTTAGAAACATCGATGACTGAGAAACATCGATCAGCTGCCTCCTGCACACCTCCCACTGGGGATGTGCCCGCAACCACAGTACATGCCCTTGACCGGAATCGAACCTGGGACCCTTGAGTCCGCAGGCCGACGCTCTATTCACTGAGCCAAACCGGTTTCGGCTTATTTCTTTTTTTTTTAAATTTTATTTTTCAATTACAGTTTACATACCTCTATTACCTATGTTTAATTAAATATCAATCCATGCCAAATAACTGTTACAATCCGTTTGACAGCATAAGTGGGTTATTTGGGACTTATTCACGGAGGTTTGGTGTCCGTCAGTGACCGGCATGCTTTTGTTGTTTTAAATACCAGCTTCTGAGTATATGCTATTAATGACGCATAAGCTGAATCTGTAAAAAAAAAAAAAGGAAAAGGAGAACTTGGGAATTGTAAACTAAACTAAGAAATGCACGAAGAGGATAACTTTGTTTAGAACATACTTGTTGAGCTCCAACTGGTTTTGTCTGATCACCATTCTTATAATTTCAATAAAAAATATTTTTAAAAATATTTTTTATTATTGATATCAGAGGGGAAGGGAGAGGGAGAGAGAGAGAGAAATATCAATGATGAGAGAGAATCACTGATCGGCTGCCTCCTGCACGCCCCTCACTGGGGATCGAGCCTGCAACCCGGGCATGTGCCCCGATCTGGGAATCGAACCGTGACCTCCTGGTTCCTAGGTCGACACTGAACCACTGAGCCACGCCGGCCGGGCCTAACTCATCTTCTTTACAGAACATAACTTTCACTGAAAAAGTCAATGTTTAAGTTCAAAGAAATATGTCAGGTTGTGACGAGGACAAAGGAGGAAACTGGTCTGCGGAGAGTCAAGTCCATGCGCACAGGCCGCTGTGCGTCAGCGAGGAAGTGAGCAAAACGGTATTTTGGAGATGAATGGGGCTTTCGTGAGCTTTTAATAGAGCGTCTTTCTGACGGTGTAGTTGATCATAACAGAAAAACAAGTAAACGCCTACTGAGTGCTCCATGCTGTTTATTTCCATCTTCATAACAAACACATTCTTCCCATTTCGTAAGTGAGGAAACTGAGTCTTGGCGACGTTACCTAGTGTTATGAATTCGCTGAGATGCAAATTCGAAGAGCTTCCTTGCAAGTTGAGATGTGCCCGATCACACAGCTTGAGCTTTGCAGGAACGACAGTCAATGAGAAAAGAGGCCACCACAGCCACCTGCAGTGGGACTTGCCGATCTTACAGGAACCATGTTGCAAAAATGATAACACGGTTTTGATCAAAGCACGACAAACTCCATACAGGTGACAGGTCAGACAACAATAATACAATACTGGAAGCTCTCACTGGGCAAACACATTGAGCCTGTTTCCTGTTTTAAAAAGCCGTTCACGGTTCTCCGTCCCCCTTTCTGCTGAAAGTGACTTGTTTTGGGTTTTCACCAAATTTGGAGCCATTTATTGTGCAGAAGCCCAGCTTAGAATAACACGGCAGCTGAACTGTATTTTTCATATCGGCGCACAGTGAGTCATAATCTGTGGCTTTTCAACGGCATCTGAGTGTGAATAGCAATGACCACGCCAGCGACACAATCGCATCGATCGTCATCGGGAAGACAGCAATACAAAAACTGTGTTCAAGCCGCCGATGGCTACCTGCTTGGTTACACCTAGGGTATTTCAAGGCAGACGTTTGAACAAGGGAAGAAAAAAGGTCTCGAACAGGAACTCAGAGAAACTGCTACGGATTTTAAAGACATGATACAAGACACGAGCCGGCGTGTTACTCCACGCTGGCCCCGAGGATTTGACTCTGTAACGGTGGCTTCTCCCGCTGGCACGCTGGGGTTGCATTTTTAATGGAGAAATCTCGATCATGAACGGCCCCTTCAGCCTTCACAAGGAAAAAAAAATGGCAGGGACTGGGTCAACTTCCAATAAACGGTGAGGGAGGTAAGATGGCCAATAAGGAGTCTCTCTCGCGGTCACCTTATGGAGCAACTGGGTGGCAAAATGATGGTGGGGTGTGGGTAAGAATTCTGGGAAACAGAAGGGGGTGTGTGAGTGCGTGTGTGTGTGTGTATGTGTGTGTGTGCTGTGGGTGTGTGTATTCTATAGACAAAGTGGAAAGATGTCGACATAGATCTGTTCAATCCAATGACTAGAGAGCTAGGATTCTAGATTAATCCCCTGTCATCTCTGACATCCATTAACCAAGATCGCTTAGTTCCTTACAATGTTTCAACAGACTATAATAAGAAGACTCCTAGGAGAAATAACATATTTTTTAAAAAAGAATGTGGAGTTTTAAAATATTTAATTAAGATGTGTTTGGGTCATGATTGACTGTCATTATATCTTATTTCTATTTTTTAAAAATAATAACAATACCGACCAATGCAACCCCCGAAATCCTTGAATACGCAAACATTGAAGTGAATGTTAAAATGGATTTGCCCCTCATAAAATTAATAAAGGCAAGTGCCGTAAGCAAAGCTCTGAAGTACATCTTTCCCGTGGGGAAGCTCTGCGATTGCCTCGGGTTAGAGGCTGGCGAGGAGACAGATGCTAAGTGGGGAGTCACGCTGCACAGAAGCGGGGAAGAATGTCTCTGACTTGCCTGCTCCGGCTAATGGCCCCCGAAGCCAAGAGCTGGGCAACACCAGGTCTTCATCAGCACCTCACCCCCCTAAGCAGCCATCCCCACAGCAGCTCGTCCTTCCCGCTGCACTCTCTAACCGGCTCATATTCACCATGCATGATCTGAAGAGACCAACTTCGTGATGAACCCCTCAATGGGAAGATTATCAAATGGGCCTCAGACATGAGGAGAGGCCTCAAAGGGATACGCTGGCCTGTCTTACAGGTTTTAGGAAAATGAAGAAGAAAAAAAAAAAAGAGAAAGAAAGAACACAGGCTAATTTGGAAGTGTTATTACCTTTCCTCCACCCACACTCACTCTCGGGTCCACGTAGCCATTCTCCCAGAAGCCCTGGCCTCGAGCCAGGTACAGGGGAGCACAGACTGGGATTCGCCACGTGTCACAGCTTGGATGATTTTCATAGATCTGAGTCCAGAACCTTCTAGCACTCATTCCCAGGCCTTTGGGTTCTGTGTACTCCCACTCCCCTTCACAACCGAGACGGTGACCCCGCGGCCTTTCCTTCTCATCAGGATTGAGTAGCACAGCAATCCGCACCCGAGAAAATGCACGGCTTGTGTGAGATAATGGTTTGCGGCCCTCTGCCACCGGATGGTCTAACGGGCTGATTCTCACTCCACTCCATTCCCCACAACAGTGGTTTCCCTGCTCAAGACACTCCCACTGAGGAATAAAGTTGTGCACCAAGGCCAAGTGTTTCCACTATGGCCACGACCATCAGGTGGACCTTGATTTTTTTGCCCCCCAACTCCCCTTTTTGGGGGCAAAGGGAGGGTGTTTTTTCATTTCTTTTAACAGAATGCAAATACGTTCCTGGGAAATGTGGGTTCCACATGCTCCAGGCAACATAAGAGATTTCTAAGATCTTCTCATTCACGTATTTATTGAACTCCCAGCTACCACCTTGAGTAATTAAAATGCACTACGTCACTCTTACTACGTGAATAAGCATTTAAAGGAGAAAAACAGAGTCCTGATAAAAGAGAAATCAGGCTGCAAAAATCTCCGGCATCGAGAGCACCCACAGCTCATGCACCGGAGAAAGGTTGTTGGTTGGTATTTGAAGGAAGCCAATAGTAAGACCGAGGCGTTCAGCATGTGGGGGAGGGACAGATAATGAGGGTAAAACAGAGCAAACGTGAATGATTCATTGCCAGCAGAATAATATTTTAGGAAAGAAAATACAGAGTAGAGCGTGAAGGAAAAGGCCTGGGAATGAGTGCTAGAAGGTTCTGGACTCAGATCTATGAAAATCATCCAAAACTATAACTTCAGAGTTAAACTCAGGGACTTTTAAGGTCTTTGCTGTGCCTATTTTTGATGGTAACTGCCTTGCGTTTTATGCCTTACACACCACGATGCCTAATACCGACCAACGATCCTCTCAAGGACCCTTGTCCGTTTCTTCCTGTGATGGACAGCCCTGCGTTTTTTCCGATGACCATTACTTGCTCCCTTGACCTGGGGATGACTCTGTGTGGAAGAGCTGCAATGCAAATGGAAACAACTGGAGATTTTTAAACCGCGGACTGCTCTGGAGCTTTGGTTGAGGAGAAATATACCAGAAAAAGAAAACGAGACAGAAAAGTAAATATAAGGGAAGAAAATGGAAACCATCAGTCTAGCATTAAAAAACATTGGTATTTTAGGAGCGCATGCTTACAGTTCTAATGGCTTTCGGGCTTTTGAAACCCAATCATTTTCATAGTGCCTTTTTTTAAGATCAGCTTTTCCTAACAGTTTTTTAAAAAAATATATTTTATTGATTTTTTACAGAGAGGAGGGGAGAGGGATAGTTAGAAACATCAATGAGAGAGAAACATGGATCAGCTGCCTCCTGCGCACCCCCTACTGGGGATGTGCCCGCAACCAAGGTACATGCCCTTGATCGGAATCGAACCTGGGACCCTTGAGTCTGCAGGCGGACGCTCTATCCACTGAGCCAAACTGGTTAGGGCTCCTCACTGGTTTTTATTTCTTGTCCCTAATTGCAATCAAATTTTGGTCACCACTATCAGAGAGCTGGCTAATTTTTAGGGCTTCCTTGGGGTATTCTTTTACTTGGGGTACTCACCATTTTCACTCTGGGCTTTTCAGGGGAAACGTTTTGGCTTCTTTGTCATGCTCGCCCCCCCCCCCTTTCCCCGCCCCCTTCCTTCATCCCAAGGATTAAAACTAACAACAGACAGTAACAGCAGCAGCAATCAAATGGCTTTATTCTCTGTTTGAGTAAAGATGGTCACACTTTCAGACTCAAGTCTTTCCCTCCGGAGGTCAGAGGTTAGAGGTCAAGCATGCCCCTGGGTGCTCACTGCAGGAACCCTGGCGCTCCCTCTGGTTAAGAGAGGCACCCAGTGACATGGCCTTGTGGACCCATGGAGACGGTCCCTGAGTTCCAATCCCGCTCTGCTACTTCCTGGTCTATGAACTCAAGTGAGTCCTTTAATTCCTGTGCCTCGATTTCCTCTAGAAAATAAGGACCTAAACAGGGTTTTTAGTGAGGAAGTAAGTGTTTGGACTAGATTGTGGCACATTAAAATTGCCACCGAGTGTCTGCTGTTATTATAAACTGTTTACGCATGACCCCCAATTGAAGTTGACACTCCAGTTGCCTTTCTTTTATAAATAATACACAATACAGAGAGTCTGTTCTCTGTTGTTTTTGTTTTCATTAGATTTTTTTTTTTGGATCACTTCATTTAGGGAGTAGATGAAATAACAGGCTTTAATTCAGAGAGATGAACCTGCATTTTTAAAAATGTAGTGACAAGGACAATTTTTCCAATAACATCATGGGGATATTTTTTTCTCATCTATTATTAAAGTGGAAAAAAAAAAACCCTCAAAATTTTGTAGGGCCATTACATACTTATTAAGAGCAGCCCTGGGCAAAACGTTAAGTAAAAAAGCACATAATCCCAGCAAAAGCGTTCAACGTAATGAAATTCATCCTATAAACCCAAATGTGGTTGATCCTACCTATTCAGGGAAAAATGGGCGCAGCAGGTGGAGCCAGGGATTAACCTGGCCGTGTCTTTCATGTGGTGCTTTAATCCCGGGGCCCGGAAGTGGAAAATGGGAGTTGAGGGCCGATTATCACCGACAATGTCCTAAATAACAAAATACCCTTGGGGAAAAGGCTCCTTGGGTTACAAAAGGCCTGAGGCCCCTGCACCAGAGAGCAAGCCTGGGGGAGAATGCTGGGTTATGACTGTGGCCAGTGGGATCTGTGCTCCTTCCTGAGGTCATAGGGGGATACGATCTTTTGGTTCTGGGAAATTCCAGCAGGTACATTGGCACCTTTGTTCTGCACCCCTTAACCTGCATCCCCCCACAAACATGTCAGAAGGGTTCTTTCAGCTGGGCCCACAGAAAGAGGGCTCTAACCCTCCCCCACCTGACTCCGCCACCATCCTCAGAGCATGGCGCTGTGCAGCGCTCACACTGACCGTGTTATCCGGCTGGTGTGGCTCAGTGGTTGAGTGTCGACATATGATCCAGGAGGTCACGGTTTGATTCCCGGTCAGGGCACATGACCTGGGTTGCAGGCTCAATCCCCAGTGTGGGGCATGCAGGAGGCAGCCGATCGTTGATTCTCTCTCATCATTGATATTCTCTCTCTCTCTCCCTCTCCCTTCCTCTCTGAAATCAATACAAATATATTAAAAAGATAAAAACTGGCCCTAATGGGTTTGACTCAGTGGATAGAGTGTTGGCCTGTGGACTGAAGGGTCCCGGGGTCGATTCTGGTCAAGGGCATGTACCTTGGTTGTGGGCTCGATCCCCAGCAGGGAGCGTGCAGGAGGCAGTTAATAGATGTTTCTCTCTCATCCATGTTTCTAACTCTCTATCCCCTCCCTTCCTCTCTGCAAAATCAATAAAAAGAACAAAAAGAAGTATAAAAATAATAAAACTGGCTGTGTAGAGCTAAGCTGGTATATTTGGATACAAGTAAGTGACTTGGGCAGCTGGGTAGCAAGTCAGTGTATTCATGACGATGTCCAAAATGACTGCATTGATGGGTTTCGGTCCTTTCATTGTCTTAGGTAAAAGGGGGCAGCTTCTCTATTTCTGAAGAGCTGACTGGGACATGGACAGAAAGTATTGGAGAGACGGGTGCATTCTATCACACATATTCTTATTTCCCCACTTATATTTCAACTATAAGAGAAATATTTAAAGGGAACACACGTCACAAGGCTGACTTTTCTCAAATATTTCCCTAGACCTCGTTGTGTTCTAGTCTTGAAAAGATTTTTAACAAAAGTGAAATTCAGTGATATTCTCGCAGCAACGAAAATATTTTTTATTTTCAATTATATAAGTTATGACCCAAACTGTGTTCTAAACTGGTTTATTCAGTCCAACACTAATTCTACAGGCAGATAGAAAATGAATAGCATATCATCTTTTTTTTAAAAAAAACAAAAACACAACAACAACACACCCTGTATATTTTGAAGTTGATTTGCCATTCTAATTTAGCATGGGGAAAGACCTCAAGCAGGTAGCTGAGGAAGGGAGAGAGAAGTGGGAAATTCTGACCAGAAATAAAATTCTCCCTATCTTTCAGGGAAGCAAAAACATTTCAAAGTCAAATCTGTCAGAAATGGAAACCAGCTCAGTTTACAATAAACACACACACACACACACACACACACACACACACACACACACACGGAACCAGTTTGGACAGTTTGACAGGTAAAGTGAAGGCATAAAGGATGGCTGATTAATTCAGCTCGGATACGAGATACTAACAGATACACAAGACCTCCTCTTGGTTAAACCCTCCACGTGCTCTCCAGTTTCTGCGGAGTAAAAGCCAAATGCACGGCTTGCGAAGACCTCCCGAGTCTTGCCTGACCTTCCTCGCCCGCCTCCACCGCTGTCTCCTCCTCCTCAGGCAGAAGCAATGTCTTGAGCAGGTGCTCTCGGCGACTTCAGCAAATGAAGCGCCCTCTGCCTCCTCAGGTCCTCCCCTGGGTGCTCCAGGTAACCGCTCTGGGCTGGTCGGCCCTGTAGGTTAACCCTGCAGGTCCCCCCACAAAGCCCTGCTCTCTCTGGAGGCAGGGATCATGGCTTGCATTCATGCAGAAAATAAAAGCGGAGGGTCTGAAATCTCGTAAGTATGCAATACCGTTACTCACCGGCTGACGGACTGAATGAATGAGTGAATGACTGACTGAATGAATGCTGCTCCAGAAAGCCCCCGTGCTCCTCACCTTGGTTCGTGTCTCCTGAGAGATACCTTTGGTGACACGAGAACATGGATGAGGGGCCCGTGGAAAAGGCAATTAAACTAAACGGAGGGCTGGGAATAACAATGGATCAATACTGTCATTTTTTTGCTTGAAAAGGACAGCCACATGTAGCCATCAAATAATTACAGGGACCTTTAGATGTTGGAGGTGTGACCATAAGTAATGAAATGGCTTCAGTAAACAATAGATGAAACCAGTTTCATTAACTTAAAGTTGCACTCTCACAGACACATTTAACATGTCCCCTTTAATGAAGACTAGAGCTATAAACCACCCAATGCGTTTCCCAATACACATTTTTTAAAGTACATTTTTATTGATTTCAGAGAGGAAGGGAGAGGGAGAGAGAGAGAGATAGAAACATCAACGATGAGAGAGCATCATTGACTGGCTGCCTCCTGCAGGCCCCATACTGGAAATAGAGCCCACAACCTGGGCATGTGCCCTTGACCGGAATTGTACCCAGGACCGCTTAGTCCACAGGCTGACGCTCTATCCACTGAGCCAAACCGGCTAGGGCCCCAATACACATTTTCAGTTTCCTCAGAGTTTAAGAGTTCAACAATGTAAGAAACGTATCTGTTAGAATAGGTCTGAGCTGGCAAAGATATAATAATGTGTGAAAGGGTACTAGAGGAGGTATCGGGGTGCTGAGAAAAACAGACCCTATTTTTCAGGATTTTGAGCCATTTCTAAATATGCTGAGTGTACAGTTTCAAACCCTGGAAAACTTGTTTTATAGGCAACTTTATTCCCATGATAGTCTCAGCCCCACTTCCCAAGATAGCAAACTTCGTCTGTCAGAAGTGAAGGCTTGGTGGCGGTGGTTGGTGGTGGTGGTGGTGGTGGTGGTACATGGACAGGGGCTGCTAAAACACTTGAATTACTAGAATTTCCGCCTGGACTTGAACTTAGGTACCCACACAGAAACAACAAGAGAGTCAACGACAAAGGGAAATGTGTAAACAATTAATTCCCCATCTAGTTCCAACTTTTTAAGTCACGCAGAAAAAGAAGAATTCCATCAAAATGGCCCTAAAGAGATTCACAGCTGGGTGAAGGCATTTGCTTTTTTAAATTTCTAGTCTTTGAACCACTGTAGAAAGCCAACCAACTCAACAACAGCTGTGCCTCATCTTCTCATTCATCAGTGTCCCATCAATGTCCCGTACCTCCGCTCCGGGCTGTTTCTCTCCTTGGGCAATTACGGACTTCAATGGAGCAAAATCACCTCTGCCGCCAGGACATAAAGGTTGAGACGGTTAACCATCTTACATCCACAATGGTTTGAAATACTGAAAAAGAGGCCATGTTTGTCAACGGCGGATCTTCCGAAATTTCCAGCCAGACAGGGAAACTGTGACTCAGCCACAAGGTGGGTTTTATTTCATTGTCATTATTTCCCCATTTGCTGGGCTGCATATTCGTTAACACGCCTGCTTAATTTTAACCCATCAGATGGAAAGTCCTAAGCATCTTCAGTGCCCTATGGCTAAATATTTACTGCTACTGTTGTAGCTGTGTATGACGACGATTTATAGACCTAAATAATAAGGCCAAAACAGAAGGAAAAGAGAGAAATAATCTTTAGCTTTCCTCTTCTGGGCGAAGGTACAGCATATTCGGCAGGGAAATACGCAGTCTCTTTCAGTCCTAACACGGCTGGTCTGATACAGCCATGAGCATTCAGTCACAGAGGGACAGAATACACACTCATCCTCAACCAATGCATTCCTCGGTCCCCAGAGGGAGAGATTAGTCCCGCCTTTCACCAAACAAAAGGCTGTTCTATTTTTTAATCTTAGCTCATTTGTTTCTTTCAAGAGCACTTTTCTATTTAAATGTGCTATGCCCCCATTGCACTGTAATCCTATTAATGTAAGTCCTTCCCGGGTGCTGGGGGTCACTCCTTGAACACAGCGGAGAGTGGGTGTTTTCTGCGCTCCCACAACCCCATGTGGCTTCTTTGGAAGGAGTGGGGGGCTCGCGAGCGCCGCCGTGAGGACAGACTCAAGCAGCAGTGGCCTCAGCCACCACCACGTGGCTGCCACGGGGAAGTGGGGTGTGGGACCGTCAGGAGGTCCAAAGATAACCAAGTGTCCCTTTGCTATTTCAGCTTCCTGGAGACCACCAAAATCTTGGGAGGTGCTTATTCTCCTCCTCCACCCCACCATCCAACAGGTGGGCTGCGTTTCCAGACGGCAGGGTCTGCATGAACTCAATTTCACCCCCCTGGGCTGCTCCTCCCCACGGGGACCGGGCCCCACGGCCACTCTGGCAGCCGCTGTGGGTGTTCATGTAAAGAACACACTGTGCACAGCCTGGCCTCCACGTCACAGCTTCTCTGGAGCATCCGTGTGTCAACCGGGCCCCTAGGGCTTTTAGAAGTGATGAATCCTGAACAATGTTTCCCCCACAGAAACCACACGGCCAATGGAACAAGCAATCAATCTTCGGAGCAGCAATCCGGCAACCACTTAACGAACATAATACACAAACGAAATAATTAATCTGAGCCCCGTCCCGAGCGGTGATTCATCTCCTCGGCGCCCAGGGCTGCGTCCATCGGCTCAGTGGACACCATCCTGTCGCACAGCGGGTCCAGGGGAAGGTGGCAGGGGCGGGGCGACGGTGCGGACCAGTTCCAAAGGATGCTGACTTCACGCGCCGCGTGTGACACAAATGTTCATGCGGTGTGGGGTGCTCGCTCCATTGTCTGCGGAGACGTGTCCCTGTCAGGCTAAGCCGGAAAGAACAAACGCTTTCAAAGGAGAGAGGGAACAGGCGTGACATCCTCAAGCACGGGGTGTCAAAGCCCTGCGGTGATTATAATGCCATCTACCAGGCGTCCTCAAACTACGGCCCGTGGGCCACATGCGGCCCGCCGAGGACATGGATCCGGCCCGCCGGGTGCCGCTGCCTGTCCTGCTTAGCAGCCGACGCGTCCCGGGCCCGCCGTGCGCATAGGAATTTGTTCATAGTTTTTTTTTTAAACTATAGTCCGGCCCTCCACCGGTCTGAGGGACAGTGACCTGGCCCCCTGTTTAAAAAGTTTGAGGACCCCTGATCCTGGGGGAGGGCAGGCCCGCTTCGGGATCAGTGCTCCAGGGAAGGAAGAGGAAAGGAAGCGGAATGGAAAATACAGGCGGGCCAGAAGGGTACCGGCCCAAGATCTGCCCCAGGTGCGGGGAGAGAAATGGGTTGATTTTCCCAGAGGAAACGGCTTGCATAGGAGCCAATTCTGATGGCTCAGGATGGCCGGGGACATCTAAACATAGCCGCGTCCTTCCTGGGGATCCGGAACTGAATAATCTCAGGTATCAGCCGCGTCTCCTGGCGCCCTGAACTTCCCTTCGTGTCCTGCAGACCAAACCTTCATGGCAGGTTGGGTACTGCAGGAGTGAAAATGAGCCACCGGCTGCATCTCAGGGACACGTGGTCCAGGAGAGCAGAACAGAGTGGTGTTCAGCCTCACCCTGCACAGTAGGGCAGACCCTACTGAGGAACGGGCTTCCTCAAGACGGTGTTTTCACCCACGGAATCTGAGGGAAGCCACCTTTAGATTGCATTCCCCCGCCGCGCCCCCACGGTGTTGAGAGACTTTCATGAAATTAAGATGGTGGGTTTCACATGCTTGGCTACACCACCTTCTCCCTGGCATCCTGTAGTTCTTCTTGGGTGGGAAAAGGAAGTAGAAGTGCCCTGACCGGTTTGGCTCAGTGGATAGAGCGTCGGCCTGCGGACTCAAGGGTCCCAGGTTCGATTCCGGTCAAGGGCGTGTACCTTGGTTGCGGGCACATCCCCAGTAGGAGGTGTGCAGGAGGCGGCTGATCGATGTTTCTCTCTCATCGATGTTTCTGACTCTCTATCCCTCTCCCTTCCTCTCTGTAGAAAATCAATAAAATATATTAAAAAAAAAAAAAAAAGGAAGTAGAAGCAACAGACGCTCTAGAAGAAAATGCTAAGAGATCCCTTCCTGCGGTGGAGATGGTGACCCTTCGTGGTGTTGGCACCACCCATGCCCGCCTCTGGTACTGGGAGTGTTCTCCACTCACCACCCCGACAGCGGGGCTGCTCTGAGCGGTCACGACTGTGCCGGTTGATGCTCTAACTCAGACTTTAGCTAACAGCAACAGGAGTGGACCGTGGAGCCAGGGACCCAAACCACAGTCTGGTCTGAGCCAGGAAGATCACGCTTCCCCAGGAATTTGGAACTCAGGTGCTGAGAGATGGAGTTTGTTAGCTGTGGGAGCCCTGATGCAAAGCCAAGTGATATCGGCCTTAGCGAGCGGAGCCTACCCATGTGCAAGCAAGCACACATGGGAAAGCAGCAAAACTGAGCGAACGGAGCAAGTCGGTCTGCTAAGCGAACGAGGGGAAGGGCCCCAGAGGAGAGCGAAACAGCACAAAATGCCCCGGAACCGGAAGAAGTCGCGCCTCAGTCTAACCCCATGTGGCCTCGCTACCTGCAGTTTCCTGTTTTCGGATGTGGGTGTGATTGCTTGTGGGATTTATGCAGTAAACGCTGTGTTTACAGGCACTGGTTTCTGTGACATTCAATGTAACATTCCTTCAACTAGAACTGGAAAGAATCACCAGATAGAAAGATCTGGGCCCAGGCATACAATTAGCAAGTAGCGCATCAGTTTACTGGGTTTAAAACGAACTACATGGGATGGGGCTTTGGGAAAAGATTCCATACAGAAGGGGGTGTCCATGAAGACTGTAACAGCCTGGAAAAAAAAAACCCCACAAATAATAAAAGGCAACCCTTATAAAATGCTTACCATAAGCCAGGCACTCTTCAAAGCATTTAGAAATATAAATCATTTGATTTACATAATATTCTCTGACATGGATGTTATTATCCCCATTGTCCAGACGAGGAAATGATGCAGAGAAAAATTAAATAACATCCTCAAAATTACAGAACTAATAAGTAGGTGGAAGTGAACCATGGGGCATGTAAACCCAACGTATCTATTGTTAAAAGTAGGTAATGCAAAAAAAAAAAAAAAAAAAAAAAAAAAAAAAAAAACCCAAACACACACACACACACACACACACACACACACACACACACACCAAAAAACCCACAGTATAGGGACGTATTATGGAAACATTTCCCAAAGTGGATCTCTTAATACACTATAGTTATAAAGCATAACTATTAGCTTATAGTTGTTACATACAGGATGTCTCCCCAAAATGTATATACCCTTTGAATAATTATTACTTCCAATGGGTTAAATCTGAAAAGAAACATCAATTGAGCTATCAGCAGTAAAGTATGTATGCATGCATTTTTGAGGACACCATATATATTGTATACATAAGTACATATGTAATCTGATAATACCTATGAACAACTATATAGTGTAGATGTTCAAGAAGTTATTTGTTGTAGTTTTCTTCAAACTTGCCTAACCACAGAACTCTTTTTTAGGGTGGTCTCATCCACATAACACAGTTTGCAAACCTCTGCCTCTGGGAATAACTAAAGCAGTAATTTCTTATGAGACAAAGTCCAAATGCATGCACAGCTCCACAAACTAACTTTCTGATTTCGATCAGTAGAATATCTAAACGTTGGGTGAAGTAAACCAGGAGTATTCTCGCAATTTTAAAAGCAGTTAGAGATCTGCACAGCCACCCCCTTCCTCGTTCATGAAAGGGAAATATGAAACTCAGCACTCTGGATATGAGGAAACACTGTCTTCAATTTTTAGCACCCTCCTTGACTTGGGATGTGACCGGAATAAGAAAGCGGAATAATAATTGACAGGTTAATAACATTGCTTATATTGCGATTGTCATTATAGATGCGGTGAACTCACTTTGATAGCCACAAGCTATGAAAAATGCTTAAGTCACAGAAGACGTGAGGACAAGTGGATAGAGAATATGCATATATCATCTTTTAAAAAAATGTATATTTTTATTGATTTCCAGGAGGAAGGGAAAGGGAGAGATAGAAACATCAAAGATGACAGAGAATCATGGATCGGCTGCCTCCTGCACGCCCCCTGCTGGGGATTGAGACCACAACCAGGGCATGTGCCCCACCAGGGAATTGAACCATGACCTCCTGGTTCATAGATCGATGCTCAACCACTGAGCCACACCGCCAGGGGCGAATGTGCATATATAATCTTAGCTCCATGGTCAGATTAACTCTTTGTTGCCCTCATGTCTGCTATAACAACGGGTTTTTAACAGCATCTAACCCTCCCCCCTTAGACTTCCTCAAACCAAATACTAGTTCCACCATCTGCTTTTCGCTTTGTAGAACTGAAGAAGACATCTTATTATATATGTGACCATCTGGTATGTACCTGATGCTGCCACTGACCATCAAGGGTGATCATGACTGAATCCTCACCATTTTTTTTTTTTAATGGATTCAAAGCCTGAAACAGAAGCATCTGATTGGCCAAGTCACGGTCACCAACCCACACCGAAAGACACCATGCTTACAACTGTATGCATCCTCTCATTTATTCCTCCCAATAGTCGGACGAGGTGGATAATACTGTTATACCCATTTCACAGAAGAAGAAACTGAGTCTTAGGTAGCGGAAGTCCCCTTTCCAACCCCAACCCCTCAGCTCCCAATTAACGACCCCCTTAGCTGGATATCCCGCCCACTCGTGGCTCTGTGACCTCCTATTTCATGTAGGGACTGGAAGAGAAAGAGAGAAGAGCAAAGAACAGACCCGCGAATGAAGCAAGGAGTATTTCAGGTAGCGTTGAGGGTGCTATTGTGGGGTGACTCATGGAGCAGCACCTCCCATTCAGGATTCAGGAAGCAACCAGGGGTGTGTGCGCCGACGGAAAGCCTCAGAGACCTCAGCTTATTCTTATGGACAATTCCCCTTCCGGCTTTTCCTACCGAGCCAGGCAGCAGGCCCCTGAAACGTACCCCTGTGAAAAGCCAGGCAGAAAGACAGCCTCATCTCGGAAGTCACTGGGTTTCTAGGGTGACCGTCATATCAATAAGCCACGGAGACGTGGCAGCAAAAAAAATGTGACATGCCTCTCTAGGAATAACCCAATCAATGCCTGGCTCAGAGCTGTGGTGCTCGCCAGGAGGGAAACATACAAGGCGTTTCACCATGTACGTGCGGGTGTGGTATGTTGGGAGAAATTACCTCCTGGTACGCAGACATTTGCCTCCTTTCTAAAAGGGATGGTGGATTTTATAGGATTTACTGCAACGCGCCTTGCAGTAGCCAGTTTCTCTACATGACACTCCCATGTTGTTTTTAATAACTTACCACACGGAGGCTCTGAGTGAGCGACACTCAAGATTCCGGCATGAGCAGCTACTGCGATACCATTTTTAGCATACGTAAAAAGGCGTTTAAAGTTATAGTGTGTATATTTCAGGAAATAGGAGTAGACGAGAAAAGTCAACCTTAAACTTCGCCTCTGACGACTCTGCCTGCCAAATGCATGGAGACTGAGCTGTATTTCCATACTGTCAAACTGGGATTAATAAGTTCATAGTAGTGTTCCTTTAGGAACGATTGCATTTATGCTTTTATTTCCCACAAGGGCCCTTTTGGCTTAAACAAAAAGAATAAAACCCTCATGTAGACACTGTGACAGAAGCAGGTGGAACACACCTCGCATGCCCCTAGGTTCCTGCCCGCACATCACCGTGCGTACATTGGCCGTAAAGCCATCGGGAGACGCTCACCATGGTGCTCACGGTACCTCGAAACCCTCTGCAGCCTGGACTATTGAGCATTGAATAAGTTCTCATATGGAAGTAAATGCTTTCAACGACTAATTTGGAGATTCAGACTTTACCATTAGGTATATAAAATAAACTTTTTTATTTTATTTTTAATCTTTATTGTTGAAAGTATCACACACACAGGCCCTAACCGGTGTGGCTCAGTGGATAGAGCGTCGGCCTGCGGACTGAAGGGTCCCAGGTTCGATTCCAGTCATGGGCATGTACCTGGGTTGCGGGCACATCCCCAGTAGGGAGTGTGCAGGAGGCAGCTGATCGATGTCTCTCTCTCATCGATGTTTCTAACTTTCTATCCCTCTCTCTTCCTCTTTGTAAAAAATCAATAAAATATATTTTAAAAAAAGTATTATACACGTTCCCTTCCCCCCCCATTGACCTCCTCTAGGCCTCCCCCAGGCCCCCCCCACCAGGCTGCACCCCAGGCTTTCACCACCCTATTGTCTGTGTCATGGATCATGCATATATGCGCACACGTTCTTTGGTTGATCTCTTCCCACCCACCCACGCTCCTTTGTTTTAAGAAGATAATAACAAAAATAAATATCGTTTATTGAGCGCCTAGTAGATGGCCAGCTCTAAGTCAGCCCTTTACCACATTCATTATAACACGGAACACAACCACTTGTGGGAGAGGCATTATAATTGCCATTTTATAAATGAAAAGTAGGCGTAGTAATGGCTAACTTGCCCCAAAGCACCTGCTAATAACCCGGGGAGGCACTGGAACCCCGAGGTGCCTGAGTGCGCCCCGCCTTCGTCTGCCTGACGGAGCTAACGGTGCTGAGAGCCCTTGCCTAGACAAACAGTTCCTAAATCACTCAGCGACAGTGGCATCAAACGAGACCGAGAAAGGAGTATTGATTACAAGCGCGGGTGAAAATCAACACGATGAACGCGAATGAAAAGGGATGTATATAAACGGAGAAAAGCAAATTACACTTGAAAAATCATTTCAATGTAAAAACTAGGCAGCGGCAGCAAGAGCAGAGATATTTTCCTTCTTCCAAGAATGGAATGGGCCGAGGGCGCATTTCATCGCGGGCAAGACTCTGATTTCTCTCCTGAGGCTGGAGACAACCCTGCACCAGGATGAGAACAAGACCCGCACGGATGCAAACTGGGGGGTGCTTTATGCTCAGTTCGGCCACGAGCACACCCTGGCTTTGCTACGGCTCTTGGGGCGTAAGATGGAGGGGCCACCATCATGATTCATCGACCCCTGCATTTCCGGCCGTCCATTCGGATTAGGCTGGTTGTGCAAGAAATGCTCACCATTGAAAACAAACTGCACAGCTCACTTCCCCCCCGGCGCCCCGTGGAGGTGGGGGTGAGCCCTCTGGGCCCCCTCTGATACAGGAAGGGCTGTTAGCTCACAGCCCCAGCCCCTACTAAATCTCCTGTATTTACGGCCACCTGGCGCCGGCTCTGGCAGTGTCTGCAGGAGGAAGATGCAATCTTATCAGCCAGGGGCTCCGACACCAGACAGGTTTCCCTCCCGGCGCAGCGCTCGGGCTGTGTGAGGCGCATGCAAGTTACAGCAGCTCTGAGTGACTGGCCGTCTCCAGGGAGGCGCAGCCTGGCAGGGGCCACGCCAGGACCCCAGGCCCTGCTGCCTGCTCACCCCCTTCACCTGGGGCAGGGGATGTGTGTGTGTCTGAGAGAGAGACAGAGAGAGAGAGAGAGAGAGAGAGAGACAGAGAGAGAGAGAGAGACAGAGGGAGACAGAGAGAGAGAGAGAGAGAGAGAGAGAGAGAGAGAGAGAAAGAGAGAGACCGAGAGAGAGAAGAAAGAGAAGAGAGAGAAAAAAGAGAAAGAGATGGAGAGAGAGACAGAGAGATAGATAGAGAGAGATAGAGAGAGACAGAGAGACCGAGGGAGAGAAAAAAGAGAAAGAGATGGAGAGAGAGACAGAGACAGAGAGATAGAGAGACAGAGAGAGAGAAAGAGAGAGACTGAGAGAGAGAAGAAGAAAGAGAAGAGAGAGAAAAAAGAGAAAGAGATGGAGAGACAGAGAGAAAGAGAGACAAAGAGAGAGAAGAAGAAAGAGAAGAGAGAGAAAAGGGAGGGACAGAGAGAGAGAGAGCCAGCAAGCAGGAGGTGGAAGAAGAGAAGAAAGGGAGAGAGGGGAAGAGAGAGATCCAGGAGGAACTCCAAGTGATAACAATATACACAATTACTGAAATAATGAGGCATTTATCCCATCAGAGGAGCTGACAACAGAAACCTGAGTGGAAACACTGAAAACTCGAACGCAAGCTCAGATAATGGCAGTGTCCACGTCGGAGAATAAAAGGGGGCCCATTATTTCTAGACGACGCTGGTTGAGAAGAAGCAGCAGATGTGGGGACACAATGCAGGACACCCCACGTGGCACCCACTGCAGAACAAGTTACAATGTGGGGGGCGTGGTGAGGAAACCAAACAGTCAACACTTTAAGTTTTCAGGCGCGTGAGTTTCAAAAGCTACAGGCAACCGAAAGGGAAAAATACTTCGAAATTCTCAAGTTTGATCTATGTCACTCGAACTTTTATCTCCACAGGATGACTCGTTGCAGATAACACGAACACTCTCATTTACAGGCTTACTAGAGGCCCGGTGCACAAATTCATGCACAGGTGGGGTCCCTAGGCCTGGCCAGCGATCAGAGCCAATCAGGACCGGGCTGATTGGGGCCTGCTGTCCAGGGGGAGGGACAGAGCGCGGGAAGTTGGCTGTCAGCCCCAAGGAGGGAGCCAGCCCTCAGCCCCTCTGGGAAAGGGGCTGTGTCTGCCGCCACCCACCCCCGGTTCCCTCTCCCAGCCCGGAGCCCAAAGGCCCTTGTGGGGTCGGGAGAGGAGGTGACAATTGCCAGGCTGGGCATGGAAGGAACGGACGCTGGACGCCCTCCGCTGCAGCCACCAGCCAGCCGGCAGCAGGAGGTTGGCTGTGGGAGTGTACTGACCACCAGGGGACAGCTCCTGCATTGAGCGCCTGCCCCCTGGTGGTCAGTGTGCGTCATAGCGACTGGTCAACCGGTCGTTCCGGTCATTTGGTTATAACAATCGCTTAGGCTTTTTTTATATAGAGACAGCTACCTAGAACAGGTGATCTCATGTAGAAAGTTATTAGCACTATACATTCGCTGTAATCAGAGGTGCATATTCAAGTGTATGTATTTTATCTTCTAGAAGTTATTGTCATGGGTTGAAACAATGCTTCATCACTGCATGGTGAATTTACCTCCAACATATTTCCAAAGAGGAAGTTGGTAATTTTCGTTTTTCATTTTGAAATAAAACAGAACCTTCGTTACGTGTTACCCGGACACACCCCCACTTCACCGGACAAAATGAGGAGCTTTGATGAACTCGAGACTCTAAGTAATTCATGGAGAGACTGGGGGCGTAAGGAACCTTCTCTCACTCATCCTGTCTCTCCGTCTTTACAGTAAAATGATTCAAATGCAAAGGTCCTCAGGGTGAGAAGTAGATGTCCCCAAACCCTGGACCCTGGCATGTGAGCCTCGCTCAAAAGCAATATTACTAATTTACAAATCTTCCTCATTGGTTCTACGCACACGCACAGGGACATACGGAGTGGGAAACACCACGGTACGCTTTGCTTGTTTTCCTTCAATGTGTCTTAGAGACTGTTGGGACCTTTTAAACTGGTAGATGAAATTCTATTTTTATGACTGCACCATCCATAAAATTTATATAAAATCCCAATGTATGTTCATTTAGGTTGTTCTCAGTCTTTTTATGAGCTTAAACATTGTTAGAGCCAACTTCCAGGGGTCACTTTTCCATTTCCAACACTTCCTCTTTTTTCCTAGAAATGCTCAAATTCGATTCTGATGTTATGACAAGTCAAAACTTGTACAAGGCCAACGTGGCTCAGTGGTTGAGCGTTGACCTATGAATTAGGAGGTCAGGGTTCGATTCCCTGTTGGGGCACATGCCTTGTTTGCGGGCTCCATCCCCAGTAGGGGGCGTGCAGGAGGCAGCCAATCAATGATTCTCTCTCATCATTGATGTTCCCCTTTCTCTCTCCCTTTCCCTTCCTCTCTCTGAAATAAATAACAATATATTTTAATAAGAACAAAAAACCTGAGCAAGAACAGCTGCAGAGCTCCAAGGAGAAACACACCACGTGGAAAATAAATGTGAGCCAAAAATACGCTGTATAATTTTTCAAAGGAATAAAAGTCAAGTTCACAAGGTATGAAGATTTTCAACAAACCCCTTGATGCTCTGATCCCACCTCAGAACTTTTAATCAGAAAGCTCCTGGCAGCCTTCCCTCCGAGTAATCAGAAGCTCGCTCTCCTGTACCTGACATGCGCTCACCTCTTATTCCAAAGCGTGATTCCTTCTCAAATACGGCTTTTCATTATGTTGCTCCCTGGTGGCACTTAATCCTTCAGCATAAAAAAAAAAAAAAAAAAATGTCCCCACCCTGACCGGTGTTGCTCAGTGGATAGAGCGTCGGCCTGCGGACTGAAAGGTCCCAGGTTCGATTCCAGTCAAGGGCATGTACCTTGGTTGTGGGCACATCCCCAGTAGGGAGTGTGCAGGAGGCAGCTGATTGATGTTTCTCTCTCATTGATGTTTCTAACTCTCTATCCCTCTCCCTTCCTCTCTGTAAAAAATCAATAAAATATATATATTTTTAAAAAATGTCCCCTTTAAAATTTAAAAATTCAACCTTGGCTGGTGCGCTCAGGGCTTAGAATGCTGTCCATGGACGGAAGGGTCATGGTTTTGATTCCCAGGCAACCAACTGATGTGTCTCTTTCACATCGATGTTTCGCTCTCTTTTTCTCTACCCCTCTGCCCCTCCCTTCCACTCTCTCTAAAAATAAATGGAAAGAAAGTTAAAAATGTGGACATTCAACAAAATGAAGGTTATTTTCGTAACCCAAATGTTCTAGGTAGCTAAGTGAGACCCAGCCATGACATGAAGTAGCTGAGATGGCCCAGTGACTGACGGAAAAAGGTCTTTTGTTTGCTGGGACAACCAAGTCCTGCTTCTATTTCTTTTCAATACAGAAATGACAGCAATGACCTTATATGTAGAGAGCAAGGTTAGGGCCAGAATGAACCCAAAGCTCACCCTAGGCTCATTCTGTAGGTCACAACCAGGCAACATGGACCCGTTTGCTGGGCTTTGTTTGTTTGTTTTTTCTTTAATTATGTTTTTATTGACTTCCGAGAGGAAGGGAGAGGGAGAGAGAGACAGAAACATCCATGATGAGAGAGAATCATACATTGGCTGCCTCTTGCACGCCCCCTACTGGGGATCGAGCCCGCAACGTGGGCATGTGCCCTTGACTGGAATCCAACCTGGGACCCTTCAGTCCACAGGCTGATGCTCTATCCACTGAGCCAGACCAGCTAGGGCTCCTTCCCACTTTTTATGCCCTGAAATATGTCCCCGGCATCAAACAATCTCCCAAATCAACTCAAGCAACTGGTGAGATTATGAAGACGTGGTATAACGGTGATGCTCTTGAGCCAATGACTGCACTGTCTTGGGGCCATGCCCTGGGTCCTCCAGGCAGGACTGGGGTACCACGCTGGACTTGGTGTTGCTTTGGTGGCTGCCATACTCTGCCCATTGGAGCTGCTGTACTTACACAGTGTAGGGTCTGTTTAGGGTGTGGGGGGGGGCGGTCTCCCGACAACTGTGAGCAGGGCTCAGCGATGGTGGCTGATGGTTTGCCTGTTCTTGCCTCTTTCCTGCTATCCTTTGCGTAGCACGTTCAACTGAAGGCCATTGTTTCCCGGACAATAAACATCGCTGCTTCCATTTACCCCCAGGCTCGCTGTTCCAGGCGGCCTCCTGTCCGAGAACCCATTAGTGATTTATCAAAAGAGCAAAGGTCAGTGTGCAGGCCGCCCTGGAACTATTTTGCATTTGATTTCTGGTTCTAATAACATCACTATCGATTCAGGGTGCTCCGGCCTGGCCTGGGCCAGACACAACAGATCACTGTGTTTCTGAACTGTCAGTCACAGATGATGCAAGGCGTTCCGAAATATGTGAGCGCCTGCGAGCCGAAGGCCCCTCTCACAGCCTGGGATCCCTTAAACTTCATCTGAACCCCACAGCCTCCAAAAGGGGTCGTAAGGAGCTGCCTTCTGCACTGGTAAAAGAGGAAGACAATTTTTGTAAAAGAAGAAATCTTGACAGCTATTTCCAAAAATCGTTGACGCCAACGAAGAGCAAAAGAAGAAAAAGGTGCCGAATAATTAGCTATTTAAAAAAAAAACACCTTAAAACCCACAGTAGCTTTAAAAGATACTCATGTTGAGCCTCTCATCTTCCCAAAGAAGAAACTAAACACACAGAGGGCTGGTGAGATGAAGGCATGTCACCTCATTTCAAGATAACGGAGAGAGATCGAGGGATTTTTTCTAGGAGAGAATACCCAATTTACCTTTGTTAACCCTTTAACTGGTCAGGTATACACGCATTTCAGTTCCTTTTGAAAAGTGTGTTCACACTGCACATAAAGAATTCTCTCGCTTTTTATCACGAACTCCACAAGGAAAAGTAAATTGGACTCATGAACCAGATGCAGGGGTCCTCAAACTACGGCCCGCGGGCCACATGCGGCCCGCCGAGGACATGTATCCGGCCCGCCGGGTGCCTGTCCTGCTTAGCAGCCGACGCGTCCCGGGCCCGCAGTGCGCATAGGAATTTGTTCATAGTTTTTTTTTAAACTATAGTCCGGCCCTTTAACGGTCTGAGGGACAGTGACCTGGCCCCCTGTTTAAAAAGTTTGAGGACCCCTGGGCCAGAGGGTTAGCTGGGTGGGAATGAGGAGCATTAAATGCATGGAACTTTTTACGAAGACCAAGGTGCACATGACTGTACGTGTTTGGGGGCGAGGGGGCCAAAAGCGACCTTACAAAATACCTAAAACCTGGCAGAGGTGCCCACAACCGCGCCCACTGGAGACCCTGCAGTCCTGGGACGCCTTCAAGGGCAAAGGCCACGCGAACAGGCTTTGGGCTAAACAGCCTGACTTCATTCCTGGCTCATTTACTAGTCAGTGAAGGGACCTGACTTCATTCGGTCCCCTGATCCGGAAAAACGAGGTTTCATTTCACCTGAAAGAGAAAAACAACCCCCCCTCCCCCACGCCCGCCGCATGCTTGTTGGTAAAGCTGGAGAATTAGGCTGCAAGAGCCCTACTATCTTCACTTCCCAAATCAAACATAAAAGAAACGTTTCCAAAGCTGCTTTGCAGTCGTTTCTGGAAGGCACTACTTGCGTGTCCCTCCCGTGTCACTGGGTCCCTCCCATGTCAGAGCACGCCTATCCGTCTGGGAAGACAGGGGGGTGACTCCCAAACTCCTTTTATTTTTTTCTAAATATATTTTTATTGATTTCAGAGAGGAAGGGAGAAGGAGCGAGAGACAGAAACATCCATGAGGAGAGAGAGTCATGGATCGGCTGCCTCCTGCACGCCCCCCACTGGGGATGGAGCCTGACACCCGGGCCTGTGTCCTGACCAGGAATCAAATCGTGACCTCTTGGTTCCTAGGTCAACACTCAACCACTGAGCCACACCGGCCAGGCGACTCCCAACCTCTTGACGTGTCTGAGCTAAACCAGAGTCTTGCGCCCGCCTCCTGAACTCAGACCCATGGAGTCTCAGTCCTGCCCTTGTCCTCAGCCGTAGGGAACCCTGGGAAAACTGTCACGCCTTTAAAACCCCAGTTGCTGCTTTGCTAGAACCGGAATAATTAGAAGGAGCTGAAGTTACAGGAGGCGTTGCGTTGCCGGGCTGCACACGGACAGCGCTCAATAAAGTTTTTTAGTGGCTGTTAGTTCCCCAGGGTGGCTCTCACCCGCGCTGGTCTGGGGACCTCTTGCTCTGCCTCCCACACACCCCACCCTGGGGATCGAGCCTGCATCCTGGATAAGTGCCCTGACCAGGAATCGAACCCTGACCTCCTGGTTCACAGGTCGACGCTCAACCCCTGAGCCACGCCGGCCGGGCTCATCCCGCATTTAGAACAGTGCTCAGCACAGCGTGAGGTAAGCACTCAAGCATTAAATATGATTTTCATTGACCACCTATGTCTGGGGGAAATGTGAAGAAAAAAAACTGTCTTGAGCATCTCCACATCCCTAGACCATTATTTCATTATCTCCTTAAATACATGTTATTCCTGCTCTATTACAATTTTTTTTTTTAATCCCACAGACAGGCAAACACCGAAGACCAAAGGCCTCTCGGAGTCCAGAGGGACAGGCCACGGGAGGGAGGCCTGACGTGTGCAGGGAGTGCTGTGCCTTCGCTCAGACGCTCCTCTGGCTCCACGAGAAAATCCTGAGCTGCTTCCGAATAGATGCCAGTGAAGACAGCACCACGAAAGGTGGTTCTTACCACGTGGCTTCCAGGGAGGAGAACCTCATATAAAAAGGGGGCGAAAGACAGGGTGGGGCCCGGCCGGTGTGGCTCAGTGGTTGAGCGTTGACCTATAAACCAGGAGGTCACTGGTTCATTTCCCAGTCTGGCCACATGCCAGGGCTGCGGCCTGATCCCCCAATAGGGGGCGTGCAGGAGGCAGCCGATCAATGATTCTCTTTCATCATTGATGTTTCTATCCCTCTCTACCTTCCTCTTTCTAAAATCAATAAAACAATATATTAAAATAAATAAATAAAAACATATTAAAAAAAACACACAAACCAGACAGGGGGTGGAGGGGGAATTGTCCAAATACAGATGCTCATACCCACCAGCCATCCTGAACGGGCAACAGACAATGAAGTAATTAATTCATAATCAAAATCCACAGGTGAGGTCTGTATCTGAGGACACTCCCTTGCTTCTAGGTGTAGGGAATAGTAAAGACCGTGATTGTCAGGAAACTCACTAAAAGGTCTCGACTCCCAGGCTGAACGTTTTCCAAGATGCCACGAGCACATTTCTCCCCCAATAGAGGATGCAATTTATCAACTGTTAGGGTTGATTTCCTCAGAGGAGCTCCTTTCTGGAGAGGGCCTGGGACTGTGCACACCACGTTTCTTTTTTTAACAACAGCCTCATCGAAGATGCTTGCTTAAGGACCTCAAGTTTTGAATACCAATGAGTGATCCAAAGGCCACTCACTCCCAGTGGGATGCCGGCATTTAACAGACTTCATGTGAAACAACAGTCATCTCAGAAAGAGTGGAGCTCGATGGAATGGTTTTCCGAGACCCATAAAGCACAGCAGAGAAGTCGCCTCAGTCTCCCCGGGCCTGGGAATACTTCCTAACTCTCATCCTCAGGGTGCTGCTGATTTACAGCAACCTGACATAGTCCGAGCACCCGTTTATACGCTTTAATGCCTCCATGACGTCAGGTTGATGGATTTTAGGCAAATGCATCCGTCATATCTGAGACAGTCTTGAAACAAAGCCACAGCAGAGCTAGGTGTCAGGAGAAGGAAATGCAATTAAAACGATAAAAAGCTAATACACATTATATTGTCCATAAACCAGCAAAACACACATTCTGATAGAATCTGCGCGTAAGCTTCATCCTACATGAAACAAAGTTCGATATTCGAGCTTCCAACTTTAATTTCCTCCTCTGCAGTCTGAGCTATATGCACTGTCATTACCAGATAATGTCGACGCCGCTAAATGCTATTAGGACCCTCCGTTTTGACTAGACTATTATATTATCAAACATGAGATTGGGCAATTTTACATCCACTCCTTTTATTGATTCTGACTAGTAAGTAGGCAATCAATGGTGATTACAAGATGCAAAGCATTCCAGAATGGAGAGAAAATTAAATTTGGCTCATCGCTTCTGTTAACTGTACGAATATAATACCTTTAAGATGAACAGCAGGCCGACTTTAATATAAATGAATATATCGTTTAAGATCCCAAATCAGCAACAGAATTTATGAGACCACTTCAAAAGGATGATGCATTGAAAAGAAAATTATATTTTCAAAGGAACGGCTCTCTTTAAACTGTTAGCAATACAGGCCCACGGTGACACAATTATTGGGAGAGAGAACACAAGGAAGGTTAAGAGAAAAGGGGGGAGCCCAGCTGTGGTGGCTCACGGATTGAGCACTGACCCAGGAACCAAGAGGTCACCAGTTCGATGCCAGTCAGGGCACACGCCCGGGTTGCAGGCTCGAGCCCCAGTAGGGGGTGTGCAGGAGGCAGCCGATGGATGATGTTTCTCTCTCATCGATGTTTCCATCCCTCTCCCTTCCTCTCTCAATTAAAAAAAAAGTATTAAAAGAAGAGAAAAAGGGGAAACCAGGAAAGGCAAGAGATCCAGAGCTTCTGGTTTCCATGGAAATAGGCAAAGACGTTCAGACCAGAGCAGGTGTAGGCAGCCATGCGGGGATCTCTGTGGGCATGGGGTACCACTGGCGTCCGGTTGAACCTTTTTCACCTGTAAGTCCCTTCTGCATTACGTGTCCTTTCTATGTTGTTCTTCTGGAGCCAGACTTGCCTTCCCTTGAGGAGATGTTATTCCGGTGAAAAGGATGTGATCTGGCAATGTTTCCGTAACGAGGAAACCGAGAAGTTTCCACAGGGTGGCCCTTTGTTCCATTCACCTTGACTTAAGGGAGAAATGAACCCAGGAGCTTGGTTCACACAATATCAGGCTGCTACCCAGAGTGTCTGCGTCAGGAGGCCTCTATGGGAAATGCCTGGTAAAGCCCTAGACGGATTTCATTGGAGGCTTCCTGGCGGAGGGGTCGGCCTATGGACCAAACGAGTTTCTTCTGTTACAGCCATATGTGAATTTCCTTTCACCTGAGATGACGAAGAAGGAACAGAGGACATGGAGGGCCAACTAACAGGTACTGGGGGTTTGCCCTCCTTCAACCTGTGCCCCTCGCTGGCCTGAAAGGGACAGGTACCACCCAGGGGTTGATCTGTCTATTCGTCTACGCCTCTGTGGAAGGCCCTGTCATTTAGCAAGAGGCAGAGTTCTCAGGATTATAATTAAGGCATGATAACTTAATGAACTAATCTCACAAGGAGCAAATGATTAGCCATGTGAGATGAATTCACCGCAAGATACAACGAAGGGTCCGAGAATAAAGTATGCAATCTGTTGGAAAGACACACGGAAATATATTGGTTTAGCTAATACGTGCAGAGTCAGAATTCAAATTCTCCTCTCTGGACTGGCCTTCCAGAACCCTTACAATGCCCAGCCCCAGCTGCCCTCTACCCCCGCCTCAGCTACAGGCTTTCCTGGAGCCTCTGGTCTCTCCATGGAACGATTCTTGCAAGAACCGCAGGCGTCCCAGGGGTCTGCCTGGTGCAGACAGTCTGTCAGTGGATGGACTGGGAAGGGCTCCGTGGTCTCGATACGGGCCCCTTACATCCCGTTAGGCCCAGGGAAGGCCAGAGTGAAAACGTGACATCACTATGTCTTAAGGACTTGAGCATCCGTGACACTCTGGTACGTGCCTGTAAGACTAGCACAACAGGCAGATGAACTCGTCTGGCAAAGAGCAGTATGAAGTGAAACTTGATGTCTTAGGGTTAGTGCTCGTACCTTTTAGGGTTAGTACCCTCATATTTCATAACTCGGTTTCCTCCATTTCTCGTCTGCATTTTGCCTTAGTGAAGAATTCTCGGACTAGTCTTGGCCATCTTCCATTTATATATATATATATATATATTTCCTATGTAATGAAGAGCTAATATGCTAATTAGACCGAACAGCAGAACGACCGTCCGGATGACCTTCCGGACAAAGCCAGGGCTGCGAGGGTCAAGCCCCTTGCATGAATTTTGTGCATCGGGCCTCTAGTGTGTGTGTGTGTGTGTATATATATATATATATATATATATATATATATATATATATGTTTTCATTGATTTCAGAGAGGAAGAGGGAGGGAGGGAGGGAGGGAGAGGGAGAGGGAGAGAGAGAGAGAGAGAGAGAGAGAGAGAGAGAGAGAGAGAGAGAGATCAATGATGAGAGAGATTCTGCACACCCACACTGGGGATCAAGCCCACAACCTGGACCTGTGCCCTGACTGGAAACCGAACCCTGACCTCCTGGTTCATAGGTAGAAACTCAACCACTGAGCCACACCAGCTGGGCCCATCTTTACAAATAAACCGGATTTCCTGATGACAAGGTAACCCCGGTGCCCTTCCCTGCAGGTCCCAGTCCATCCGCTGACGGGCTGTCTGCACCAGGCAGACCCCTGGGGCGCCTGCGGTTCTTGCAAGAATCGTTTCATGGGAAGGCCAGAGGCTCCGGGAAAGCCTGCAGCTGAGTGGGGGTCCAGGGCAGCTGGGGCTGGGCATTGTTAGGGGGGCTGGGCATTGTAAGGGTCTGGAGAAACAGCCCAGAGAGGAGATTTGAATTCTGACTCTGTGTGTATTTGTTCTTTAGACACAAATTCACTTTTGGGGTCATTACCATATCCCAGTGGGTCTGAGAGCCGAGCAACTCTGAGGGAAAATGCATTTCCTTCCCCGAGAAGAGAAATCACCAGGTTCTCGCCTCCTTCTCACATGACCATTTGCAATAGAATTCACAGTAAATGCAGAAATATGCCTCCACGTGACTTAAGTGAAGGAGTCACTTGGGACTAAAAAGAATATTTTTAAGCCCCCCAAAAATACATGGAAAAGTTTCTGAAGCTGTCATGGCATCGCACACGTTCCAGGGGTGGAACATATAAGATGTTGCGGGATCAACTCTCCCCCTCCCCCCTGCCCCACAGGCAGGCGGACACGCCAGCAGCTCAGCCTCCAAGCCTCTTCCCTATTGTGTCGCTTGCAGAGCAGAATCCTTCTAGAAGTTCTCACTGAAAAGTAAATGAACCCAGCCTTGGAGTAGAACAGAGGTGCCGTGAGTCCTCACAGCCTAAGAAGAAGTCATTGGACAGACGGAAGGACGAGCTCGAGGGGGCAGCAAGAGACCCCTCCCTCCAGCTTCGCGTTCTCGCTGCCTTTTGCCTGCGGAGAAGGAGCAGTTAGTTGACGAGCAAACGACTTTAGTGAGTACAGATGCGGCTGAAAGGCCAGGCTGGGCCCGCCGAGCACGCGCCCGTCTAACGCACAGAACTGATGTCCTCCAACCGGTTAGTAAGTGGGGCCGCCGAGCTGAGAGCCCTTTTCCATCTGTGACATTTCCACTGTTTTATTTTTTTAAATATATTTTATTGATTTTTTTACAGAGAGGAAGGGAGAGGGAGAGAGAGTTAGAAACATCGATGAGAAAGAAACATCGATCAGCTGCCTCCTGCACACCTCCCACTGGGGATGTGCCCACAACCAAGTTACGTGCCCTTGACCGTAATGGAACCTGGGACCCTTCAGTCCACAGGCCGATGCTCTATCCACTGAGCCACACCGGTCAGGGCCATTTCCACTGTTTTAGACTCACTGCCGGCTGAAGCCTTTGCTCGTCGGAGCAGCTCTAGCCTGTCTGTACCTGCTGGTCTGGTCTCGCAGCTGTCTGTCCTTCCTTGAGACCCAGCATGAAGGCGGCGCTGGGCTGTCTCCCTGCGTCCTCAAGGCATCGTCCCCGTCTCCAGCTTGGGAGACGCACCTTGCTCCACGGAGAGCAGTAACTTGGCTGTCAGAGCCGTGATCAGCCCGAAAGAGATGCCCTTGGGGGTAGGGGTGCGGGGGGAGGGGGGCTTCCCGGCCTGGAGGGCTGACCATGACCCAGGACCCATTCCTTACAGCCTCGTCCAGCCACTAAGGTCACATACCCAGGACACCACAGGGGGCTCCTTGCTGGCTGACGGTGATGTCTTGGGTGGATCCAGGCTTACAGCCTCATCTGAATTAGAACACACGTTGAGACTGAGGTCTGGACTGAAGCCACGGCGGTGCCCCACTGAACTCCTGGGGGCCTCGGCTTCCTTCTCTCCCCATCTGGGTGGTGATGCTGCCTGCCTCCTCAGGGTGTTGCCAGCTTCCTGTCAATACTTTCCCTGGTGGATCGCATGCCGCAGTCCCTCGATCAATAACAGTAATTATTACCGTTGCTGTTGTTGCCCAGCTTCTCGGAAGATGTGCTGACTCCACGTGTATGGGATCACCTAACGTGGAAACGACGGCCAGGCCTCCGCAGCACTGAGCGCTGACTTTCTGGGAACAGGCCAGGAGTCCGGAACATTCCCCGATGTGTCAGGTCTGTGGCGATTGTATGAACGGATCTGATCGCTCACAGAACAGCAGTGGAGTCTGAGCTCACACATGTACATGTTCCTGGCATGTAAACAGCAAGCGCCGAACAACGATTTAATTTTAAGGAAGATCCACAAAGTGAGAAAGAGGAAGAGAGAGGGCTTGCGACCCAGTTCCGATGCGTTGTCGGCGGAAGGGCGAACGCTCTTGCTGTGTTGGAAGCGTTGTCCCCACTTGGCTTTGGAAAAGAGTCCCTGTGACTCAAGTCCGCACCCACCACGAAAATGCGATGTGTTAGAGCTGATGCGAGAGCAGCTGACGCTGATTGCTCGGCACTTGCGTAGCACATACTTGAGTAAGAACAAAAGCAGCACGGGGGATCTGCTACCCAGAGGCCAGATAACCAGGCACTGTTTCACAAGCTCCTAACGGAGGTGGTTCCGTTCGTCTTGGGGTCTGGCTTGGAGGAGAACCATTCATAGCACCGGAAGGTGATTGGGAGGGTTCGCGTGAAACACCGTCAGCGCGCCGTGATGTAGTGTTGCGGTGAAAGTAAATTATACTGGACGGTTTCTGCTGCTGAAAAGATGGAAGCCCTTGTGTGTGTGTGTGTGTGTGTGTGTGTGTGTGTGTGTGTGTGTGTGAAAGAAAGAGAGAGAGAGAGAGAGAGAGGGAGAGGGAGAGAGAGAGAGGGAGAGAGGGAGGGGGGAGAGAGAGAGTGGGGGGAGAGAGAGAGAGAGAGAGAGAGAGAGAGAGAGAGAGAGAGGAGAGGGAGAGGGAGAGAGAGAGGGAGAGAAAGAGAGAGGGAGAGAGAGAGAGAATGCTTGCTTTCCAATGTGAGCCAAAAGCAACTTTAGCCAAGAATTCACACTAGCAGACCTTGCTGGTCTATTTGTTGGTCAGCTGGAGCCATCCCAACAGGACTGATTGCTCAAGGGACCTAGCGAGGCAAGAGCAAGTCCCAAGGAAGGGACGGTAAGGCACCCAAATGTAGGTCAAAGGTGAGCGCCATGGAGTTGGCTGGTGAGCAGGGCGTTTGTGAATGAAGCCAAGTGCCTCCTGCCCTGGCACCCTCCCGCTCCTGGCTGAGTCCCAGGGCGATGGGACCACAAGCACCCACGAAAGGAGCCGGTGGGAATCTCCGCCCTCTCCCGCAGCCTGAGCCCGTGTGAATGTTGGGGTAGCAGCGGCCAGCATTCGCTGGGCCCCACGCTGGACGCACACAGCCACGGCGGCCGGTGCTCGAATGAGCCCATCGTGTCTGTGGGTGAAGGAACCCAGGCAGAGAGAGACGTAGTCATCGCCCCACGGGCAACCTGACGGAAGGCTGAACTTCAGGCCCACGAGGAGGGAATTCCACCCTCACCCCTTCTCTGATCCACCACAGTTTGGGGAGCCAAGTCTTCAGGTGGAGAACGGGGCCCCCCTGTTATCCAAAAGAGACAGAAGTCTCTGGAGACTTCAGGAATTCCGGAGCACACAGCGGACGATTGGTGTGTCCCCGTTTTGAGCCAATCAATGCTCTTGAGACTCCCCCATCTGTTTGCTTGGAGGCCCCGAGCATGGAAGCCGCTTGGAGACATCCCAGACCCCAGGGCGGCATCACTTTGGGAAGTTGGACCAGGTGAGGAGGAAGCCAGACGACAGACTGAGCAAATCTCCCTGGAATAACTGAGGGTCTCCGCGGAGGGGTGGAGGACACGCAACGATGAGCGGGTAAATGGTCAAAGAAATATTGTTGGTTGCTATGATCCCAACACTTCTTTCCCCCCGAGGCTGATGCGGCTGAGAAACCATGTGATGGACCGGGAGGGGTAGGTTGCTAGGAACAGAGCGGGGGAGGAGGCTGCCGGGCGTGCTGGGTGCCGAGCTCCAGGTCTGCGCCCCAGCGCCCCGGAGGCTGTGAACCTACACGCGCTTTCTTCCTGAGAAATAAAACCCTTGTCAGGTTAATGGCCAAATCCTTCTCTCCCACAACGACACGGGGAGGGGGGACACGAGCGTGGCATTTATCTCCGAGGCAGCATTTCTCTTCCTGGCTGTGATCATGATTGTGTTTGAATAGCCACGGGGGGGGGAGAGAAAAGACCCCAAACAGTGCATCACAGGGGGCGTGGAACACCTGGGACATCACAGGGGTTCCGACGGGGTTCTACGAGGTAGTCCTTGTTCGGGGCGCTTGTCTGTGCCACACAGTTGACACTGGGTAGCGAGCGGCTTGAGAGACGGGCCGACTCCAGTTCGAATCCTGCCTCCTCTCGCACGCCGTGTACCTGGGGGCCAGCCACGGCTCTGCGCCCCCTTGAAAGGAGGAGGATGCTGGCCTGGAGGAGGATGCTGGCCTGGAGGAGGATGCTGGCCTGGAGGAAGATGCTGGCCTCGCCCGTGGCGCCAGCGTGAGGGAGGTCTGCTTCGGAACCGCGCTGGGCCCGCGGAGCGCGGCCTGCACACGCCTTCGCGTGCATTTCTTCAGTCCGTGGCTGTCCCTCGTGGTTACTCAAGTAACTAAAATGGTAATTATTCGGAAGAGCTTCTATTGAAAAAAAAATCTCCGGCTTATTCAAATTTCTATACCAGTAGAGTTAACCGAGGATTAGAAAAACAAATTCTCAATTTTATCTGGACACACATGGGCACTTCCTTGGGATAGAAAGATCGTTCGCCTGCACACACACCGGTGCCACATTCTCATACGAGGAAAAGGGAGCTCGGGCTGGACGGCTTCCCTCCTGCCAGGTCGCTGCTAATTTGCTCTCAGCAGCAACGTTAATTCTGACAAAAGGAGGAAGATATGGTTTCATGGAGGTGCTACTCCCTGCTCAGGGGCTCACAGTTAGTAATGGTGACTTGGGACTCAAGCCCTGATGGGTCTAATTCCAGAGTCACGTTTGCACCCTTCATCCATGCTCTCTCAGCCCTCCCAAAAGCTTGCCCAGGCACGGCACACACGTTCGCACAGAACCTGCCACGGAACCCAGGCGGGGTGGTGGTGGTTGAAATCTGCACTCCACTGTCCTGTGTCCTGGGAACAGGTGGCCCTCGCCTGCCTTTGACCTATCAGGTGGATCTCAATACCCTTGGCCGTGATGTCTGCCCATCCCGGAAATGCCCCTCACAGCCCCTCTCCAAGGTCCAGCTCTGACCCGGAATCTGACCACAAGAAGACGTCTCATTGTTTGGACTCCAGCCCGTCTAAATCTTATGTCCTCACCCTGGCTGCTGTGGCTCAGTGGTTAGAGCGTCAGTCAGAGCATCAATGGGTCATGGGTTCATTTCCCGGTCAAGGGCACAGACCTGGGTTGCAGGTTCACTCCCTGCCCCTGGTTGGGGCACGTGCGTGCGGGAGGCAACCCGTCGATGGGGCTCTCTCACATCGATGTTTCGCTCTCTCCCTGCCCCCCTCTCCCTTCCACTCAAAAAGAAAAGAAGTATCTTATGTTCTGGTTAAAGGGTAAATTAGAGTTTTCCCTTGGGGCGGCCTTCCTTTATTTTCCTGGAGGTCGCCTCTGGGAGGATGGACTCAGAGTCCCGGTCGCAGCAGAAGCAATAACCAGCATCATTCATGGGACACTGGCTACACGCGGGTACCATGCTCACGGACAAACACGATCTCACTCACTGCCCTCTGTGCCCCGCAAAGGAGGGCACTCGCCTACAGCAGGTGAGACACTGCGCCCCAGAGTCTCAGAGCGACGTGATTGTGCAGGGGGGCGCAGACTGGACGGTGTCTGACTTAGACGTGCCTCTAGTTAAGCGTTATAGATTGGGCTCTGCTGTAACCTGGGAACCGGGATGCGATTTAACGTCTCATTATCCCTGCATAACTCAACGAACGCACGGCGATCCTGCAGCTTCCGATAAACACCGTGCACTACCGCAGAACATGCGGACAGGAACCCAGAGGGGAGCTCTTAAAAAAATAGCAGTATTCCAGGCAGGAAGACTGGACCTCAACCTAGTCAGTAACATCTGTAGGGACCAACAAAAACATCTGACCCCAGAAGCTACCCAAACAGTGGCTTCTCGGGGGACAGTGCTCGGGGGTCCTCCCCATAAGTCCTCTGCATGGTGTCCGGGTAGCAGGGGTCCTCAAACTTTTTAAACAGGGGGCCAGTTCACTGTCCCTCAGACCGTTAGAGGGCCGGACTATAGTTTAAAAAAAAAACTATGAACAAATTCCTATGCGCACTGCGGGCCCGGGACAAGTCGGCTGCTAAGCAGGACAGGCAGCGGCACCCGGTGGGCTGGATAAATGTCCTTGGCAGGCCGCATGTGGCCCGCGGGCCATAGTTTGAGGACGCCTGGAGAGGATACGACCAGCTTGAATATCCAGGAACTTGACCTCAAAGGCCATTCTCCCCACCGTCATGCCCAGCGTGTGTATGGAAGCCGACATCAGAGATAAAGGATATATTTTAATATATGTTTACTGATTTCAGAGAGGAAGAGAGAGGGAGAGAAACAGAAACATCAATGATGAGAGAGAATCAATGATCATCTGTCTCCTGCACCCCCCCTACTGGGGATCAAGACTGCAACCCAGGCATGTGCCCTTGACCGGGAATCTAACAGTGACTTCCTGTTTCATAGGTCGCCACTCAACCACTGAGCCACGCCTACGAAGGATCTATTTTAAATGGCCAGGAAGGCAAACACGCTCCTCGAAATCGAGGTTTAAAATGCGAGCAAACGTGGGAATGGATTTAGTGCCTTCATCACCCCTTGCTGAAGGCTGGCATAAAATCACAGGTTGGCTTTTAAAAAAACAACATTCCATGCTCAAAGGCAGCACGGTGGTTTACTAGCTTTGCCAATGAGCGATGTGAGAAAGAGCACAAAGGCACGGACTCACACGGAGGCCCCATGGCGTGGGGAGCGAGCACCAATGCTGTTTCCGACTCTGCCACAGCGATCGGCCAGCCAGATGCCGTCAGGCCCGGCGTGTCCCTCAGGAACGCGTCACAGCTCATGTAGCCACTGGCCGTGGAGGACAGATACGCCAGGAGGTGGGGGCGGCGAGGAGGCAGGGAGGGCTCAGTGGGTGCCTGGAGAACATCTGTATTGGGACGAGCACCTCCCGGGGGAGGGGGGCGCTGTGGGGGTTCTTCCATCCCTGGGGGTGCACTCCTCCCCGAGACTAGAACACAGAGCAGAGAAGGCACAGCTGAGCTTTGGTACCAATGGTTAGCCACGTCTGTTCTTTTTTTTAAATATGTTTTTATTGATTTCAGAGAGGAAGGGAGAGGGAGAGAGACGAACATCCCTGATGAGAGAGAATCATGGATTGGCTGCCTCTTGCACGCCCCACACTGGGGATCGAGCCCTAAACCCAGGCATGTGCCCTTGACTGGGAATCAAACTGTGACCCCCTGGTCCCTAGGTCAATGCTCAACCGCTGAGCCGCGCCGGCCGGGCTAGCTGGGTCTTGACACTAGGCCCCTGAACGTGATTTCTGGTGGCAGGCAGTCTCCTCAGACGGCTCGTACGCTTCCAGATGTTGGAGCCACGATGCAAAAAATTGGAACAAGGATAATGGGCTTGATGTGCAAAATCAGATCGATTCGAATTAGTGCTTGGGCCCACTAAACACAAACGGCCGAGGGGTTTACATGAGATTAAGACGGAAAATGGCACTAAGTACAGTCTTTCATGACAGCGTCAGGGGTTCCGCAGCTCAAAGGACCATTTTTCATTTTGTTTTTATGAAAGCGATTTCCTAGTCGCCCCAGCTCGTGGTGGGCTCCGAAGCCTGGCATTTGCCACTGTGTCTTTTAAAGGCAGAGTAATTCCGAAGTGAGAGGGGTCATTGCCTTGGGGTGCTCCCAGTGGGCCCTGACTCTGCTCACCCCCATCACCCACAGAGCACACGGAATGCTGAGCGCACAGGAGGTGCCTGGTAAGCCACGTTTTCATTCCCCTTCCCCTCCAGCACAGAAGCGAGGGAGTCCTTTCTGGTTATTGTAGGAACAACTGGACCCGGGCAATTAAACAGGGTGGGGCAAAAGTAGGTCGACAGCTGTCTGTATGGAAAATACAGTAATTACACATAATAATAAAAAAAATAAACCGTGCTTAGAGCACTCACAAAGGTAAACCTACTTTTGCCCCACCCTGTAGTTCAGGTTCAATGGACTCAGAAGCCACTGGACTTTCCTTGTGTAGATTCTTGGGGAGGCAGATTTTTGTTCGGGCCCAGGCTGGAAGCGCCAATGAATAATTCACTACCCAAACGCTCAATAATGTCAAGATTCTTTTAAGGAAACAAGCTGTGTCGGTGGACTTTTCATATGTTCGGTGACACCGAGTTAACAAGGTGGAAAATGGCTTGGCACTGCTGTTCTCGAAACCACATGTAATGAGCACAGAGTTTGGACCCCAAGGAACTGGGGCTTAAAGATAAGTTTCAGCGTTTACTAGCTGTGACCTTGACGAGGTCCCTTACTCTGGGAGTCCTTTCGAAAGGGGTCATGTTTTCCTTGCACTGTTGTCCTGAGGATTCAAAATAAGATTTGTCATGTTCTTGTACAGTTTCTAACAAAGAGCCCTTCTTCAGGAATAGACTAGCATCATAACGGGCATGCAAGCAAACTCGTTACTATTACATTTGCAATTGATAAAACAGGAATATCACTGATTTAAAGATTCAACAAACATGCAGGGTGACGTGGCTGCAACAGAGAGCAATTAGATGACTTGTTCTAAGGGTCTGACCATCCCCTAAGCCTTCTGATGCTATAGACCGCTCTCCTCCAGGAAAACAATAACACCGTGGAGATTTATGAGTCTTAAATATATTTTAATATATCCATAAAGAGATTGAAGCTCTTTTTTTGGAAATAAGACCGAGGGAGCCATTGATCAGACTTTGACGGGGGAATAATTTCACTGCTCGGCTGCATGTTTCCAAACACATTTCTCCCCATCAACTGGTGGAAAGTTCGGTATTTCATTTCCCGAATGTTGCCCAAATGAATTGTGGGAGTCCGGCAGAAGTGCCTGATTGTACTTTCATTAGACTTCTTTGCCTTCAGGCCATACAGGTGCAATGAAAGAAGAAAGAAAATTAATTAAATTTATGGGCATGTTTATACCCTCCAGGTGTCATAAAATGCACTGGCACAGACATTTTTCAAGTAATTAAGCAGACATCTCTGTGTTTCCTAATGAGTAGCTGCCCTTCCCTTTTCAATCTGGAGAGAGATCTCATCACCTGCCTTCTGTCCGCTGATGGGCTTATTCCCCCGACAAGTCAAACCTCCCCTCGCTCTGCAATGTGCTAAGGCACTCCACGCACATAAACATGAGGCCCTCTTGTCCGCAAAAATCTTCCCAAGGGTTAAGTGGTAATGGCGCTGGGAGTGGGGGTTGGAGGGTATTAAAATAGACCTGTTTGCCTCGTATAGGTGCTACTGAAGATGATGCTGGTTTATATTAAGAAATATTGTAAGTGAGCCCTGGTGTCTTAGTAACAAATTAATTTATAGAAAAATTGTGTTTTGTGAAATACTTGTGTGAAATATTGAAGAGTAATATTAAAGAGCACAGGGAATGACCACTCTGGCCGAGCCCTAGGTGGTAAGAGTGTCATCCTGTACACCAAACGGTTGTGGGTTCAATTCCTGGGCAGGCACATACCTAAGTTGTGGGTCCCATCCCCAGTCAGGGCAATGGATCCATGTTTCTCTCTCATATTGATATTTCTCTCTCTCTCTCTCTCAAAATCAATAAACATATCCTCAGGTGAGTATAAAAATATTGTAATTGAGATACTGTGAAATATACTAGTATATACATGAATATATATGTGTGTGTATATGTGTGTGTGTGTGTATGAAGAGAGAGAGATAGAGAGGGGGGTGCGGGGGGAGAGAGAAAGTGAGAGAATTACAGGCATTAATTTAGTCTGGGATTTACATGGGATAAAGTTGACCTGCATCTTAAAGAAGGTGTTAATGTAATTTTTTAAAAAATATATTTTTATTGATTTCAGAGAGGAAGGAGAGGGAGAGAGAGAGAGAAACATCAATGATAAGAGAGAATCATAGATCAGTTGCCTCCTGCATGCCCTCTACTGGGGATCGAGCCCACAACCTGGGCAGGTGCCCTGACCAGGAATAGAACCATGACCTCCTGGTTCATAGGTTAAAGCTCAACCACTGCGCCACCCCACCTGGAATTTTGACAGAGTGGGTGTGGGCAGGCTCCCAGCAGACCAGCAAAGGTGAGGCCACGTGTAACTGGTTGACAGGATGCTTCCACAATGCACCCAGCACTGCTCAGGACACCAAAAGCCTTGGGGAGCACTGGCTTAGTTAACCAAGCGAACTAACTTCCATAACATCATTAGGGTTCTACACAATAGAGCACACGTGTCATTGACTGCATTCGGGAGGAGGAGGTGAGCACGGGTGGGTGGTCAGAGAAGACACGCAAGGCTGCGGACCAGGGGACAGTGTGGGGAGGGAGGCCCCCAGAGGAGGGCTGGGCCAGCCCATGGTCCGATAAAAGAGTGGGAGGGAGGGTTCCCGATTGGAGGCGCCCGCAGGAAGGCACTGGTCTCCCCAGAGTGCAGTGTGGCTGGAAAGCAGCATAAACAAGATTAGAGAGGCGCAGGGGGCCCGGATTAAAACGGAAGGCTGAAAGCCAGGGAGAGAGATTAGAATGTGAACCTTTTGTGTAGATTCCTTGGCAGTGACAGGTAATCAATTCTTTGCTTAAAAAATCACTTGAAGAAATCTTCAAGATCAACTCATCTAAACCTTTCTTCCCCGCACACCCTTTTCACAGAGGAAGAAACGTATGGAAAGAGTATTTTACTACGATTCACCCAGCAGCGATGCAGGACAGCCTGATGCCCTGGGACCCAGGTGAGCGCCGGCCTTGGTCTCCGCCTCCTGCATCCGCATCTCAGCTGCAGGCCACCTCCCTGCTGGGCGAGCCCCGGGCCCCCCCATCTCCATCTGCCCAGTGACCGGGCCCTGGCAGGGTTACCTCTTTATTCTCTCCTTGTCCCTTTTGTCCATCCCCAGAGCCACTGCCTTCATTCAAGTCTTCATCATTTCCGACGGGAGCCCCACGGGAGTTGTTTTTCCTTTCCTCCTCGCCTTCAACTGTGTCCCATTCCAGGTCATTCTCCAAATGACGCAAGTGGAACAAGATTAGGGCGCCTAAGCCATGTTTCACTCACACCCTCAGAGTGTATAATTAAGGTGTACAAAATGCTGACTTGATATATGTACACATAATAAAATGATGACTACAGTCACGCTAATTAACATGTTTCACATAATTACCACTTTGGGTGTGATGAGTGCACCTGAAATCCACCCTCTTTGCGTATTGCTAGCGTTCGAGGCGGTGCTATTAAGTCCAGTCATCAGACATCTTTCTGAAGTGCATTACTGCATTACTGTCCGCAGAGCAGAACCCAAGCTCCTCTGCTGCATCTACCGCTGAGTGCTCCTCCAACATCTTCCCAGCATCCCCCTGACCCCACCCCAGCATGCATGTCCTCACCGGGCACATTCACAGACCATTGCAGCGTGGCAGCTCTGGCCCAGTGCGTTCCCCTTTCTGGAATGCTCCTCTCCTCCTCCCTCAGCACTCAGCTCCAGCATCATCTCCTTCAGGAGGTATTTAATCACACCCAATTGCCAAGGACTAGGATCCTGACCTAGCTAACTTAAACCAAACCTAGACCAACTGAAACAAAAATGAGGAGTGTATTGGCAGACAGGACCGCTGTGGAGCTGGGCTCAGACACTGCCTGATCTAAGGACACGCCTATTGTCTGATCTCTCTCTGGACCCTACTCCCCCCCCGCCCCCCCACCCAATATAATGGCTTAATTTCTTCTTCCTCTGGACACCAGACACTGCTGTTCGGGTCCATGAGTTATAGTTTAACTCCCTACTTCTGTGTGAGTCGCAGTATGGCCTTAACGCTTTGGGTCTCTGGAGAGCTCAGGGCACCGTGGCTCCTGGAGACCAGAGCACCATTCTGTCCCTGCAGCGGTGGTGAGGGTGTGGGGCACCCTGCAGATCCACTATCCCATCAACACCAGAGGCAATGGAACCTGAATGATCCTGGAACCTGAATGATCAGAACTGTTGATGCACCTGTCTCCTCATCTTCAATAGATAAAAAGTGTTCAACCATCTCCACTGTCACAAATATAAAAGCAGGCCCGGCCAGTGTGGCTCAGTGGTTGAGCATCGACTCATGAATGAGGAGGTCACGCACTGTTCGACTCCCAGTTGGGGCACGTGCCCTGCTTGTGAGGTGAATCTCCAGTGTGGGGCATGCAGGAGGCAGCTGGTCGATGATTCTCTCTCATCATTGATGTTTCTGTCTCTCTCTCCTTCTCCCTTCCCCTCTCTGAAATCAATAAAAAGATACAAGAAAATGATGTTTTCACAGAAGAAAGAGTGGAGGTAATGGATTTCATAAGGACATTCCATTATGGCGTCCACCAAAATAGTCACTTCACTTTATGAGGGCCAGAGCTGGGACTCTGAATTAATTATGGTAATTCTGAAGTATCTGTGCAGGAGGAGGACTGTGTGTATGAATAAGTAAGTGTCTCTGGGTAACATTTTTCTGATGAATAAATCAGTTTAAAATTGGAAATCTGTGTCCTCTGGTAATTTGTGCTGAGCCTCCTTTCCTGCGTGATCCTTTTTCAAAATTCACACACCGAGGAGACACGCCTTAAACACTGGTTGAATGGCTGAATGCTGATGTGACATTGAGATAATACTTTTAGCAGCCCTCTTAAGTAGTGCCCGTTGCATATTTTTCATAAGCAGGGAATTGCAGTGATTACAGGCCTGCAATGAAATTAAATCCTTGGGTAGAAGTTACAAACACACCTACTTCATGAGTTGTTAGAGTTGTACTTCATGTATTCAAATCTCACCTTTGTTTTTAAAAATGGAGCTCTGGCTGGTGTGACTCATTTGGTTCCAACTATCGTCCCATGCACCAAAAGGTCACCAGTTCAATTCCTGATCAGGGCACATGCCCGAGTTGCGGGCTCAATCCCCAGTAGGGGGCGTGCAGGAGGCAGCCGATGGATGTTTCTCTCTCACATGAATGTTTCTCCTTCTCTCCTTCCCTCTCCTCTCCCTCTAAAATAAATACATTGATAGTGCAGTTTTTTAAAATATGTTTTAAAAAAATGGCATAAAGACAACATGCATAATATATGTTAAACTATGGATCCAGAGACAGCTACAAAAGAGACTAAAATTGGTGGAGAGGACACTGTCCTGCTACCTGAGAATATAGTAATGATTTCATTAAGAAGGCGGGGCGGGGGGCATAACTGAATGGAATAAAATCATACAAGGATATATGAAGAGTAAATATGGTTTTATTAAGAAAATACTGGAATCCTAAAATGAGGGGGTGTCCTTTTGAGTCTTGAAAGTTTATCTTAGCGCCACACCAAGAACATGGTTCAACTTTTCAAAGTGGGACATCGTTTCTGTAACCCATTGATTAGGTAATAGTGATTTTTAAAAAAATCAACTAATTCCAGGAGGGCTTAAATAACAAATTTATGTACAGGAGATGCACGGGAAGCATACGATCCTTTGGTGTCATATTCCTAATATCTTGAAGTTAAAATCAGCTGTTCCCAGAACATAGCCCACTGCACTATTAATAAGGACAGAATAAAAACTAAACACACCGTGAGCCACCTGAATGGTGGACCTGGAAATTGTCAAGTCAGACAATTTTAGAGCCGAACACCTTAGGAGGCCACAGTACGAGTTCTCGTTTTCCATAATGAGAAAAAGGAGACCTAAAGGGCTTACGTAGCTTGCCTGAGGTCTAACAGCCAACAAAAGGCAGAGACTTGCTAGAAGGAGACTCTGAGTCTCCAGCTGTACGTTTCTTCTATTTTATGTGACACTTCCAGTGACTGGAAAGGGTGGGGAGAAAAGAGAAGCGAGTAAGTGTTGGGTTTTAAGGCAACTGTTATTCCTGTCCCCTAAATGTGAGCATTAGAATCTTAGATTTTGTATATTTAAGCTCAGTATATTCAGACTAGAGTTTGGGAATCAGAAATATAGTTTCAACTTTGCACTATTGAAAAATTTCAAGCATATGTAAAAGCAGACAGAATGGTATAATGAAACCTCCATCCTTCAACCATGACCTCACAGCCAATCTGGCTTGATCTATCCCCTCCCTCGTCCTGCCTCCTCTCACAGTACAATCTTGGAGCAAATCAAAGAACACACCCCTAAGTACATCAGCGTGTGTCTCCTAAGGTAACTAAATACCATTCTCACGAGTAAAGAATCACTAATAACTCCTTAACATCACTTTAAAGCCAATGTTCAAATGTTCCGTTGTCCATAAATGTCAGTTTTAGAATTTGTTTTGAGCCAAGAATAATTTAAATTCTACTAAGTTATTTAAAAAAATAACCAAATAAACTCTAGGGGTGAAAGTCACACTCGAGTCCACCCTTAATAACAACAGTATATCACTGCACCTTGAAGAATGGGAAAGAGTGTGTGTTATTACAAAGATCTGGAAATAAGGTCATTATGTTTGTTTAATCACAAAATAAGTGACCCAACTTAATGCATAGAAGAGTATTTTAATAGGGATGAGTTTATGATTGAAAATGCAGTGGCCAAGAGGAAGGTGATGTTTACAATCCTAAATGTGGTGCCCCCCATTGCCGATTATGTACATACATCCCAATGATGCTGGGCCAGGGGCCACGCAGAGAAGGTGAAACAGACCCTACCCTGTCACTGCGTGCGAACATATTCTAATAAATCGTGGCAGGGGGTTAGAGGGCAAGCACGGAAGGAGAAACCCAGCTGAGATTGGATGCAGTTGTGCAAATCTACTGATCTCTCGGGGGCCTCCTTATTGGCACAGAAAGGAGTAGGCAAGATGAAGTCTCTCACAGATCCAGTCGTTGGTGATTATAAGCAGTGCCCACCATTCTTATTCATTACTAGAGGCCCGATGCAGGAAATTCGTGCAAGAGTAAGCCTTCCTTCCCCCAACTGCTGGCACCGGCTTCCCTCTGGCACCCGGGACCTGGACTTCCCTCCGGCTGCCGGCAGGCACCTGGGACCCAGGCTTCCCTTGCAGCCCCAGCTTCGTCCGGAAGGTCATCTGGAAGGACATCCGGAAGGATGCCCGGTCTAATTAGCATATTACGCTTTTATTATTATAGATGGGCAACTTAAAAGCTATCGTGGTATGATTCGATTGGATGGTGAGACTTCACTTCATCTGTCACAGTGTCTGAGGAAGAAAAGCCCAAAGTGGTGACTACTGGTGTCTCATTAGGTTATTAAGCCATCTAGTCAGTTCTTTCCTTTCTCTCTCACACATCCATGGGTATCACCCCGAGATACACTAGCGCCCCCTGTAGGTCTTCCAGATTTAGAAAAGGAAACCACAGCTTGCTCAGTTAAACTTGAGTTTCAGATCAACAATGGATCATTTCATACAAAAGTTTTAGATACTAAACATTTTCATTATTTACACGGGACTCAAATTGAGCTGGATGCTCTGTCTTTTTTTTAATATATTTTATTGATTTTTCACAGAGAGGAAGGGAGAGGGATAGAGAGTTAGAAACATCGATGAGAGAGAAACATCAATCAGCTGCCTCCTGCACACTCCCCACTGGGGATGCGCCTGCAACCAAGGTACATGCCCTTGACCGGAATCGAACCTGGGACCCTTCGGTCCGCAGGCCAACGCTCTATCCACTGAGCCAAACCGGTTAGAGTGCTCTGTCTTTTAACTGGCAGCCCTAACCCCCTGACATATACACGTGGAAGGAGTTAACTTCATGCTACAGACCAGGAAACAGAGGATTAAGTAAACGATCCATTAACACAGGAAAGATATATGGTGGCAGTGGAATTCGAACACCGATCTAACTCTAAAACATATGCATTTTCACTACATATTTATTGGTCCCTAAGCACATATAGGAAACAATTGAAGGTTTCTTTAAATAAGAAAAGAAACTTCAACAAATTCCAGAGAGGTCAGAAAAAAAGGCCAGGAGAGAGAGGAACCCTCTCTTCAGGAGAGACAGTTATCCCAGCGACCAAAGGAAAAGGCAGTCTGGCCAACTGCAGGTTCATTTCTGAATCTAACCCTGAAACGCTTAGTACCTACTTAAGGGCATTGGTGGTTCGTACAATGCCTGTCTACTGTGGATTATCCTCCTCCCATTTCTTCTCTCCTGTTACCTATTAGTCTCTGTTTACCTCGTTTGTGACACACATGGAATTTAAAAGAAGGAAAATTCAATTCTTTTTAAAAACAGAGTCAGTGGCTCTCATTTGACAGGAAGCCACTGCGGTCTCCATTCCATTCTTCACAATTAGTCAGAGGCTGCTGTCGGATGGGAGCCGGCTGAACGAGAGCGAACATTAGGGGCGAGTCCCCGGCGGCGCCGGTGACTTCCAAGCGGCATGAGGTGCTCGCACACGTGGCTCAGCGACTGTCACAGCCGCCGCTACGCCCATCCAAGCGTTGCCAGTGCGTCTCCCCTTTCACCACCAAAGGCACACGTTGGAAATAGAAGAAAAATAAGAGAAGGGGAGCTGTGTCCCTCAAACAGCAAATGCAGGAAAAGAAGGGGAAGGTTCCAGGCTCATCTATGTGTCTCCGGGGCCCCGGGAGTTGGGAGGAGGAAGGCAGTGGCCAAGCTCCAGACACTGGCACTTTGGGGCTGACTGCTAGACTCTGGGCCCTGGAGGGGATGAGAGGACTTCTGGGAAAAAACCCAGTGAGACACACTGGACCTGAGAGCATGCCTTCGGATAAGGCTTCTGAACAAGGCCCACCCACTTTCCTCCTGGGAACACAGAGCGAGCTCATTCCCCCAGAATGGATGTGTGGAAGGAAGGTGGCCAGAGGCAGGAAGTGGGAGTCGGACAGGCGGGGGTGAGTGAGAGAGCCCTAACAGATGCTCATGGCTCTGGGCTTCCCCCAATTATTTTATATGCTATCTAAAATAATTTTTCTATATTGTTATTGTTGTGATTTTCAATTGTGGTAAAAAATATGCAATACAAAATGTATCATTTTGATCACTTTCAAGTGGACAGTTCAATGGAATTAAGTACATCCACGCTGTTGTGCAACCATCACCACCCACCATCCGTCCCCAAAACATTGTTACGTTCCCAATGGAAACTCTCTATCCGTTAAACCATCGCTCCCCTTCGCACAGGTCCTGGTGACCACCATTCTACTTCCTGTCTCTATGAACTTGACTATGTCTCTATGAACTTTGGCTATTGATTTCAGAGAGGAAGGGAGAGGGAGAGAGGGATAGAAACATCAATGATGAGAGAGAATCATCAGTTGGCTGACTCCTGCATGTCCCTCAATGGGGATAGAGCCAGCAACCCGGGCATGTGCCCTGACCGGGAATCTAACCGTGACCTCCTGGTTCACAGGTCAATGCTCAACCACTGAGCCACGCCAGTGGGGCTGACCTTGACACCTCTTGACACTATTCTTGATACGGTATTTGTCCTTAGGGGTCTGGCTTATTTGACTTAGCATCATCTCTTCCAGGTGCACCCATGTTGCACCACGGATCAGAATTTCATTCATTGCTTAGTTCGAGTGATGCTCCATTGTGTGCATGAACACCACCTTTTGTGGATCTGGGTTAAGGTCAGTGGACATTTGAGCTGTTCCCACCTTTTGACTATTATAAATAATGCTGCCGTGAACATTGCTGTCCAAATGAGGCATTTAAAAAACAACTTTTGACTCACATTTACCTACCAGGACATAGGTGTTCTAGACAACTGTTATGAGTCTTGAGGACTTTCTATTTTGATATGCATTCAAACCAGAGCTGTCTATCTGTCCAGGGTGATGTGTAGGGGATTCTTGTACCAGAGAAGAGGCTGGGCAGCTGGTGAATTGCACACGGGAAGGTCCTTTCTGAGAGACTAGCGCACTGAGACATTCCATGAAGCTACCTCCACTAGAGGAGTTCGATGCTCAAGCTGTCGAGGAAACGTGGAATCAACGCTATTTGAGCAGCGAAGAGTGATTCTGACCGCACTGGGAGTTTTGACTCCCTGTAGAAACGACCAGTTTTTCTTTTGCAAAGAAAGAAACGAAGAATGAGTCACAAATTTGTCCCCAAACTCATTTGCACTTCTACTTTCACTCAAACTCCTAGACACCCCCCAATCGGAGTGAATATCAATGCCTATTTTGTCATAGGAAGGCCCTTGGATGGGATGGAGTTAATACTCTAAAAATGGCATTGATTTGTATGCAGCTAACCAACGTGAGGTTACCAGGAGGGACCGTTTCCAATGTAAATGAATGCCGCCTTAGCTGGATAACTTACTCCTTATCCTCACATTTGTAATCAACAGGGGACTCTCCGGCTGCATCTGAATTTTCCCATTTTTTTTTCAGTTAAGTCAGGAATCCTGATGCCAAAATCCGCCCTGTTATGTGGATTTGTGAATGTCTAGAGGGTTCTGGGTCCATTAACCAACGGATAGATTACCCTGAGACACAGATACAACGTTTTCGTCTTCAACCGAGACGGTCTCGCTCCCAGCCTATCCATGTGATTTCAGGAAAAGTGCTGGTGTTTTCTTTAGACTCACACCTGGACTTCCTAAAGAGGAAGGCATAGCTCTTGGTTATTAATTCCAAACTTTAAAGCAACGTTAACGACATGTGCACTTTTCAAAACCCTGGATCCTGACGCCAGCAAGGAGAGAGCATTTTGGAATGTCTTCATTCCAGACCCCAGAGCAGGCGTCTTCAAACTATGGCCCGCGGGCCACATGCGGCCCGCCGAGGACATTTATCCAGTCCGCTGGGTGCCGCTGCCTGTCCTGCTTAGCAGCCGACTCGTCCCGGGCCCGCAGTGCGCATAGAAATTTGTTCATAGTTTTTTTTTTAAAAACTATAGTCTGGCCCTCCAACGGTCTGAAGGACAGTGAACTGGCCCCCTGTTTAAAAAGTTTGAGGACCCCTGCCCCAGAGCGATGGTGCTTAACAGCAGGTATGACTCAGGCGGAGCGAGAAAGGGTTGCAGCACGTGGGGCGAAGATAGAGAGAGACCTGCCCGTTACATAGGAGACAATGGCACCCGGGCCGTGGCTGAGACAAGGCATCTGAGCATCACCCCTCGTCTTCCCACCTGGTGTTGCCACCGGCCGACATGAGGTCAAGACATTCCCAGCCGATGTGATCCAGCCAATCCCAGCCAATACCCCACGCTCACTCTGCTCTATTACCCGCTTCACACCGTGTGCAACTGCTGATCCAAAAAACCCATTGCTCATTTTGTAACTAAGAACTGTCCCGATATTGTCATCAATGCCCACCGGCACACGATGATTAAATAAGAAAACGATGCCTATGTCATTTCGCCTTGCACACAGAGGTATCACTGGACCCGCCCCGAATCAGTCTTTCGTAGGATCCGTCAGCAGGAGATTCTAACCAGTATTCTCTGGGAAGTGTCTCGTCCCAGCCAGAGCTGAAGCTGAGCATGTTTACACGCACTGTGACATATTAATGGTCTCTTCCCCCCCCCCCCCCACTTCCTTTTCACTGCCTCCGGCTCACATCCCGCATCCTTCCCCTGTAAAGGAGAAAGCAAAGTCACCCTGCCCTTGCTCCCCAATCACACGTGTCCCCGTGCACATCCGAGGCAGTGGAAAAGGGTGAAGAAACGACAGTCCCTGGTCTCCGTGTGTCTCGCTACTTTGTGGTGGAGATTTAGAAGTTCAGATACAGGGCTAACTCGCCCTTGTCCGTCTACAGCTTCCGTAAGAGCTGCGCTCTGAGCCCTCACCACAGTGTGGGATCTGTTTGGAGCTAAAACCACAGGGCTTATGGGGAGAGGGAAGACCCCGCCCCCTTGAAAGGCAGTTACTTAATGTGGGTGAGCTGCTCTGTTCTTTGCTACATTCATTCATTCATTCGTTCATTCATGCATTCATTCAGTTCCCTGAACCCTAGTGTCCAGGAATCCTGTGAGTCACGTGTTAAACTGCTTGCAGCATGGAGTGGACTCTGTGGTGGTCACAGGGAGGGTTAAAAAAGCGGTGTCAGCCCCATCTCCCGCCTCAAACTGGCGGTTAAACGTCAAAACACACCGCTGCCCGTATTCATCAGACATTTGGTCTCTACTCTGCGCCAGGCACTGTGTGGGTGCTGGGATGCAGCCCTGAATAACACGGATTCTTTCTGTTGTTGTTAATCCTCACATGAGGAAATTCTTCCATTGATTCTCAGAGAGAATAGAAGGGAGGGAGAGAGGGAGGAAAGGAGCGGGCGGGGGGGTGGGGGGGTGGGGGTGGGGGAGGAGTGATGAAAGAGACACATCAACTGGTTACCTCCCACATGCGTCCGACTGGGGCCAGGGATCAGACCTATGACCCTTCAGTACACGGCCTGATGCTCTAACAAACACTGAGCCACACCGGCCAGGACACAACAAAGATTCTTCAGTACCAGTGGGAAGGATAGAAAATAAACAAGGGAATTCATAATTTAAAAAAACACACAACACCCTACAGAGTGTGGTCAGCAAGACCAAGAAATGAAATAGGTGCTGACTGAGACCAAAATAAAAGACGAGTCTCTCTCTAGAGACAGCAGGGTCCAGCGGCCGAGGGGCAGTCTCGGGGTCAGACAGTCCTGGGTGAGATTCTCAGCTCTGCGGGAGGAGGTCCGTGTATGTATACAGCATACGGTAGGATGATTGCGAAGCATGGCTTAGAATTGCTAAGCCTAAGGATGCTAGAATCTCTTTCACAGGGTGTAACAGGCCAAGGAAATAAGATTATTTTATTCTTTTTTCCTCCCACGGAAACTCCCGAGGCCAACACAGAGCCCTACCCACAGGAGGACATGGACGAGTTATTTTATTTTTTATAACGACGGGGCGAAAGCTTACCAGACGTGATCACCCGAATTGGTCATTGCTTCGGAAAAGGCAAAGCAACATTTCGTGGCTTGGGTTGGCCCCTCGGGGGGGAAGGACTCACCACCGCAGTCCCTGCTGATGGGGGACATGTTTCTGTGGCTGGGGAATGTCTCTGAAATGAGATGCGGGGAGCCTTAAATGCTAAACTTGTGCCCAGGCGTGCTTTTATTCCCCATCCCCTCCTCCCTGCCATTCCTAATGTTAGATACGGATCATAAATAAATGTCTCGGCTTGCATTTCAATAAAATATATGTATGTATTCAGATCTTTAATCAAATGTTAGAGTTTTAAATATTTTAAACACAGAAGGGGAAAAACCACGTTGGTTTGGGGACCTGGGGAGGCTTGGGGTATTTTTTTTTTTAAGAGACACTGCAAATAGTGCAGGACAGCATCTAGGACAGCCATCAAGCCCAATTCCCCTAATAATTATTATTAATATAAAAAATGGGGGGACTATGGAGAGTTCTCCAAGAGTTTTTCACCTAAAGGAGACAACCGGAATGAGATGCAAATCAGGGCTCTTATCTAATGAATAATGCAAATGAATGTTCTGCATATATAGCAAGTCAGTCTGCAGGAATTCTCTCTGCCTCACCTCACATTTCTCATGGATTTAAGCACCCTGTGTCACAAGAAATTAGAGAAAGGAATTGCCAAGTAATGACAGAGGCCTGGCGCCCCAGGCCAGCAGAGACAGCAGGGACAGGAAGATGCAGGCTACAGCCCTAGCTGGTTTGGCTCAGTGGATAGAGTGTCAGCCTGCAGATTGCAGGGTCCCGGGTTCGATTCCGGTCGAGGGCATGTACCTCGGTTGCAGGCTTCTCCCCAGCCCGGGCCCCTGGTCAAGGTTCGTGCAGGAGGCAACCCATGGATGTGTTTCTCTCACATCGATGTTTCTCTCTGTCTTTCCCTCTCTCTTCCACTCTCCCTAAAAATCAACGGGAAAACATCCTCGGGTGAGGATTAAGGACAACAAAAGAGATGCAGGATACCGCGAGGGAGGCCTCTAGCTCTCACTGCAGTGAAAGTGATGCTGTGTTCCCTCCCCCTGGTTAATGAAGTTGTATGACATCGTAAACGGTGATTATCTGTGTGGCTCTTACTTAAAGGAACCCTCAACAGTACTTTTTTGGAAGGGCGCTGGGAAACTTTACAAAGCCATGTCTCTCCCCCGCCCCCACCCCATCCCCCGCCCCTCACTGGGGAAGAAATAAATTACTAGGAGCATTTGTCTTTCTCTTTTTTCCCAGTGCACCAACGCTGGAGGTTTTTTCAGCAGCCCTGGCAGAATCCACTTAACTCTGCACTTTATGCAACATTCTGGCTGCTCGAAAAGGCACTCAATTCCCGAAGTAACCTTTGAAAACGGACCCTCATTGACTCAGCACCTAATCCATTGATGTGAACGGTGGGTGTGCGCACAGCTGGTTTTCCGTCCTGGCCTGTTTCACTGGGATGTGTTTTTACATAGAATTCACGGCTATGGTCTCTAGTTGTTTTCTAAGGCAGCGGCTCTGACAGCGGATTTCTTTTTCTTGGGTAACGCAACTGTACCTGCCTCCTGTTTTCTGCTAAATCCCTTTCTCTGCTGATCTCAGATTTTAACCACCTTGGAGAGTGTTCCTCTAATCCAGCCGTGGGCAAACTTTTTGACTCGAGGGCCACAATGGGTTCTTAAACTGGACCGGAGGGCCGGAACAAAAGCATGGATGGAGTGTTTGTGTGAACTAATATAAATTCAAAGTAAAGGAGCGGAGGGGAGAGCAAGAGAACCCTCCGCTCTTTCGGCTCCGCGGGCCGGATAGAACAGCCGAACGGGCCGGATCCGGCCCGCGGGCCGTAGTTTGCCCACGGCTGCATCTTATGCACGTGCGATACACAATTTTCCATCAGAACATTTTAGGAGAGCCCTAGCTGGTTTGGATAGAGTGTTGGCCTGTGGACTGAGGGACCCCGGGTTGGATTCCAATCAAGGGCACATGCCCTGGTTGCGGGTTCGATCCCTAGTAGGGGGTGTGCAGGAGGCAGCTGATCAATGATTCTCTCTCATCATTGACGTTTCTCTCTCTCTCTCCCTCTCCCTTCCTCTCTGAAATCAATAAAAATATATGTAAAAAATATTTAGGAGAGCTTCTAGCATGAGCAGCCACTGAGCTCTTTGTTTCAAGCTATGCCTGGGGGACCTCAAAACACAGAAGTGGGCCAAAGTGAAGCAACAACGCTTACATCTTGTTGGTGAAATTGAAATATGTTGGCAATTCCATGCCCTATAAAAACAGGCCAGACCAACCGCACAATACCCTCATTAGGACAATGGCCACGTGTATCTGTTGTTGTACGAGGCAAGCACTGAGTGGCTTCTGTGTTTTAGTTTCGTGGGTTTGCCTCTAAGTTTGAATTTTGAAGAAAAATACCCAGGCAACAAAGCTTGCTAAGAATTGTTATGTTAAATGCACATAATAAGACTCTGAGTTTTCAAATAACGTTAAGAAATAAAGGACCCCGGCCGGCGTGGCTCAGGGGTTGAGCGTCGACCTATGAATCAAGAGGTCACAGTTTGATTCCCGGTCAGGGCACCTGCCTGGGTTGTGAGCTTGATCCCCAGTGGAGTCATGTAGGAGGCAGCCGATCAATGATCAATGATTCTCTCTCATCATTGATGTTTCTCTCTCTCCCTCTCCCTCTCCCTTCCTCTCTGAAATCAATAAAAATATATTTTAAAAAAAGAAATAAAGAAGATGACTTCAGGGATTTTGTAACATTTATTTGAAAGCTCAGAGAACGTTTGTGTTGATACCCAGGGGCCATTTGGCAACCTCTGGAGGTGTTTTTGTTTGTCACGTCTGAGGGTGCGTGCTCCCAGTACCTGCTGGGTAGAGAGGCCAGGGAGGCTGCTCAGCACGCCACAGTTCACGGGACAGCCACCGACAACAAGGAATCATCCGGCCCCCCACATCCATCATGCCCCGGCTGAAAACCCCGCTTCAGACCACGTACATCTGCTCAAATGCCAGGTGAAAGGGCACCCAACTGGACCAGTAGCAAGAAGGGCCAAATGAAGGAACCAGTGAGAGATGGCGGTGTTTTTGGAAAATCTAAAAAGGAGAAACCTCTGCAAATGGAGATGGTGAAAAATTAGATTCTGCCTATCCCTTTTAGTCAATTCCCTAATGGGGTGCAGCACCGGATCTCGCCCGCGAATCTCCACTTTACTCCCGTTCAGACGCGCCCCAGGGCATCCTCAAGCCTCACTGCAAGAGCCTGGGCGAACACTCTTAATGGTACTGCTGCGATGTGTAAGCTGCTCAACCAATGAGTACAGGCAATCCTCGAATTTCTTAGCTGAGGATCAATACGGCTGAGTTATTTATAAGGGTTAATTCAGCGAAATGCTTTCAGTGAAATGCTTTCTTAAGAAAGTACCTGCTTTCCACGTCTATGAAAATGCAGAGCGACTTCCAGTTTAGTGTCTGAAACCAATAACGTAGATAGCATGCCCTTTCCTAATAGCCCCCTCCTCCCATGAGTTGCTGACGGCAGATGAACGGGGAGAAAAGGCTGTCCCCTTACCTTTCCCTAAACCCAGCTCCCCTGCCATAGCGCTCCTCAGCTTTCCTACCTAAAAGAGAGTTCCTGGAGGGGAGGGACCTTGCTTTAACTCAACTCCGTTTCCCTCTAAGTGCCCCGCCTTGAAAAGAGGGGGCCCTCCATAGGTAGCTATTGATTTGCACTGAATCGCTGAATTCAATCCCAACCTGCCCCCAGCAAGAGTCTGTGCTTGTCCACACAAAAATTACTTATGCTCCAGGCAGACGGAACCAGCGGACAGGGTTACCGAGCTGCGCCAACCCGGCCTCAGGGTACCCGTGGTCCTCCCAGGCGCCTGGAAATGCCTTCAGAATTTGCATGGCAACTGAACGATGGTGCCCGAGAGCTGCTATGATGGATCTCATTCCCGCAGATTTCCTCATCGTCCCCAAACGCCCCACTATTATTAGAGCCTGGCTTTTTGTTTCAAATTGTGTAATAGCTTTTCATAGAAGACATCTGTCTTATAACTTGCCTTTCTTAGGGAAAAAAAAAACAAAAAACACAACAAAACCAAGCAGAAAGCAAAGGGCAAAACAATACCTCGGTGACATTAATTATCCCAGCATGCTTTGCAGAGCTCCGAGAGGGGGACGATGAGCACTGATTGCCATCGAAATGAGACCTGAAGGCTGCATGGCAGCCCTGAAAACCCCACGTAATGTTCTCCGGGCTCTGAGAAGTCTAGTAACATCCTGATGCCCGCCTGGGGTGACAATCAATTTCTCCGATTGGGTTGCCCAGGGCGATGGCCCGCTGTGTGCTGCTGTCAGTCTCCCTGGGCAGGCAGGTCGCTGCCTTCTAAAAGCCTCTGGCTTCCCAGCACAAACCGGAGCAGGATATAACCCTCCAGCCTGATCTTCAAATCCAGGGAGACTTGCAAAGAAACCTCCCATTCCCACTGCATTCTTGTTGCAAGCATGCATCCTAACCCACTGCCTCTCCTTGAGCTTGGGGTTCGGATGAAGCACCCGCGAAGAACCACTGGGCCCGGCCGGCGTGGCTCAGTGGTTGAGTGTGGACCAGGAAGTGGTCCACATGGTTCGATTCCCGGTTGTGGGCACATACCAGGGGTGAGGGCTCGATCCACAGTGGGGGGCGTGCAGGAGGCAGCCGACCCATGATTCTCTCTCATCATTGATGTTTCTCTCTCTCTCCCTCTCCCCTCCTCTCTGAAATCAATAAAAACATATTAAAGGGACAAAAAAGAACCACTGGGAAGAGGTCTGCTAGGCAAGCGGCGGAGCTGTGAGAATCAGAAAGCACTGGCCAAACGTGAAGCTAGTATTTATGACAATTGCTCTTGGATACTTAACGGGACCCTAGCATTCACGCATTCGTCAGCAATAAATTATGAATCAGTAAAATATTTATATTGCAAAACCATGGCAAGCCAGCATTTCAGATTCATTCAACCAACCAACCGCTATTATTTGGGAATATCTGTTATGTATCAGCAATGGTACTAAATTCTGAAACTATGGTTGAATCATTATTGCCCTTGAAGAATCTATGGGCTGATATGCAGCTCCCAACCCTGACCTTGCATTAAAATTACCTGGACAATTTTTTTTAAATATCTGTGAACTTCATCCCCCCAAAACGGTCCAGACATTACCATTTTGTAAACCCCCCAGGAGGTTGGGACCTGGGGCAGGGGATGAGATCCTCGCTCAGACAGGTGGGTGAACTGCACGGACAGTCCGATCGCAGTGCAGTGTGGGAAATGCTGGCACATACATGGACAGGATGTGAGGGGAGCACCTTGGAGAGTCATACACATCAGCCTGAATGGGGTGCGGGGGGGTGGGGGGACAGTCAGGGAAGCTTTATCCATAAAAGAGGCTTATGGTTTCTACAGAAGAACAGAAGACCTTCTCAAAAAGGTCAGAGAAGAAGGAGGGAGACGAGAAGCAAAGAATGAAGAAAGTGAACAAGAAGATGAGAGCAGTCCAGAGCCCATGAGACATGGCTCGGGACAGCCAGGATGACCCTGAGCCCCGAGCTGGGACACTCGGTGTCTGACCATCACCGCAAGCTACCGAGACCAAAGAAGAACCCAGCAGCCAGAGACCTTGAGGGAAGAAAATCCTTAATCCCAGATTTTAAAAATCCTCCCAGAGTCGCCGCCCATGGCTTTGGGGGGGTAAGACACCAGGGGGAGAGACAAGGCTTTGCTGGGAGATGGAAGGCATCTAAGCCTTAAGCTCGGAGCTGGTGCGGATGCAGAGAGGACATTAGGAAGTGTTGTAGTTAAACGCATATACAATACAAAAAAAAAATAAAAAATAGTTACTGGACATTTTTAAGCATCAATAACTCAGCCATTCATATTTTTAAATATTAAAAAGGGCACAGAGTTGGGTATTGACTTGAAATACAGAAAATGTCATGCAAAAAACAATGTATCTCGTTTAGAGCTGACAAAATAAGGCCATGGGCCTGTTTTCATGACATAGTAAGGGTTAGAGTCCAACAGTGAAAATGTGTCTTATTAAAATGGGGTCGGGACACTAAATATTTGTACATTGTGACAAGTAATAAGGGTCCCGCTATTAATCTCCTATTGTTATTAAGGAATTCAAAAAATAGAAAAGGGAATTATGGGCCTACATAAAATCTTTAATGTGAGAAACGGTTGCCTGAATTGCATGTGGGGGTCAGCAATGATAATTTGATAAATTATAATGGAGTTTTCTCAACTGGACCTATATTAACACAAAACATAAATGATACCAAATGCCACATCCAATTAATTCATTTGCCACTGGTTTTGATTATCGGCATCAATAATTATGTTCAGTGTGCGTCTGGCCATTAACCTTAATGATACTATAGCTGCCATTTAAATAATTACTTTTTTGGTAGTATCATCAGTAACAATAATTTTTGCTTGTAATTAGTTGATTTGTCATTCATTAAGACTGCTAATTACAATTATCCTATGAAATCATCACCCACCAGCAGATCACAAAGATAAATAAAATATTGCCTGGCTACCAACACTTGTCAACCGCTTTAATTTTGAAGTATGACATAGACATGGCCCAAGAAAAACAGAAATAATTTATTCGTCTTCCTTAGGCTCCAACACACTTTCAGTTTCACTCCCTCAGGGTCTGAAACTAAACCTTTGCATAGGAAACCTAAATAGCTAATCCACTTTGAAGGTGGTTTTCTTAGACTTCCCAAAGAACAGACACGATGGTCTTTTGGGGTGCACCAACTCCCTTGGCTACAGCCATTCGATACTCAAACACTAATCTAGGTGTTGCTGTGTAGGTATTTTACAGATGTAATTAAAGTCCATAATCAGTTGACTTATAAGTAAGAAAGATTCTCCTGGGTAATCTAGGTGGGTCTGATTTAATCAGGGGAAAGGTCTCAAGAGCAGAGTCAAGGCTCCCCTAAAGAAGAAGCTCTGTGCACAGCCGTTTGAGATCATGCCTAAGGGTTGCAGTCTGTCCTTCCTGACAGCCCCCCTTACCATTTTGGACCTGCCTAGCCACACTCCATAATCCCAGAAGCCCCTTCCATGACATACATCTCTTAATATACATCTCCTGCTATTTCTGCTTCTCTGGTAGAACCATATATGACACAGCAGGCTGCAAGGCGGCTTGGGTGTTGTATCAGAGACAACAGAATATAGGAAGTATGCCTTGTCCTAATATAGATAACTCACCATTTAAAGTTGCATCATCAGATATCCAGTCACTTCGTTGTGAGATGCTATAAAAACGCAGGTATCTACAGAAGAGGTCACAGCATAAACAGTTCCTATCAAGGCCTTCCCCATTAGAGGTCCCCTACTCCTGCTGGAGCCCCTGAGAAGGTGGGAGCTGGAAGAAGAGCTGTAAAGACTGGGGATGAATAAGCAGCAGATAGAAGAGTTGCTGCCTCATAGCCTGGCAAGGGCCAGCCGGGCAGAAATGGCACTTTCCATCCAAATCTCTCTGGATTCCTGCTCAGTTAGGAGTGTGTCTTCTCCCTGGTGATGTACAGCCATAGGCTTTCCTTAGCTGAAGGACAGTTCACACCATGTATCCAGCGGCTCTGAATAGGCCCTAGCTGGTGTGGCTCAGCGGAAAGAGTGTCAGCCTGAGCCCTGAAGGGTCCCGGGTTCCATTCCCGTCAAGGGCATGTACTCAGTCACAGGCTCCATGGCAACCAATTGATGTGTTTCTCACATCAATGTTTCTCTGTCTCGCCCTCTCCCTTCCACTCTCTCTAAAAGTCCATGGGAAAATGTCCTCAGGGAAGGATTAACACACACAAAAAAAAGAAGCTCTGAAATACTTTCTTGCCACTCTTTTTAAAACATTTCTTGCCACTCCTTATGAAATCTACATACTCAAGAAAACAGAGTTTAAGAGAGAGATTGCAGGGCTTGACGGGGATGGGTGGAGGTGGGAGGGGGCGTAGAGGGGCTAAACGGTGATGGGAAAAATAAAACTAACTTTAAAACAAATAAGCAAACAAAAAGAAAACAGAGTTTGATACATAGACTACAGAGTCCAGTGATTCATGTGTAGGGTAACTATCGGAAATGGCTAGTTTTACTGTCACAATACCAATAAATGCAGGTACAGTTTGGGTAGAAAAAGTAGGCTAGCCAGACTTTAGAGGACTTAGTGATGGTTTTGGCAAATTTCAGTGTCAAAAACATGGTGCATATCTGAAATGGGTCAATTTGATTCATTTTTTAGAATGTCATGTGATCATAGAAAATATCCAGCAACCTCACAATATTGCTGTAGATTTTGTTGCTGGTGGCTTCTCTGAGTCAGCCCTCTATGGTCTAGAGCAGGGGTGGGGAACATCCGGCCCCAGGGCCATATAAGGCCCCTGAAATCATTAGGTCAGGCCCTGCCCAGGCATTAGGGGTGAGTTCATTAAATGTTTGACCAACTAGAACAGGCTAATTTTTAAGTTGATAATTTTTTATGGCCCGGGAATGATGTTCTAAATATCCACATGGCCCTTGGCAGAAGGAAGGTTCCCTACCCCTGGTCTAGAGACAGACAGACCTGTCCTGAGATTGGAGGATTCAGCCAAATAGCAGAGAGATCAAAAACATTGCCATGGACATGAAAACAAAGTTTTTGTGTTTGTCCTGGATGCGATTCAAAAGACAATTATTTTAAAATAGATTTACTACTGGGCTTATTTTGTTGACCTTCACAAATGTCACCCCAAAGTCATTCCACTTCTAGTTTCCTCCAGGGAGCAGAGATGCCCATGAACTGGCAAAAACCAGAAGCACACTGTCAAGTGAAAGATATTGCACGTTTCTACTGAGACAGAGAAAGAAATCTCCCGAATATGAAAAAAGAAAAATAAGATCTGCATCTCAGCAAAAGACTCTCCTGGACAAGGTGCTTCATGTCACAGATTAGTAACTACTTAATCATAAACATCCAGGTATAGCTTCTGGGAATGATTGCTATTAGCATCTCCCTTGACATTATTCTGAAGTGGGAATGAGAACGCTACCCAGGACTTCCTAGGATCCTCGTGGCCGCCCCTTAAAGACAAGCAGGAAGGCAAAGGCAGAGGAAAGCCCCCATGGGAACCGCCTTGCCCATTCTGGACCGCGGCTACATGAATGACCTCCCAGTTTCACAGTGGAACTCCCATTAGTTACACTCGGAAATTGCAGGCCGCTTTTCCTCCGAAGATCTCCCAAGTTCTTTTCTGCTCTCAACTTGTCAATAGCTCGAAGCCTCTGACCCTAAGAGCCCTGAGGAGTCTATGCCGGCGTCATTTCTGTGGAAACCTCTCATCGCCTTATGACAACCTGAGCTAAGGGGTCAATAATGTTCTTAACTAATGGAAGACATACCAGTACACATGGAAAGAGAAGAGGGTGGCTCTGAAAACAATTGTAAACTCAAGGGCGACATATCTACATTCTTCTTAAATTGACTCCAGTTTTCACTCAAAGATTGAATTAATACATGTTATACACTTAAGACAGTGCCTGGTACAATAGCTACACTAATAAAAGAGAAATATGCAAATTGACCATACCTCCGTGACACCCACCAGCCAATCAGGAGTGTATATGCAAATTAACCCAACAAAGATGGAGGGTTAATTTGCATACACAAGTGCGGAGCAGTGGGACGCCTGCTATGAGAGGAAGGGCGGGGGCGGAGGGAGCTACAGGAGTGGCACTCTGGCCAGAGCAGAGAAGACTGAGGGCTCCGGCCGGAGCGAAGGCCTGGGTCCCGGGTGCCAGAGGAAAATCAGTGCTGGAAGCCAGGGGAAGGAAGGCCTATTGCACGAATCTTTGTGCAATGGGTCTCTAGTACTCAATAAAAGTTCATTATTGTAAGTTGACAAATAGGCGATCATCCAGCACCTACCATTTCTTAGTTATTGTGAATTAGAGCCAGATATCTCACCTTTTCAAATCTCAGCCTCCTGGTTTATAAAATGGGGCTTTTTCACCTACTTATTAGGATCAACATGACTCAAAATGCATGAAACCATTTTTAAGTTACTTTTATACAAACGTCAGTTATTAGTATAACAGATCTGGGACTTGAACTCTGGACACTCCGGGAACACAGAGAAGAGTGAATTATATGCATTTATGTAGCCCCACTATTTCATAAGCTGGGGGAGATGTAACCCCAGCGTTCTGCCATTGATGGCTAGACTTTTTAGAATGAAGTTCTTCTCGGGGCTCATGCATAAATGCATGCCAGCCTAAGAATGGCTGTGGGCTCGTGGAGTTGTGAGGATTTGCTCTGGAACATTGAGAGCGAATAAAATAAAAAGGCACGTAAGCAGTTCTCCAAATGTTTCTTACTGGGAAACAATAGCCCAGCATACCAGTAAAAACATAGTCTTGAATCAGCATTTTGGAAAAACTGAGGGTCGGACTAGGGCAGTGGTCGGCAAACTCATTAGTCAACAGAGCCAAATATCAACAGTACAACGATTGAAATTTCTTTTGAGAGCCACATTTTTTAAACTTAAACTTCTTCTAATGCCACTTCTTCAAAATAGACTCGCTCAGGCCGTGGTATTTTGTGGAAGAGCCACACTCAAGGGGCCAAAGAGCCACATGTGGCTCGCGAGCCGTGGTTTGCAGACCACTGGTGATGGAGACCCTCGGAGTATCAGAGCTCGGGGACCTACATCAGGTTAGTTGTTGGTTTCATGTTCTGTGTCCCCCAGGGCTATCTGACTGTGGCCATCTCTGAGCAAGGACGCCTGAGCTCATGATGCCGATGGGCGGAGCTGCGATTCAACCTTCTCTCACCTGCTGTAGAGCATACCTCAGCCATGCAATGCTCATCTCCCTGGCAAAGCTCCTGGAGGGCAGAGGCCTGGTCAAACCAAGGGCCTGGTAGGTATGGAGTGACTTCTTTCTTGTTCTGAACTTTATACATTTCCAAGTTAGTTATTTCATTCAATCTTCACAAAAACCACACAAGAGACACTGGGACACAGGAGGCTGAAATAGGGAACTCATCCACATTACGTGGTGAGGACTCAATACGTGTTTACTGAACTGAATCTCTAGGTCATCTGTTCAGGACCTGTGGCCTGTGGTCACCGAGCTTGCAAGTAAATAGGTAATGAGAATCATAGTACCTTCACATAGCCCTTCCCCCACCCATGCAGAACTCTGCTTTTTCTAAAGGACCTTCACCCACAGCTTATGCTTAATGATGGATGGATCAGCGATGGGAGACTACGCCTCCTATAAGAAGTGACGTTCGGGGAAACAGAGAGACAGCTGAGCAGAATTCCCATTAACCCACAAGGGCCCAGTCAGAACACTGATGACTGCTGAGCTGGATCCCCCAAAGGGAATTCTTCTCAAAAGAAAGCGAAAGAGGAGGCTTCGCTTGGCCCCTAAAGCTGTGACGTCCTTGTCCTTCTTCCCGCATCTAGGAGCAGTTCACTCTTCCCCCAGAGCTCAGCTCAAAGGCCGCTCCCGGTGGCGCCACCATCAGGCGGTCCTCTGAGTTTGCAATGACTCCTCCCCTCTGCACCCCGTCTCTGCCTATGGAGCCCTGGCAGCGAGCTAGTGTCCTCTTCTTGTGCACAGTTTACTTCACAAAGCTCCTTGAAGGCATGGTTGCCTCCCCTGAAGCTCACAGAGCAAGGCTCCATGGAGCCAGGCATTCCATCAGCCCCCACAGAACTGGACTCACCGGAGGGAGCAGCACCAGGTTAAAGGACTATATACTCCCAGGAACTACCCCCCAGGGTCACATTCTGCCAGGTTCTGCCAGAGGCTACTTGGATATCACAGATGATGGCAGAGACAGTGCGAAGGAGAACTCAGGTGGCAGAAGAGGTCAGTGATGGACAGTAATGCAAGTAAGAGGGCAGTAGTGGAGAGAGCAGAGATCTAGGAAAGGGAACTGCTAGAAGGACCCTTCACTCCACGTTGTTTACCGAGGGCTCCCTGTATACCAGGTGTGACACTAGCTGCTGGGAAATCTTGTTGTTTTTTTTGTTTTTGTTTTTGTTTTCAAAGTTGCATTGAAAAAGCTGTGGGGCTAGACACAATGGACTAGTACTCAGCCATACAAATGAATGAATCTTACCACTTTCAACAGCCTGGATGGACCTCGAGGGCATTATGCTAAGGGAAACAAGCCAGACCGAGAAAGACAGATACTGTGTGATCTTGTTTATATGTGGACTCTAAAGAACAAAATAAAGGAACAGGCAAAACAGAAACAGACTCACAGATACAGAGAGTAGGCTGGTGGTTGCCAGAGGGGGCGGGGGTTAGGGAGACTGAGTGAGAAAGGCGGAGGGATTGAAAAGGACAGACTGGCAGTTACAGAACAGTTCCAGGGATGCACAGTTCAGCACAGGGAACACAGTCAATAATCCTATCTAATAAAAGAGTAATATGCAAATTGACCATCACTCCAACACACAAGATGGCTGCCCCCATGTGGTCAAAGATGGCTACCCCCATGTGGACACAAGATGGCCGCCACAAGATGGCCAGCAGGGGAGGGCAGTTGGGAGGGACCAGGCCTGCAAGGGAGGGCAGTTGGGGATGATCAAGCCTGCAGAAGAGGGCAGTTAGGGGTGACCAGACCTTCAGGGGAGGGCAGTTAGGGGCAATCAGGCTGGCAGGGGAGCAGTTAGGCATCAATCAGGTTGTCAGGGGAGTGGTTAGGGGGTGATCAGGCTGGCAGGGGAACAGTTAGGCATCAATCCGGCTGTCAGGGGAGTGGTGAGGGGGTGATCAGGCTGGCAGGCAGAAGTGGTTAGGGGCAGTAAGGAAGGCAGGCAGGCAAGCAGTTGGGATCCAGCAGTCCTGGATTGTGAGAGGGATGTCCAACTGCCCGTTTAGGCCCGATCCAGGTAGGGGGTCAGGCCTAAACAGGCAGTTGAACGTCCCTTGAGGGGTCCCAGATTGGAGAGGGTGCAGGCTGGGCTGAAGGACACACCCCCCGTGCACGAATTTCGTGCACTGGGCCTCTAGTGCTGTAATAATGATGCACGGTGCCAGCAGGGTACTGGGAGTATCAGGGGGATCACTGTGTAAAGCAATCCCGCCTGCTGTCTCCTCTCCAAGCTCTGATGCAAGGCTCCCCTTCTTGGAGGGAGGCAGAGGCTCTTGCGGACTCTCACAGTCGCCCTGAGGAGGCAACGTGTGCAAATATCACGTGACCGGGAAAATGCAATGGGAGCGCGGAAGGCAGGCCTGCGGATGGGAGGGCTCCCCTGCAGGGCTCCGCTGTGTGGATCAGAAGCCCTGGATGCCTTTGAGAAAGGGGATAACATCGCGGCCAGAAAACTCGATTTCCGACCCAGCCTTTCCATTTCCTACATTTGAACTTCCCTTCCACTGCTAAGCCTCCACGAGGGCCAACCCGGGGCGCCCATTGCGATATTTTGTTAACAAAATGAGCTTTTACTCATTTCCGTAGAGGTATGAATCTTGTTGCCATTTGTTTTGGAGTCAAGATGTTGCTGGGAGTGAGGCACATCGCGTGCAGCTGTCAAAACACTGACCCATGCATTAGCATCTCGGTGCAAATGCCACTGTGGCCACGGATCATTTCAATCCTGTGCTATCTAGAAGATGTTTCCTTTACTCTAAAACAGCCACTGTGGGATGATTTTGATGTTGAATGCTAGCATGAAGCCAGAGCCTCCTCGGTCCTTAGTTCTTAGCTCTTAGGGAAGGGCAGACATCCACAGAATGGAAAACTCCAGGGCAAACATGACGAGGGTCCCTCGAAGCAGAACCGGAGACTCGGAAGGACTTCAACTTCTTAGCCACGAAGATGATGGTTGCAGAGATGAAGGTGATTCCCTACCCGCTGAGCCCTGCCTGGGTACCAGGCACTGTGCCAGGGGAAGTACTGCCTTATTTTTCCTGGGACTGAAGAAGGGAAATAACTCCAGTTGGAACTCCCACCTTCCAATTTGTTGGCATCCAAATATCCTATCCCTAAAGGCATGCCTTTTCCCAGTTGGACAAACCCCCTTCTGAACGTCCCAGTCCCAGCATCCTGGAAACTTCCTACCAATGAGGGGCGATTCATTGGCCCTTTTTCAGGAGGGTAGAAAGAGGCGGACGCCTTATTGTTGCCACTCCTAAAGCAGTCCTAATTTGCCCCAAACTAAAAAGCCAGTGTACACAACGTGTACTGACCACCTCCCCTGCTGGCCTAAATGGCAAGTCCCTGGCTGTGGTTCTCCTGGGGAAGAGAACCCACCCCTCACGGTCTAAAGCAGCCGTGGGCAAACTACGGCCCGCGGGCCGGATCCGGCCCGTTCGGCTGTTCTATCCGGCCCACGGAGCCGAAGGAGCGGAGGGTTCTCTTGCTCTCCCCTCTGCTCCTTTACTTTGAATTTATATTAGTTCACACAAACACTCCATCCATGCTTTTGTTCCGGCCCTCCGGTCCAGTTTAAAAACCCATTGTGGCCCTCGACTCAAAAAGTTTGCCCACCCCTGGTAAAGTCATCACAGCTCCTCAGCACCCTCAGTTCCCATCACCGGGACCAGTCAGTCCGTGACGGATGAGGCAATGTTTCTGTATCACCTTGCAAAGTAAGCAAGGAGACTCCAGTTTACAAGCACTGTGGGGGCGATTGTCACAGTCCGGTAAGTAAGACAGTGATTTGGGGGGAGGGGAATTACATACAACTAGACACTACAGATGATGTTGAAAGCTGGGACTTTTGTGTAAGTTGCGCAGGTCCAAGCATATCTTTCAATTCAGGTGGCCGGATGATGCAAGATGCCACTCTTAAAATGTGCCGCCCTCCGTACAAAGGGCTAGTCAAAGAAGTTCGCTTCTGTGTTAGCTCAGGATTTATTTCTCTAAATTCCATGTTTCTTCCTGTCGATTCACCGCGATGAGTTTTTATTAGTGATGCTCAAACAACTTCCAAGTGACTTACTATTAAATACTAATTAAAACAAAGATGAGTGAGATTTAATTAAAGAAGGAGTTACGGAGAATTCCTAGATTTCTCATCTTGAGCAACTAAGTAAATATAAACCAATGTTTACAGAAATGAAACATGTTTCATAATAAACATGTTAAGTTAAAAATGCCCCCTGGACATCGCAGGGGAGACAGCAGGGAGGCAGCTGGCTCTATGGTTCACAGTGGTTATTGGTATGGTAAAACTAAAAAAATCCAAAGTACCCCACTAATGACATTTCGCAGCACCTCCCCCCAGGAACGTAATTTTTCTTTTTCATTAGCCAACAGCCGCGGACTTCCGGTTCTGGCTTGCGCTGGTGAACGCAATATGCATTCGGGCCTCTATGATTTCTAACAGCTTATTTCCATTTATATGAGCACGTTCATGGGAGAGAAAGCAGGAGGGGAAACAAACGCTGTTGATTGGCTCTCTTCTTGCTGAATGAAGATTCATCACATAACGTGGATTCCCAACATTCCCGGCCCTCTGTTTACAGAACCCAATTTCCCGGAGTTATTTCAGATAAAAGGCTTTTTAAATAACAAAATCACAGCATTGCAGCTCGGAGTCCAAATCATAACTGTGATTTTTTTAAAAAAGGTTTTCTTGCGATGGTTTTAGCCCACATGCAACAAATTGGATTAGGGGAGAGTTTACTGCATAGGGACACGCGTGTCAGACTGGTTTATAGCCTGTTCCTCCTGGTTAGTTGGAAAAGTTACTTCATCTCATGCCTCCATTGCTTCGCCCCTCATTAAATAGGATAATGATAGGATCGAGGATTAGATCAACCAACAAAGGCCAAGCGTTTAGTACAGTGCATGGCACCATGTAAGGTCTTGAGAAATACCAGCTGCAAATATGCTTTGTAAAAAATACAGCCTGCCCTGGCTGGTTTGGCTCAATGGATAGAGCATCGGCCTGTGGACTGAAGGGTCCCAGGTTTGATTTCAGTCAAGGGCACATGCGTGGGTTATGGGTTTAATCCCCAGTAGGGGGCGAGAAGGAGGCAGCCAATCAATGATGCTCTCTCATCATTGACATTTCTCTCTCTCTCTCTCCCTCTCCTTCCTCTCTGAAATCAATTAAAAAAATGTTTTTTTTAATAAGTACAGCCCAAGTTCAATTCAACAACACACAGTGAGTTCTACTTCCCACATGCTCCGCACTATTGAGGCAGCCACCCCTGTGGTGGGGGCGCAGAGCACAACCCTGCACCACACAGAGGAGGCATCGCTGAGAAAGTTCCAGGCACCACCACCATCTCCAGTGAACTCACTGGCCACCAGCTTGGGTTCTACGTCGTGCACGCACCCTCTTCTGTGACTTGTGCTTGGGAGTGACCTGGATTTCCTGTTTACCATTCCCAAGAAGGAAAGGGAACAACAGGAATGAAACAGGAAGTTCCCGGTGAGGGTGAGAAATCACTGTTCAGACTTGACCTGATGACTACGCCAGCCGCTGGGCCTCTTGGGGACATCCACCCCCTGCAAGCACCGGGCTGTCCCTTTGTCCTGAAGCGGCATCCAGCTCAATCCTCCATTTCATGTTTGGACATCAGTGTCAAGGGAGGTCAAAGGGTGATAGCCGATTCTGGTGTCTCTCCTCAGCTCGCATCATTCATGTTCACAGGATGGACACCGTGAATGTCTCTGCTCCCAGAAAGATGAAAAAGAACGTACAAGCTGCCAACCTCTAAGCCTTTTCCATGATCGTGCGTGTGAAACAACCTTCTTCATGTTCTCCTGTGGTGAGGAAAGGAATTCTGAAATCTAAACATGGCGCATGAACACCAGCCTGCCCCTTGGGCTGGTGAATTAAAGCCGATGCAGGCGGATGCCGCACCTGCTGATGTATACATGTTGCACACTGTTAAAAATAACATGTAATTTTTTTCACATATATAGGTTCAAAAACAGTATCTAGTTTGACATGTTTTTTAGTGTCCAACTGCATCCAAAGACTGATTCTATAATACATCATCTGTATATCGCCCACCACCCAAAGTCATGTCTTCTGTCACCATACGTTTGACCCCCTTTACCCTTTCCTACCCCCCCCCTCACTGCCTTCCCTCAGATAACCATCATACTGTTGTCTGTGTCCATGAGGATTAGTTTCTTGTTTGTTCGTTTGCAGCTTTCAGGTTAATATCCCACATATGAGTGAAATTGTATGGTTCTTGACTTTTTCTGTCTGATTTATTTTGCTTAGCGTGATAGCCTCAAGATCCATCCGTGTTGTCGCAGATGGATAAGTCTTTTTAAAGCCTTCCATTAGAAATGGGGAAAATCCCTCCTCTCGGCTCTCGGTGTCAGAGCTCGGCATCCTCGCCTCTCCCAGCTGTCTCTGGAGAACATCAGCCCAAGCGGCCCCAGTGCACAGCTACATGTTTCTAGCCGTCCCTTCACTTACAGAGGAGACCGACACGCTGAGATTCCTGGATCATGGTTCTCAAGGAGGGAAAAACGTTCTGGAAAATCAAGACTGTGTTCAACCACTTGCTCAATTAAAAACATGTTCTTCTTTATTTGCTGCCTGGGACTGTGACACATGCTCAGAGGTAGAAGAGCAACATAAGGTTTAGTCTCGGTTGTGTTCTCTGCATCAGAGACCTGCATAACAGTGTGTCTCCAAAACAGAATGTTGAGGTAAAAAGAGCAAGTTACGCACTGATGCATACGGTAGGCTTTGTCGCATATTATCTCACTTAAAGAGGAGTGATCTAGTTAAAGAGTCAGGACATAGTAAACACATGAACGATGTGTATGTGGGTGTATAAATCAATAAAGTGTACTAAAGTGCTAAATGGCACAATGCAATGGAGTCCATAGGCAGAGTACATAGGAATGATAATATATATGCAATACCTATGTCTGTCAGTCTGTCTATCTATGTATCTATCTATCTACATACATACATAAAGAGAGGAACTAAAGGGTCAGGAGAATATGAGCTGAAACTGGCAGGAAGTATGTAGAAAAACCAACTAGAACTAGATCTTGAAGGGAGGTGGGATTGGGATAAGTGGAGAACAGCAGAGTATTCCAAGCAAGAAAAATATGTTCTGCTTGTCCAGGTAAAAAAAGCACATGAGATGAGAGGACGATTCCAGTCCTCAAAGTCAAAGGATCAAGATACGCCTTGATCCTCCATAGAGCTCCAAAGCAGAGCAGGGCGAGCCCCAGCCCCTCCGAAGAGAATATGCCGAGGGACCCCCAAGGAGTCCAGACGGACCACGGTGCTGTTAGGACACGCCTTCGCACCCTTCCCGAGTGATGTTCCTCTAGACTGAGAGCGGGCAAGGTGGCCTGTGGCGGACGGAGGAGGCAGGCCAAGGTGGTCTACCACAAGGCAGTTAGTATTCTCAAGTCTGTCATGTTTCACCTTTAAACACCTTGCATCTGCGCATTCAGTTAAATGCTTCCCCTAATCCTAGTGTGAAACTGGAGCTCCAGGTAGATGAGCCATGGTTTATCTATCTACTCAGCATATTCCAGCATGTCCTACACTAAGAAAAAAAAAAATATATATATATATATATATAACTAACCAGGTTCTATGATTTTTTCTCCTCTTCGATCCTGCCAGATATAAGAAGTCATTCTACCATTAAACAGGCCACTTCACTGTCATTTAAATGCTGTGTCCTGCCCACCCTGTTTTTTTTTTTTCTTTTTCAGACACTGTTTAACATAAGACACTTGACTACCAGAGAGTATTTCCCAAGTGGCCCTTTGTGATGCAGCAAAAACAATGTCCCGCCTGTAGATTCCGAGTGCTGGTCTTACTTCTCCTCCACCCTCCGGTACACACTGTTTTGTATTCATTTTGCTTCAGACTCTCCTGTACTTCCTTTGACTTCATTGGACTTGGATTCTCACCACCACCGCCAGGTTTTGCATGTGCTATATGCTCTGTTCACTTCACTGTGCGCGCAGTCGTCTGGAATAATATCTGTGAGGCATGAGCCCAACAGAGAGAGACAAGGGCACTTGTGTGCATCGAGAACCCTGTCTGGGAACAGGGACCACATGGGTTGGTTCCAGGTTTTCTTAGCAGAGCCATAATCTCTCTTTTTTTTTTTTAATGAATAGTTTATTGATTTTTGTTTTTTAGAGAGAGAAGAAGGGAGAAGAGAGAAATATCCATGTGACAGCACAACATCTCTGGGCTGCCTCCTGCACACGCGCCCCCACCTCCGCCCCCGCCCCACTGTGGGGATCAAGCCCGCAACCCGCGCATGTGCTCTGACCAGGAATCAAACCAGCAACCTCTTGGTGCATGGGCTAACGCCCAACCAACTGAGCCACACCAGCCAGGGCATCACAGCCATAGTCTTTATCAGCTCCCCCCAAGGCCTTTCCCAGAAACCACACATTGTTATGCCAAGGCAGCTTCAAGCCAAATCCAATGGTCCCCTTCCAATCACATCGCCAGGCCTCCGTCCCCTAGAGATGCCACAGACCCTGATGGGAAGTAATGGCAAGAAAGGTTGCACTCAGCCAGAGTTAAAGATCAGGTAGGGCCCTTTCTACTTGATTCAATAGAGACTAAGGCGCTATTGCAGACTCCTCACCAAGGAAATGCTTCAGATAGTGATAAATCAGAAAGATTGATCTCCACGGAACTTAATTCCCTGCAAACACGAATCAAACTTTCCTAAGAAAAAAGTCTAAATAATGAACTAATAACAATCGAGTGTTAATAATGAAGGGACTGAAGGTTTTTAAAAATTCCATTCTGGCATAATTAAGGGATAAATCAGTTCGAATGAAATATGTCGCTGTTATTAAAACTTCATTCATTTATTGAATTATGTTTCATGCGGACAGAGTGCATTTTTAAGATTATTCGATTATTATATAAGTCAATGTCATTTCCCCGTTTTGGGAAAATTGATATTAATGCCTTGTCATTGAAAATGTAACAGAGTTTATCAAATTAACTTCTCAAAGGCCACCTGATAGCCTCCAGATGGCTTTCCTGAGCTGATGTCAAGCCATAAATGTAAGTTATGGAGACCCCTGAGACGCCACGTCCCCACTCCCTCATCCCACCGGGTTCCTTCAGAATCATAAAACTCGAAGGCTTGCCACCGCTTTCATAAATCCCATTTAAACGTAATGAAATATGCTCTATTCACAATGCTTACAATAATTAAAGTTTTTCCCCCTTCTTAATAGGAGTCTATATAGAAATGGCATCATATAAAAGGATCGTTAATAGACCTGCAATGGCACTTGAATAAATGCCTATCAAGGTCCCCATTAGTAAATTTCCTAAAGAAAATCCATTCCCATTTCAAATCCTGACATTTTATTTAGAAAAATTATACTCCTTCTTTTCATTATTTCAGTAAACATAATGAAGGTATTGCTAACTACCCCGCCGAGTACTTTCTTTTCTGCGTTTTTTTAGTAATCTGAGCCTCCTTGTAATTAAAGGCGTGCTACATTAATGATGCCTAGCATCTCCAAGGGGAACGTTTAATGTCCACCTCATAATATTATGCCAAAATTACATGCCCCGAAGACTTCTTAATAATCTTGTGTTTCCTAATTTGGTTTTGATTGGCTCCGAAATCCATCGCCGCACCCAAGGGCCCTCGTTTCTCCAGTCATCAGCACTTCTGAGGCATAGATTGCAGGGACGCCCATGACTCCTTGCGCCTGCAGCCTTCTTTTCAAAGCTCCGGTTGAACTTACCCAGAGAACGAGCTGCAGGCTGGAGATCAGTGCAGATAATCTGGCCTGTGTGTGTAAGGCACGGGGGTGTGGCGTGGTGACATCTGTCTGAGCACCAGGAACAGCTCCGGGCTGTCCCTCAGCTTGGCTCACAGGTTCATGGATCCCTTTGCTCTTTATGCACATAGACCGACGGCAGTGGCCAGAGGACCTGTGTTTTCTGACAGAGCTGCGCCACCTGAGGCTTTGTCGTGGCTCCGAGCAGGCTGTGACCCAGACCAAATGGGAGGCCAGCCTGAGACAGACGCTCAACCCTCTTCTACCCTCAGATCCTTCCCCCTGAATGGAAACAGCTATTTTTTTTTTAGCCACCAACAACTTAAAAGAAATGTATAATATTAAATTAAAAAGAAAATGTATGACCTCAATATGCACAATTCATACAGATAGGGCATCCCGAAAAATGATACGCATTTTGTTTTTTTATTTATTTTTTTAAAATATATTTTTATTGGTTTCAGAGAAGAAGGGGGAGAGAGAGAGAGAGTGAAACATCAATGATGAGAGAGAATCATTGATTGGCTGCCTCCTGCATGCCCCATACTGGGGATCGCACCCACAACCCGAGCATGTGCCCTTGACTGGAATCGAACCTGGGACCATTTAGTCTGCAGGCCGACGCTCTATCCACTGAGCCAAACCAGCTAGGGCTGATACGCATTTTGAATAATCATTCATTCCAATGGGTTAAATCCAAAACGAAAGCAACATCAATTGAGCTATCCGCTGAGAAGTGTGTGTACATTTTGGGGGGACACCCTGTATATTCGTTTACACCTATATCTATGTATACTCCCCTATTCCATTATCCTGAGTAGAAATGGCAGGATTCTCCCATAAAACTAATGTTTAAAGTGCTGGCCTTATAAATACACAACAACTTAAAAATCACCAGACACCGAAGCGTTATTAAGTAGGTCACCCAGGTTAGCAAGCAGAGATCTGTGGTCCAATGGAATCACGTGGTCCCTTTCTTCTTAAATGTCCCCTCTAAAGTCAGTGTGGCGTTCACGGATGACACAGAACGACGAAGCAAGTGCAAACAGCAGGGGCCCAGACCCTTAGTGCATTGCCAGTGAACTTGAGCCTCGCAGAAAATAAATGGGAACGACAGGTCACTTTTCTGACAGAACGTCCCCTCGGTGCTCAGCACTGCTGTGGCCACAGCGAGTCAGGGCGTCGCCGGCTGAGCAGGTGATCGCAGAAACCATTCTGCGCGAACATTTGCATCTAAGGGCTAAGGAGGACTGCACTCAGATGGCAGGTGCCCTGATGTAATGGGTCATAACGACTCGGGGGGAGCAGGTGGGATGCGTGTGTCAAGGAGGGGAGAGCGTGAAAGTCGAGACACAAATGACTCGGGAGTCCATCAGACCCGGGGCTAAGGAGAACCTCAGAGGGTCTGAGATGACAGCATCCGGAGGCAGCCTGACCGCCTGGGGTCGGGAGCCCGAACCTGCCCAGAGAACGCGCTTCTGCACTGGGCCGTTGCCGTCGGCTTGGCTTACCACAGGCACGCAATCAGTCCCAAAGTCTGCATTCACGGGACGGTGGTTAGATCCCTTATGCCCATCATACGCATATGAAGGAGTCCAAACGCAGCCCCGATGGGCACCGTCTCATATGCCCTGCAGTCTCCCTCGGAAAACGGTGCGGCTCACTGACAATCTGAAACCCCCCAAGGCGTCCGTGCAGCGGCATCTAGTACAATGTGGCCTTTTCAAAAGACTGTCCCGTGGGGTTTCATGTGAGTGAGCATACAGAGCACATAGGTGAGTCCAGGGGATGACGATCGGGGTCATCATTTGAATTCTGTTCTCCCCTTCGGTCTCTGACATCCCTTAGCCAGTAGGCTGGTAGGCACTGGCTCATTTAAGGGCCGTAGACCATGTCCCCGTGAAAGGCAGGGAGAGAAGTTCTGGAACGTCCCCTTTCCCACCCATGATGGGGGGAAGGGGCGTGCAGCAGACACCCAAGCACACCTTTGGGCGCGAGGGACAGGAACAGGGCTGAGCAGGCATTCTCTGGCCAGAGGCTGAGATGGGGAAGTCGCACGTCAAACAACCCATTGAACACATCACTCGGGGCCCGTGCAAGTGGAAATACTCTCTGAACAAGGAGATGTGCTACTTTACCGAGACGTGTAAATCACTGACCACGTCCAGGGTGGTGCATTGTTTCAAGGACATGAGAACCTATATACAGTGCTAGAGTATTCTTAGTAATATGAAGAGCCTGGCCAATATGCTGAGTGGGGGAGAGTCGACCTATGAGCCAGGAGGTCACTGTTCTATTCCCAGTCAGGGGTTGTGGGCTCCATCCCCAGTAGGGGGCGTGCAGAAGACAACTGATCAATGATTGTCTCTCATCATGGATGTTTCTATCTCGCCCTCCCTCACCCTTCCTCTCTGTGAAATCAATAAAAAACATATTAAAAAATAAAAAATAATAATATGAAGAGCTGGCCCGGAACTCCTCCTGTCCTATAAGGAGTAAAAGATCATACAACCTATTACCTGCATGCAATTTCCCCGTAGATGCACGACCTGATCTGAAACCTGACCTTTCCTGAGAGATGATTAAAGGCCTTATATAAAGCCCACCACTCCCCTGGCCTTTTCACAGACTTACTGTAATTTTGCAAATCTGTTTGAATGAACTCCTCTCCTGGAGGTCTCTGGTACCTAAGGGGAGACTTCTTTGCAAAGTGCATGCCTGCCCGCCTCCCAGGGAGCAGGGTCCTCCCGTTGAAATCCTTAGTCTTCCTGGGGGACTTTAGTCATCTTGACACCTAATCGCCAAGCTCTTTCTCTCACTCCCCACAGAATCAGGTTTAGGCGATAATTCAAAGCAGTCCCCAAAGGCACTTCTGAAAAATGGCAAGCCCTTAGCTTTTAGGTGAAAACACTCTTTATTGCTCAAAAATCGTTTCCCGTTGCAAAACCCTTTCTCCAGTGCTAGGTCTGGGATGATCTTATGCTAACTGGGGACTGTTAACAGATGCTACTTTGATGAATCATTTCACTCTCCTGAAAACGCCCGGCCAGGTTCCAGATAATAAAGCCAGGTAAGAAGACTATTAAAATCTGCCATACGGTTCTATCTGCTCCATGAAAAATGGATCGCGGTCCCTGGATGGAATGAAGATCACCTATGACACAAAAGCAGTGGCCTCCCCCAAATGAACAGGCTGCCTGAAGGCCTTAGCACACTGACGTACGTCACTACAACCACCAAACTCTTCTACTCATACCTCAGAGGTGTGTTGTCAGCAAGGTCCCTGTGAAAATTCAGTGTGTCACTCCAGGCTTACCTTTCTGAAAGCATTTCCCTTTCCACCCAGAACAGGTGTCCGACCCACCGCGAGAACAATGAACTCCATGCCTTTGCTTATCCAAAGGACAGCCCAGAAGGTCCCCAAATAACATGGTTTCATCCAAAGCCGTCGACTTATAATGTTGGTGAGACGCCAGCAGAATGTGACTCTTGTTTCTGCCAATTAGCCTGTGGGACAACTGGTTTTGTTACACGTTGTGTCTCTTCAAGTGGCAGAACCTAGCAACAAAGTTAAGCGCGGACTTGCTGTACCTGAATTTGTATGTTCCGCATCATTAACCTTCAGCAAATATGTTCCCCACATCCCAACGTTCAACTCTAAAACACCCATGGCAAACCGCAGCCCTTGAAGACAAGGGGCAGCAGGAACTGACAAATAAGACTCCTCGGACTAGCTTATTTCGCTCAGCGTAATACTCTCCAGGTCCATCCATGCCATTGCAAATGGTAAGATAAGTATCACATGATCTCACTCATAGGTGGAATCTAATGAACAAAATAAACTGATGATTAAAAACAGACCCAGAGACACAGAAGCATGAACAGACCCTTGAATCTCAGAGGGAAGGCAGGGAGGGTGGGTGGGAAGAGATCAACCAATGAACTTGAATGCATATATGCATAACCCGTGGACACAGGCAATGGGGTGGAGCGGGCTGGGGGTGGGGGGTGACAGGATCAGGCTGGAAGAGGTTAATGGGGGAAAAAGGAGGACTTATGTAATACTTTCAACAATAAAGATTTAAAATGATAAAGACGCCACTGGCAAAGCTCCACACAACACCTTAGTCCCTCTCTCCGCCCCTGCTTCTCTTCTCACTGGTCTCCTAACCACAGATTTCCACATCCCAGCAGTTTCCTGAGGAGGAAAACCATGACATCCACTCTAGCCTCGAGATGTGAGACCTGGGACTGGCCTTAGGTCCCCACAGGGAGGAACCCCTGTAGTGGAGGGTGGTTCGCCCATAGGTTTTCTCCAGACCCTATCGCATACGGCCTGATCAGATCCCCTCTCCAATCCGAAACTCAACTGCAGCTGGACGTGTCCTTTGACAACTTGTTCACAGTGTCCTTGTCTCTGTGAAACCTCTGGAAAGCGGAAGGTCAGGTCCAGAGGCTCCATCACACTGTTACTAGCGGTCCCAGATGGGACTGGCCTGCACTGGGATGCCGCGGGCCTGCTGCCCTAATGGTCCCCACCCACAGATCCAGCTCATCGATGGGTTGAGTCTTTGACTCACCTCATTGGTAGTCACGCACCACAAGCCCCCACTGACCAGGAAACCTTCTATTCGAAGGGGTGGCCTCACTCACCATCGCGCAGAACGTCTCGGGAGGGTCTCCGCACGTGATGTCGGGAGGGTCCAGCTTCACTTTCAGGTACTTGGTCATGTCTGTAGATTCCGGCTGACAGGCCATGTAATCCCACACTTTGCCTTCTTCCGTGTAGATCTGGGTCTTGCACACATCGTAATGTCCCCACACCAGGGGGTAGGGCTGCATCACTGACGACACAGTGACCCAGAGGGCGTGAAGGGACAGGAATCTTGACAAATACATCTCTAAATTCTTGGCGATCTTGGCGGGAACTGGCACAGGGTTGGCTTATCTGTGGCCTGTGTCTGTTTTACACACACATGAATGTCTGTACATAGGTAGGGCCGGATATTTAAAAAAAAAAAAAAAAAGAGGATGAGACCTCAATGTTGATGCCAAAACTGACCGTGAAGGGTTGAGATACTGGGCACGCTCAGGGATCTGGAGGACTTTGGTGGAAAGCTAACATACTGACGCGGGGGGGCGTTAACAGCAGCCTGTGGGTTTGTTGTTGTCCTACAACATATCTACTCGATGGGGTCCAGTTGGTTTCTGTGAAAGATGTCCAGTTGCAGATAGTGATTCAGCAAAGGGGTAGCTCTCTGGCTGAGCATCCGATCGCCCTGGGAGATCCCGGGTGTTCGTGGCTCACCAGGGCTGCCGGGACGCACTCAGGTGTCAATATCGGAAGGAAGAGGGTGAGTGTCTCTAACTGGTGTCTGTGTCCCATCAATCATTCTCTTCTTCTGGCACCAACAGCCCTGTAGAAACAATAAGAAGGAGAGTTACAGTACTGAATTACCAAATACAGGAAAGGTTGACAGTGAGGAGGTTGGACACAACATAAAACAAATGGGTCTCAGCTGCTGTGATGGAGTGAGCAGACCAGAGCAATCATTCCCACTGGGAGGTGGATTTCAATAGGAAGGATCCAAGTCTTGCACATCACTAAGACGTGTGTGTGTGTGTGTGTGTGTGTGTGTGTGTGTGTGTGTGTGTGTTCTGGGGGAGTTACAGGTTTTCGCTTCAAAAACTTTATTTCCCTCTTCACCAAACTGAGAGCAAGGAGCCAGCCTGAAGCAGGTCTCACCTGTGGGAGGGCTAGAAAATCTCCCAGAACAATGAGGAAGATGAGTGCTTTTACCACACTGGCAAAGATGTGGCAGCTACCTGTATGCCTTTTGTCTCTTGGCAAAGAGCCCCTAGAAATCTCCCAGTTCCTGCCTGGCAACCCACTTGGGTCCCCTCCCTGCAGCAGGGAGCTTTGCTATAAGAAACCTTTACTTTCGCTCATCTCTTTGTCCATGAACTCATTCTTCCATTTCACGAGACAACGGACTCGGACACGAACAGAAATTTTGGATATCATCTTTGGAGGCCCCAGCGAGATTCTACAGAATGAATCCATCAAGCTGTAAGTGGTCATGGAAATGGATCCCCGAATAACAGCCCCTTTGGTCTCTGGTCCCCTAGATTGCCCACCTCTAATGGAGCCCTAACAACTGTTGCCATCAACAAGGCCCCTTCCCAGTCAGAAATAGAGTGGTCCTCACCCCTCTTCCCTAACAGCAGTTAAGGATTCGTAGCAGACACCAGTGGGTCAGCCACACCCTGTCCCTTGTAAAATCATGAGAACAAAGGGTCTCCATCCCAGGAAGAACACACAGGGCGGGGAAAATGAGCAGCAATTCAGGAATCCTGAAGATTAAAATGTATGAATGTTGCTAGGGCCGAATTTTTCGAACCAACTAATGGTAAGTTAGCGGAACACATATTGACCCCTAGACAAAGGAACTGTCCCAGCAACCCGTGCGGGTCCCCTCCCTGCAGCAGGGAGCTTTTCTGTAATAAACCTTTACTTTCACTCAAAGGAAAAAATACAAACACACACACACACACACACACACACATACACACACACTAGAGGCACAGTGCATGAAATTCATGCAACGGGGGCGGGGTAGGGGCTCAGCCCAGCATGCACACTCTCCAATCTGTGACCCCTTGGGGGATATCTGACTGCCAAATCGGCAGTTGGACATCCGTCTCACAATCCGGGACCGCTGGCTCCTAACCCCTCACCTGTCTGCCTGCCTGATCACCCCTACCAGCCTCTGCCTGCCGCCTGATCACCCATAACTGCTCCTCCTGCCAGTCTGGTTGCCCCTAACTGCCCCCCTTGCCAGCCTGGTTGCCCCCAACTGCCCCCCCTGCCAGCCTGATCACCCCTAACTGTCCCCCCTGCCAGCCTGGTCATCCCCAACTGCCCCCCCTGCCAGCCTGATCACCCCTAACTGCCCCCCCCTGCCAGCCTGGTCATCCCCAACTGCCCCCCCTGCCAGCCTGATCACCCCTAACTGCCCCCCCTGCCAGCCTGGTCGTCCCCAACTGCCCCCCCCCCTGCCAGCCTGATCACCCCTAACTGCCCCCCCCTGCCAGCCTGGTCGTCCCCAACTGCCCCCCTGCCAGCCTGATCATCCCTAACTGCCCCCCCTGCCAGCCTGGTCGTCCCCAACTGCCCCCCCCCCCACCAGCCTGATGACCCCTAACTGCCCCCCCCCCCCCCGCCAGCCTGGTTGCCCCCAACTGCCACCCGCTGCTGGCCTGGTCTCCCCCAACTGCCTCCTCCGCCAGCCTGGTCGCCCCTAACTGCCCTCCCCCACCAGTCTGGTCACTCCTCACTGCCCCCCCTGCCAGCTTGGCCACCCCCAACTTCCCCCCTGCCTGCCTGGTCACCCCCAACTCTCCCCCCCACCGGCCTGGTTGCTCCTCACTGCCCCCCTCTGCCAGCCTGGTCACCCCTCACTGCTCCCCCCCACCAGCCTGGTTATCCCCAACTGCCCCCCTCTGCTGGCCTTGTCGCCCTCACTGCCCCCCCCTGCTGGCCTGGTTGCCCCACGCAGCATGCTGTTCGGTTGTTTGGTTGCCCCTCACTGCCCGCGCGCCCCCCCTCCCTCCCCGCCGGCCTGGTCGCCCCACGCAGCATCCTGTTGCATGAGGGTGTCCCGACCAATTTGCATATTACCCTTTTATTAATACACACACACACACACACCAATTGCTTGTACATTTCTCAGCCTTTGTGAGCTGGAGTGAAAATTGGCTTTGTTTGCACTAGCCTGCCCCTTTCGAGTTGCCCGTGACGCTGGGAGAATTTAGCATCTTTTTGTTCAGTTGCATTTAGTCATAAAGATAATTTGGCACTCTGAAAGAAAAAAAGATTCAAAGTAAAACCAAAGGAGAAAATTTCCCTTTCCTCGGAATTCTCTATTCTCTCGCATCTTTTTACAGACATGACATCCGCATCTGTAGTTACTTTCTGTGACAGAATAAGAGAATTTGTCCCAAAGGCGAATATTATATGCCGCTTTAAAACAAAAAGCTCGGTAGTAAAACGCACAATTTAAAATGCACATTTAAAAATAGCTGAGGGTGACTTAACAGGCCGTGAAGCAGAATAATATGGCACTAATTCTAAGAGAAAATAAAAATGACTGTTTCAAAATACTCTTGCTTAACTGATAATGCAGCCTCCATAGCTATGAGTATAAGTCACAGGTGGGTTGAACTGGCAACTTTTCTCTTTGGGGATCACAGCCCATATCTAAACAAATGATAAAAGTTGGATTCCAGGTTTCAAAGCATGAATTTGCTTAATTAGTTGGTCCATGTTGTCATAGTCCCAATCATTATTTTCGAAACCACCGAAAAAGGGCAAAAAGCCCAGAGTTCCAGAAAATAGCCTCAGAGACCCTTCGAGTGACATAAAGCAGGTTCAGTACGGGCGTTCCCTATCTTCAAACAACCTCATAAAAGGAACCCGCTCTATTTAAATAACGCACCATCTTAAAATGAACGCAGCCACGGAAACCATGAAATGCCAGCAGATGGTTGAATTGTGTTTCCATAGCGAAGTAATTTATAATAATTGCTTTATGGATGCAAGCACCATTTTCATTATATCCCATTCATAAAACGTTATCATACAGCTGCAAATTGTGATATTTCCTATTAGGAAAAGTTGAAGAGTGGAGTTCCTGGGAAGCAATAATTAGCAGTGTGTCTATACATGGATCAGCTACCCATTTGAATCTGCCTCCTCCCTATAACGGAAAGACGACGCTGTGTGTTGAGCACGCTTGGACATCTTAAGCTAAAAAGGAAAACATCCCCAAGGAGCATGTGGTGTGGCTACTACGGCCTTCTGTTTTTTGTTTGTGTGAGTGTGTGCGCGTGTGCGCGTGTGTGTGTGCGCGTGTGTGTGTGTATGTGTATGTGTGTGTGTGTGTGTGTGTGTGTGTGTGTGTGTTTCAGATTCACTAATAGATGTAGGTTGATATTTTCGGAAACATCCACCATTTTAACAGGTAATAATCTGAAGAGGTGTTAAAACAGTATAAATGCACATTTTTCCAGATGATGGTTCAACAGTGTTTGCTGCTTTATTATAACCAGAACCAACACTTCCACGGTGTGTGTGGGGGGTGTTACAACGGAAGCCCTATAAAATCCACTCGACCAGAAATTCACTTCAATTCTCAGTGTCAAATGCACAGCAACTTATTTATCCAGGACCATATGTTCCTGAAAACCCGACCTGGATGGCAACACTCGGAAGTGACTAAGCGCTAGGAGTTAATTCTTAATATTCTTTCAAAAATATGACCCCACCAAAAAAAAAGGGGGGGGGGAAGGCATATGTAATACTTTCAACAATAAAGATAAAAAAAAAAAATAAATGACCCCAAGTACATATTTGAATTCTCCCTGAAGCTACTCCACCTTTTAAAAAAAACACCACAAAACAATGGACGTTCACCCCCCCCCAAATCCACTTCTTCTGAATTACTGTCTTTATCCACATGTGGCCCTCCCGCCACCACAAAACAAAGGGGGAGTGTATCCAGGCACACGGGAAATTTGGGCATGAAGGAAATGCATGCGAACCTATTTCTCTTTCCTGACCCAACAGCCGTCCCACTGTGACGGCCTCTCATTAAACTCTATGGGAGTGATAATGATGGTCATTACACAGAATTATGGACCAGACCATTGATCGGATTTAGAGAACTGACAAGGGAAAATGCAGAGGAGTGCAAGATATTTGAATACGAGGCCCTTGCAGGCCTGTGCGACAGACGTCCCTGACAAGAGGCAGCCAATTATAGCTCCCATTTCTGGCACATAACCAGTTGTGATTAATAGTTTTCCATTGCTTTACAGACGTACTATTAATGTATTAAAAATGTCAGGCCTTGGCAAGCACTAGTATGGCATGGCCCGGGCGGGCTGTGGGATTTACATTTAATGAGCTCCCATTGACACGGAGAAGGGTACGGGCCACGGCAGGGTATAGGTCAGGAGGGGAGGGGCGCCGAGCCCTTCTTCCACAGGATTCCTTGATTCCATCCTCATTTTCTAGATGCAAACACGCCTCACCCAGAACATATCCTTCTTATTAGGGTTCCCTTAGTTGTTGGTGCAACACACACAGGTGCAAAATTCCCTTAATATAAGACTAATAGGGAATCAAAGCTATGAGCTTCCATGGCACACAGAAACCTCTGTCAACATCAGGACTTTTGTACGAGTTATGGAGTTTTCAAATAACATCAAACCATGTGAAAACATTGTTTGTAACGTCTATTATTACCCAATGGCACCGGTCCCCATCTGGCTATGCGTGCCAGCAGGTCAGAATCACCAATAGCTTCTTAAAAGCTAGGTCGTGGCGGCAAATAGCTAGGCAACCGGATCAGGAGAAGGGCAGTCAGTGACCAATGTGGGGGTTTAATGACCGAAATGAACCCCTTCTGGCCCAGGACGGAGCTACTTGCTAAGTGATGTGGGCTTCGAATGTGTCCCAGGTGTGCGCATCCCTTACTCCCAGCAGCTCCAGAGCGCCCTGGTAGTCTTGTTCTTGACTTTGCAAACCTTGGGAACTCACCACGAATCCAATTAATGACAGCATCTCTCTACCTGGGCACTGAAAGTCCTCTCGGCTAAAAATACCCATTAACATGCTGGGAGCTCTCCCTGGACCTCTGGCTGGTGCATACATTTGCAGCGCCCACATAAAAATGTAAAACTGTGTCATGCCCTCAAGTTGATGGGTGCTATTGATCTGGACTAAAACAGGCTATCAAATGGCCTCGCACACATGGAATGTGATCTTTCTCCAGGATCCTGTAGCGAATCTCCCTCCCCCTCGGATCAACTCTGCCGGGGGTAGCTCCCGGGCCCTCTCTTGCAGCAGAAAAGGAGCCTTCCCCAAAGGCGACATGCAGGTAAGGGTGACCAAAAGCGTGGGTAGCGACAGTCCAAACCAACTGCCAATTTCATCAACAGAGAGGAAAATACTGAGAGTGAATCCCCAGACTCTAGCTGGCTTTCCACACTCATTCTGTTATATAAGCTCCTCCAGAGGTGGGGGTGTTGGGAGTAGGCTCTTATGCCGTAAACACTCTGCTCCTGGGGCACCTGAAATAGACAGCGATTGACTCATTCCTCATAGACGTGAAGGGTTTTATAAATATACTTGTTTTTGAATGGGAAGGAACAAAACGACGATCATCATAGTCCATTGACTGAAGCATATAAAGAATGCTGTATACAAATTCTGTCACCTGTCAAAATTAGCAGCCTCCAACATTGCCCCGATGAGCTTGACCAGAGTAGGCGGTTAAGTAGACTGAATGTTCTTTGCATTTATTTAGTGGTTGCAAAGTGAACCTTTTCTTGGCCTCTTCCCCGGAAATGCTTGCTTCTCTCCTTTTGTAACTGTCTCTCAACATATAAGGGGTTTGACATGTTCTGCAACGTGACTGGCATTTTTTTTTTTCTACTCGGACTTGATTGGCTCTTATGAGCAACTGCCTATCATGAGAGTCTCAACAAAAGCAAACAGCACACCTTTGTATGGGAAAGAGCCCTGCCTCCACCAGAGAAGGCTGCTCAGAGAAATTCGTCAGCCTCTACTTGGCAGGATGCGGGATAATTCACACCATCGTTTCAGAAGCAGCGAAGCCTCAAGAAACCCATTGCTTCATGATCACAGGACAGCAAGTCTTGCCTTCTCTCGCAGGGAAGTCCGGAGAGCCGAGGCTTAAAGAACACAGAGGAGGAAATCTACACCCACCTGAAGTTTGGAAACAAAACTCTGGGTTCTGAAGATTAAATTATTTTTAGAGGATGCTACATCCCTTACTGAACTACAATACAATACAGTTCGCGCATACACACACACACACACATACACATACACACACACACACTCACTCATTTTTCTGTGAACATACAATTGACTTTTTGAGTTGAATGCAATTTTATTTCTTCCTGAGCGACTTGGGCCTTTTGCAACTAAAACTCTCTCCCGAAATCTTACAACACTTAGACAACATATCAGCTAGATGGGTAACAGCTTAATTTTTGAAGCGTGTTACTTGATTATTTTCCATGAACAATAATGGAAGCAAAGACAGGTATTTGCTCCAGTTACAAATATACCAAAGGACAACTGCAAAATACATTACCTGCCTCTTCTTTAAAATAAATAAATAAATAAAGGTAACCTGCATCGCGTTCACGCACATGCCCAGGGAGAGCTGGCAAAACAAACATCTCGATAGGAAAACAGCTCTCTGTGCCAGCAAAGTCTTTTCTTACAGAATTTTCATTTCCACCACAGGAAGTATCACCACATCAATAGACAGACGTATGGAATCCCGAATGCCCTCACGTTGGTCTTGAACTTCGTGACACCCGGAAAAGGACAGGGAATGTGCCCCTCCTGCACGCGAGCTGGGACAGCATGACGGGAAACGCTTGATGGATTTTGTTCTTTGTGCCGTGATCCACATGCAAAGATTCAAATTTTATCCTAATCCAACACTGCAAGCGCTTACCTCCCCCCAAATCGTGGACAGTTATGGAGCTGCTCTTTCTGTTCTTTATTTTTGCCAAAGAGAAGTGGGTGGGGGTACATTTAGGCATTCAGAGTGACCGTTCCAGTACTTGCTGAAGCCAGGGCTTGCTAATTCCCAGGGGTTAGACATGCTTTGCAAGGGCTAGACAAATCCCCCGAGCCTTGTCCCTCCTCCGACAAAGACAATGTCTGGAAAACTTTTTCTAACAAGCCTCACTGTTAAGTATATTTGAATCCAAGGTTTTGTTTGTCAGATCTTTCTGGTGTGGTTTTTTTTTTTTTTTTTTTCCATTCCTGAAAGATAAGAAAACTCAGTTTTTTCAGTCCTAAACTAGGGCCTTATTTCTAGAGCAAAGCTACTGCCAGATACACCATATGTTGAGTGATATGTTGAATCCCACTCAGAATTTTCCATTCTGAAGATCGACAATTACCTGTGCCTGGGCCAGGAGAATGGGGAAGGGGATGGGGAACAAAAGCCTTTACTCCCTGGAAATCGATACGATTGGCAACACACACTCCGGCTTTTCCAAATAAAGCTGCTTTAAAATCCCCCGCTGGGGATTTTTCTCCCTTGCCCTGTAAAATGACAACCTCCTAAGTGGATTTCTGGAAAAAGAAAGAAAGAAAAAAAAAGGTCCCCAGGTGAGGCTAGTAAGATAAACAGCAGAGGGCGCAGTTTCTTTTTTTATCCAAGTTTGCCCATGTAGGCATCACTTAATTGGTTATTTTGGGCCCAATAACAGTCAGTATTATTTGTATTATATATAGGTATCCACAGATCCATACGAGAGAGCAACTCATTGTCCCTAGCCGGATCCATCCACCGATAATGCAATGCCAGCAAAGAATCTGAGAAACCATTCCTAACTGCATCCCCACATCAAGTGCTCCCCTCTGCATCCTCCCCCCGCCCCCCAACCGGGGATAGCCAGGCTTTCATCTCGCACCACTAAAAGGGATTAAATGCAGGGAACTTCAAATGCAATCAGTGGGCTCCCGGCTGCAAAGGGCCCGCAAGAGGGCAAGCCCCCCACCCCCATGCCCAAAGCAAAGAAAATTGGTGAAAGAAAAAAGGGGACCCTTCAGTGCATGCTGTGTGCTCAGGTGTGTGGAGGGAGAGCGCGCTGTGCGCCCTTCCTTCTGTCTGTCCAGCGAGGCACAACCCAGCATCTCGCTCTGGATACAACACGCCAGGCATCCCCTGCTGGGGCGCACACCCCGAGCCCGAGCCCAAGCTGGGGGTGGGGGTGCGCGGGGGTGTGTGCGCACAGGGGCTCCTGCTGCCTCCTCCCCGCGCTTCGCAAACTTCCTCGCCCACCCCGGAGCCTCGCCTCCCGCCAGCAGCTGGCACTGGGGGGCGGGAGGGAGGGGCAGCCCGGGGGGGGGCAGAGGGGCTGAAGGAGGGGGACGCGGCGGCACTCACCCTGTGGCCCAGTGGCCCCTGCGCCCGCGGGAGCCGAGCGGACGGCCCCGGGTGGCAGCCCAGCCCAGCCTGGTGCACCTCCTGCGGCGGCTGCAGTGGCGGAGCCCCCGGGGGGCACTCAGAGGGCGGCGGCGAAGGTTCCCGCCGAGCCTCCCCAGGGCTCGGGGCGCAGCGGGAGGGACAGGGTGTGGACCCAGCACCTCCGCAGCCGCCACCGCAGCCCCGCGGTCCCCATCGCGCCCAGCCCGCAGCGGGAGGGGACTCCGAGCGCCCCAAGCCTGCGCCCGCCCGCCACTCCCTGCCGCTTAATTACCTTCCCTCCGCGCCCCGGGGGGAGCCTCCGGTGTCGCCCCGCTGGGAGCCCTCGCCCAGAGGGGGGGATTCCTTCCCGTTGACGTCCTCTTCCCAAATGCAAAAGATCAGTGACTTTGACAGGTAGATGAGGAGGAGGGAGCGGCGGGTGGAGAGGAAGCAAGGACGGGAAAGGTGCCTCTCCCTCCAAAACCCGAGCGACGTTAATAATGGACTCGCAGCCTCCGGGAGGTCTCCAGCCGTCCCGCCCGCCGGCTCCGCGCTGCGCCGCCTCGCGCCACTGCCTCTGCCACTTCTCGCCTTAAACTTTTACGGAGGGATTTTTTTTTTTCCTATTTATAATTTTTTTTTCCTATCCCTTTAAAAAAAAATGTTAAGCTGCAGGACGATTTCCTGATTCCCTGGGCTCAGCACCAGCAGCCGGGCGGTTCTACCCCGCTCGGCCCAGCTTTCATTTTATTTCCAAGGAGGACGTGGAGCTTCGTCCGAAGGGACCTAAATCGGGACCATTATGAGCATTGGCGCCAAGATCCTCCGGTACCGATGCCGCCCGGCCTCCCTGCGCGCATTCCTCCACTCAAGTCAGAAATGTCACTGCACATCGCGGTGATGGCTGCGAGACGCGACGCACCCCAAGTCCATTTGCTGAAATAGACATGGCCCGGCCCGCCGACGCTGCTGGATTGCGGTGCCCGGCTCCCCGCCCTGCCCGCCGCGCCCGCCCGGCTGGACCCCGCTGCCAGCGGCCAGCAGCTCCGGGCAAACTTCGGGGCGCGTGCACACGCGGGAGTGCGCGCGCGGTGGGGGGGGGTGGTTGCGGGGGGGGGGGGGGGGCGCCGGGGAGCAGCCGCGAGCCCAGGGAAGCCGCAGCCCTCGGAGGGGTGGCCTGCACGCTTCACTTAGAAGCGGATCTCCGTCTGCAACTGGCAGCAAGTGGAAGGATTGCAAACCTTATACTCCCCAGACCCGCGCTCCGAGCGGTCCTAACTCCCTCGCGCTCGCTCGCTGCTGCTGCTGCGGCGGTGGCGGCTGCTGTGGCTACGGGGCCGCCACTCCAGAACCTCAGGCTGCAGAGGCTGGGGACCACCTGCCCCCCCTGCCCCCGCCCCGCGATTGTCTTCCAGAGCGCGGTTTCCTGGGACTCCTGTGTGCCTGTCACTTCCGCCCCGGTTTCCCCTCCAAGCCTGGCCTGCGCGCATCCCCAGCCCCTAGCAGAGATGGCAACTGTGTTTCAACCAGCAATTCCCCAGCCCCGCCAGCTGCCCTGCAGCGCGCGCCTAGAACCTCCTCACTTAGAAATTCATGCTCCTTGGGAGAAGTTGAAGTTTAAGAGAGAGGGGTGCATTTCAGGCCTCGTTGCCTTTCCCAAGATGCAGGACAAATACCCCCAAGACTTTATTCACACCAGCTGGGGGCGGGGGGGGGGGGCGGGCTCGGACCTACCTGGGATCACTCTTAGCTAAACACTAATGCCAGCAACAACATCATCAAGACTTAGAGAGGGAGAGACTGCGATTAGAAATGAGACGATTGCCCTAGAGAACGCATGGGTCTCAGACCTCCGTATGCATCTCAAAACCCCAAAGAAAGCGGCGTTCATACAATTTCTACTGCACGGACAGTGAGCAGGAGGGGAATTGGGCAGGGAGAGGGAGAACACCAAGGCCCGCATGGCCTGTGGGTTGGACAAGCCCTGTGTCCCTGTGGGCCGGGGATCTGGGGAACACATTGTGGAGGAAGCTGTTCTGCGTGTTAGTGGTGCTTAGACCCAGTGGGGACGCCCAAGGCGCAACGGAGGGTCACCAGGGGCAACCAAGCGTGAACACCTGGGCACTGATTTGGGGCCCCATAAAGGAACCCAGGTAAGAGCAGAGGCAGCGTTTTTGCTGCGGTGACTGGGGAGGGGGGGGGAGGTAATAACAGAAGGTGCCTGGGGGAGAAGGTCTGAGCCTATAGCCAGCCCCTCCCCGCCCCCCTTGGCCCTGAGCAGCCAGGGAGGAGGCAGAGATTCTGGGCACCTGGGTCTGAGAGGTCCAACATCTGAGAGGCCCAGTGAGTCCTCCCTCCCTTGTCTGACCCCCCAGGGCAGGAAGCTGGGATTCCCCTGCTTCTCCCCCCACACCCCGCCCCCACCTCTGTGCTTAAGGACCCACAGCGCACAGTTCCTTGCAGGGCTGCAACCAGAAGGCATCCTTTGCCATGGGCATTCCTGGCTCCTCACCTGGTCCCCACCCACGCTCCTCTAGGGTGGAAATACACTGATTGGATGGAGGTGTCACTCACCCCTCCCTTACAGCTTCTCTTCCGCAGCCAGTCCGTTCTGGGGAGCCAATAGGACTCGAGAAGCAAGGGCCACGTGGCCCCCTCACTTCCCATTGGCCCCTGGCCTGACGCACAGAGCACTCCTGCACAGCTGCTACCCAGCCCTCAGCCTCACCCCTCCCTCCTGCCCTTGTCCCTCAAGGCAAGAAAACCCCTTCTGAGTTTTCATTCTCAGCTTTACCTAATCTTGTTCGATTCTCCTCCAGTGAAAAAAGCAAAGAAAAGAAACGGATGTGAGGTCAGGAGACTCCCTTCTGGGACACACCAAGGTCCTGGTGATACTGGTTCCTGACCTGGAGAGATGTCCCTTTCTTCTGCCAGAATCTCGGCCTGCCCCTTCCCCTCCTCCTGCACGAAACGGGGGCCTCCTTCCAGGGCCCCTCGTTGGGATCCGGGGGCAGACACGGGCCCACAGGCGTCTGACCTGTGAACGGGGTCCCTCTCCAGTTGGGTAATTTATCACGTCTGCTCTGCTATTTTCACAGACTCTACAAATCACCAACGAAACGTGTGGATCTCAACTCTGGGCAGGAGATCAGAATCCCCAGAAGAAAATTCTCAACATTAACTCCCCTTTCCCCTCCGAGCCTGAGCCCTCCACCAGGGAGGATGCGGGGAAGGACTTTGGGTGGAGCCAACATTCTCCCTTAAACCGAGGCCCTGTGGACTCAGATTCACATACTAAATAGGCTTTCTGCAGTTGACTTTTGCACTTTTGCCTCTATCGTCCACACCCATCGGGAATTTACTGTGGATATTTTCTGGGCATCAGGGAAAATCATGTAGGACAAACTTACTTTTCCTATCATCATTTGCTTTGTCCATCTTCCTTTGGAAAGGAAATCTACTAGAGACAAAAACGATTTGTCCGTTTTTATTTAACCTTCCCACTCTACTTTCCCCTCTCCCCTTTCAGAGGAGAACTGCTTGACCTTTGGCTGCAGAGCTCTGGCTGGTTTCCATGCCGTCCTCATTCTTCTTCCACTTAGATGCTCATTTATTTGTAATCCTGTTAGGTCTCTAACTGTTGTTCATTTTTCTGAGTTATTAGCTGCTTAAAAAACCTTCTTTGTAGAGATTTGGCAAGTGCTTGTAACATCAATCTGCCAAACCGGTAGTGGCGGCGTACTTGCAATATAGCTGGTCCAAAAAGATACGGGCCTTCTTGTAAAGACTGTAAGGGGCTTGATGTAAAGCAGTCAGAAGATCAATGCTCATTGCAGGTGTGAGTAATTTTTCTCCATTCCCAGGATTCGGGTATGGCCTCCTTGGTAACAGGAACCAACGCCCACTATGTTAAATGAAGACCCAGATTCTGAAATACCCAAGTCAGGGACAAGTTCTCTGTGGCCAATTATATACAATGTGATAGGTGCTTCTTCTACCCGCTGCCTGTACCCAGTAGGGACATCCTTGCAGGCAGTTGTTAAACTTTTAGCTTGCTCTTGGCTCCAGTCTGTGCTTGGGGACATGTTTTATCACAGCGCCACTAGTGGCACAGTTTTGACAGGTTTTTGAAGTCCTTCCCTAACAGGATTTTTTAATGCTTAAATATTTTGACACTTAAACCTCTTACAAGCCCTAAGTCTCTGGTCTGGGCTCCATCCCTGGACTACCAAGTACTCTTACCTTGACATTTTAAATTTAGGCAAGTATCAAGCATGCCCAAGTGAGGTGTATCCACAACCTCATTTAGTTCTTCCGGGGGCTAATAGCAGATCAAAGGACATATTGTTGAATAGAAGAACATCCACACATTGACTGTTACTGATTCTAGAACATGAAGGATAGCAGATGGTCTAAGCCACTGATAGCTGATGACGGATGAAGGCAACATGACTATTAGCACCCATATATGCACTGTGTAAAATAGTCTGAACATAATAGAATTGACTGCTTGGTTAAAATAATATATTTAAAAAGCAGAAATGTGGGTTTGTGTTTTATTTTAGGAGAATGCACGCTAACCTCAAAGATAACCTTGTTTAGTCAAATCGCTCATGTCTCTACTATTCCAACTTTAAGACCTAGAAGTGTTTGCGAGAGGGTAGGTTTTTTTTTTTCTTTTTTGTTTATCCTATCTCACCCAGAAGAAATCACTTTTTAATTTTGATGCTTCTAGAACGTAATGCTTTTATTTTTAGATATCTTTATCCAACCAGTGAAATTTGTCACAATTATGACACCCTGGGCTTTTTCTCTATAACCTATTTTAGTTTTTTAGACTCAACACCACAAAATCAATTCAGTAAGCTCCTACAGACTTATATTTTGTGGTGCTTAGTCCGTCTAAGATCATTAACGTCCTCCTTGGGAAAATAAAGCAGAGACCTACAATTGAGCCAGTATCAGTCTTCACAAAGCAACAGCCGTGTAGATCTCCACGTGTAATTTTCATATTTTCAGCTCCTCTCCAACAACAAGATCAGCAGCCTTTTCAGACTGAGAAGGGAAAACATATGAATGGAGACTGAGTAATACCCCTTGCCTGATTTTTAAATCTTTTCATCAATTCCATCCCAATGGTTCTTTGACTCAAGTAATGATGGACCCCACACGATCTGCCGGGATCTGTCCGAGGTGCTGGAGGCAATGCAAACACCAGAGTCAGAAAGAGCACAAGCAGGCTGGGAGAATAGAGTCGAAATGACTGTCATGTGCCTTTTTAACGTTGTACTAGAGATTGCTTAAGGCAAATGCAGTCACCATGGTCAAGCTGCAGACTCCTTTTTGTGCCCACGAGGAGGCCAAAAGGCACAAACTCAGATGATGGCACAGGGCTGCAAAGATCTCCATCAGCCATTGGTCCAAACTACAGTGGAGGGCAGCCTCTGCCACAGGTCCTCATACTGTGTGATCAATGCGGGCAGAATGCAGCAATGCGGAGCTGAGACCCGGTGAACCACGTCAATGGCAACATCTGCGATGAAAGCTAACCCAATAATAGCACCGTAGCAGATAGAGAAGGACAATCTAAGACCACCACGGTGCCATTGGTGTGACGTGTCCTCTACCCAGGTGTTTCTCTCTGCTTTTCTGGACTTCCTGCTTCCGGGTGCAGGTTGAAGTCTGCTGTTCTGACATCATTAACGTTTTCTTGGTATCTGTGTAAAGTGAGACTTAGGCAACTGACTCTCTCCTCGGCCACTTCCCTGAAACTCTATCTGCCCCCACGAGGCTGAAGGCTGAGTTTGCCACAAAGGAGCAGAGCTAGGCTGTCAGTGACCGTGTGCCACGGTGTATACATCACCAAGATGCTGCAACTGTCCTCATATTAAGAAGTAATGGAGAGACCAGGGAGCTGAGTGCTCCTTGCTCAGTTAAGGGTGGAGAGGCAGAAGCCCGGACTTCAGCAATGAAAAAATCTGAGACCATGGTATGTTTAGGCCCTTGGAATGATTTTCTGTAGGAAATCCAGTGAGATAGTAGCGTTTCAATAGCCCTGGGCTCCCAGCTAAGGCGCCTCCTCGCTGTGGGAACGTGTGTCCGTTATTGCGCTTCTCTGGCCCTTAGCTCCCTCATCGGTAAAACGAGATGACCTTAGGGTTTGATGTCAGCTGGCATTATTATTGTCCTAACAGCATCGGCTTTTGTATGCAGATTCCATGTCTATCCTTGGCTGGGAATGTGCTTAAAACTCCTCTGCCCATTTTAAAATTTGTGCTACCCCCATATTTCAGAAAAGATTTCAGGGCACTTACAAGAGACCGTGATATGAACCAATGGCACCCCAATACATTTAATTAAAAAAAGAGAACATAAATATGACCCCCCCCCCAAAAAAAAAAGCAGCAGAAACAAAGCACAACAAGAAATAAGGCTGAAAACACTTTTCATAACGGCCATGCACCACAGTTCCCCCGAAGCGGCCCAGCAGACAATAAACAAAGAACAAATCTCCTCATTTAATTACAGTCTCTCCGAGATTCTGTATCAGCCAGGTATATGGAAAACGTATAGCTGCTCTTTGTAATAAGACCAGCCACGTGTTTTTCCTGTGAGTCCTCACAAAAGAATGCGATGTGATGAAATAACTTTTTTTTTTTTACAGCCTTCTTGCCAAAGATATGAATAAACAGGGGGGAAAAAATGTTTCCGAAGAAAGGCAGTTGAATTGGAGACTTCAACTGATTATCTTGAGCACCTCTGGGAAAGGCATGGATGCACATGAAATAATATTTGTTTTACGAAAGAAGAATCTCATTTTCTCACTTCGGATGTCACATAAGTGCATGTTTACAAACTCTACAAATGACATCTCTGTCCCTTGTTCCAGAGTCAGATACGAAATCGAAGCCAGGGGATCTTGGAAGACGGTCCTAGTTTTGTCGTACAACTTGGTAAGAATTCTAAAGAATAAGAGACTGGCCCTGGCCGGTGTTGCTCAGGGGTTAGAGCACCAGCCCGTGCACCCAATGGTTGTGGGCTTGATTCCCAGTCAAGGGCTCTTACCTGGGTTGCAAGTTTTATTGTGTTTTTTTTTTTTTCCCAAGCATATTTTTATTGATTTCAGAGAGGAAGGGAGAGGGAGAGAGAGAGATAGAAACATCAATGATGAGAGAGAATCATTGATTGGCTGCATCCTGCACACCCCCCACTGGGGATCTAGCCCGCAACTGGGGCATGTCCCCTGACTAGGAATCGAGCCCTCGCCTCCTGGTACATAGGCTGATGACCAACCCCTGAGCCACGCTGGCTGGGCCTAGGTTGTAGGTTTGATCCCTGGCCCTGGTGTGGCACATGCGGGAGGCAACCAATCGATGTGTCTCTCTTACATCGATGTTTCGCTCTCTCTCCCTTCCTCCATCCCTTCCACTCTCTGAAAATCAATGGGAAAAATAAATACCCTCCCAGGAGGATTAGCAACAAAGAGAATAAGAGACTGGAACATTCTGCCTGGTGCGGGGAAGCCTCTGAGCCTGAGTACTGGGGCCCTTGGAGCCAGGACATCACCGCCAAAGGTCACTCTGGGAGGCTTCTCTGTCCCCTGGTCCCGTTTTTCCAAACCTGTGAAACGTGGGGTTGTGTGAAATATTAAGTTCTCTCCTTGGATCAGCCTGAGAGGAACAACACGTGAACACTTCAGGGTAATCAGAAACAATACCAGTAGCTGTGGCGCTCTGCAAGCAGCCCAAGCATAAAAATCCCAATGGAAGACCCACCCACCAGCTCTTCACAGTTGTTTTGGGATAGAAAAAGAAAAAAAAAATCCAATGGAATTAGAGTATGCATTTGAGGGGATGCCCATGACACAGTAATCATGATTTGTGTTTGCCTGACTCCTATGTCTTTTTAAAAAAAATTTTTTTTTTTATTGATTTCAGAGAGGAAGGGAGAGTGAGAGAGAAACACCAATGATGAGAGAGAACCATTGACCAGCTGCCTCCTGCACGCCCCCTGCTGGGGATCGAGCCCACTATCTGGGCACATGCCCTTGACTGGAATCTAACCCGGGACCCTTCAGTTGGCAGACCGATGCTCTATCCACTGAGCCAAACGGGCTAGGGCTCTCATCTCTTAATTATGGCTTGTGTGGCCCTAACCGGTTTGGCTCAGTGGATAGAGCGTCGGCCTGCAGACTCAAGGGTCCCAGGTTCGATTCTGGTCAAGGGCATGTACCTTGGTTGCGGGCACATCCCCAGTGGGGAGTGTGCAGGGGGCAGCTGATCGATGTTTCTCTCATCGATGTTTCTAACTCTCTATCCCTCTCCCTTCCTCTCTGTAAAAAATCAATAAAATATACTAAAAAAAAAGAAAAATTATGGCTTGTGTCAGATTTCTGTGAAAATCTCGACGCCCTGACCGTAATGAGCCTTGTGTGCGTACGAACTCCGAGAACCACCTGGAATACGTAAGGTAATAGTGAAAGAACACATGGGACATTCTCATGGCCCTGGTTTCAAGTGGGGGCACAAAAACTCATAATGCATAGGACACAGCTCTGTGTGCCCTCCCCCCCCTCCCCGGGAAAGAGCGTTATTCAGACGGCCCTCTGGCCAACGGTCACCAGCGTGTATTATGTGGAACAATGTATGGCGTGGAGCTCTTCGGCCTCCGACAGCTAACCGGGACTTAGGACTTGCGGTGTTATGGCAAACCAGTAAAGGGCAGCCACCGCCCAGGGCTGGGCAACACGGACCAATAACGCCTAATTGTTATTTCCTGTTGTGACTGAAAATGATCGGCTTTGTTAGATGTAAAGGTATTGGCCGCAAATTAATGATATTTTGCTCGTAGTTCCGACTGGCTACCTTTAAATAATAGAATCTCAACACAATCCCAGAATTTATAATTAACGTGACCATTTGTCATGTCAGAATCATCTGATTCTCATGGAACCTCTAGAGAAGCGGACATCAAAGTTTTTTTCTGCAGCTGTTCTGAGAACACCTAAGTGAAATATTTTCTCACTCTCTAGTCTGCCATCCCCAAATACATGATTGAATAGCAGAAACACCCAAGGGTCTCACTGATCTGAAATTGAAAGGAAAAGAGTAATCACATCCAATGGAACACCCATGGATAGAGTTCTAAATTCAATACGTCCTTTTTTTAAAATACAGTTTTCTTGATGTCAGAGAGAGGAAGGGAGAGGAAGAGAGAGATAGAAACATCAATGATGAGAGAGAACCATTGATCAGCTGCGATCAAGCCCGCAATCCCGGGCATGTGCCCTGACCGGGAATTGAAACGTGACCTGGTTCATAGACCAATGCTCAACCACGGAGCCACGTCAACTGGGCTAAATTCAATATATTCTTTTTCAGATATCAGTGCAGTTCATGACTTGAACTCACATTCTTTTGCCATTGATTAATGTGTACGCGGGGAGGAAGAGGGGGAGGGCGGGGAATCCTTGCAACAAATCCTACACCTGGCCAGAGCTTTCTGATTAAATTGTCAGCACAATATGTTGGAAGGTGGGGGGAGGGGGTACCCTAAGTGATTAAAATGAGTCAGGAGAAGCAAAGGAGGAGGAGGCGACAGCCCCATACTCGGAGCCTCATCTCACTTTAATTTTCTATCACTGGTTACGAGCTTAATGGAAGGATTCTTGATGGCTTACAATCTTTCAGGATGGCCATTAGTGATATGTCCGGATTTGGGGCTTTTGTATAGGGGACGTCATAGCCCTTGGGTGCAGAGTGCTTGGATGTGACTCTGACTCTTGCATGACCTTGACAAGTGACTTCGTCCTCTCTGGGACTCAGTCTTTCTAATGGATAAAATGGGATAATACACAACTCATACATACAGTCCCTGAAAGGATGAAGTTAAATAGTCTCTGCTGGTAATAATGTTGGTGGTTTTTTTTTTTTAAACAGAAATATATCAGACAAATCAATTAGAGAATAAATTATATGATGTTTCTTGCTTTGGATTGTTTGAAGACATTTGAAACGTGATATTTACACTTATAATGGAACATTTATATAGTATAATAAGACACTATATAAACCTTCAATATTGACTAATGCAAAGTAAGTGTTGCAGGTACTTATCAATGATATCAAAATGAAAATTTGTCATGAGTACCTGTTTTCTTCTTAGAAAGCATCATGTCATATATATATATATATATTTAATGACAATCTGACTTATTGGGGAATCTTTACAACTCATTGGGTGGATCCAAGGCAAAGGGCGCAGCTCACTTGCAAGGGCCCACGAGAGGCGCCTTCTCTCTGCTCTGGGTCTGCCTGGCCGTGGCCCATTTCTCTTTTCCGTGGGCGTGTCTGGGGTAGGTCCCCTCACATTTGGAAAGTGCACATGACCTGAAACAGTTCTGACAGAGCAGTTTCACCGGCCCCGCAGCTCCGCACCATCACAGCCGGTCGGGCCTCTGAGGGAGCTGCCCATCAATCAGCTCGCCTGCCTCTCCGTCCCAGCAATGACCAGTGAGAACCTCTCCCAGCCCCGTGTCAAGGGTGTAAAACTCCCAGGAAACCTTAAAAGGAAGGAGCCTTCCTACTCCCCCCTTTTCTCCTTCCTCCTGGAAGGTAGACGTGAAGGCCAGAGCTGCAATAACCACCTTGAGCCGTGTGTGACAGGGGCGCCAGGTGTGCAGGATGTGGAGCAAAAGATAAAGCATTGCTGTGCTGAGAGGGTGAGGGGTTCTTTGGGGTCTTCTTAGCCAAAACACCCCTTAACAATGGCTTCTAGGACATCAGCACAACTGCGTGACTCATGGCCCAGCAGAACCGCCCTGCATACCCAAGCTACCCTAATGGTAGTTCAGCTCTTGTAGTAAAATTATATGTGAAAAATAACTCAGAGGGCAGGTGGGGAGGTTAGGGGGGTGGGAGGTAATCAACCAAACACCTTGTATGCATATCCAGTGGTCGGCAAACTCATTAGTCAACAGAGCCAAACAGCAACAGTACAACGATTGAGATTTCTTTTGAGAGCCACATTTTTTCAACTTAAACTTCTTCTAACGCCACTTCTTCAAAATAGACTTGCCCAGGATGTGGTATTTTGTGGAAGAGCCACACTCAAGGGGCCAAAGAGCCGCAGTTTGCCGACCACTGGGCCATAACCCATGGACACAGACAATAGGGTGGTGAAGGCCTGAAGTGGGGGCGGGGTTGTGCTGGAGGGGGTCGATGCGGGGGAGGGAGATCTGTGTAATACTTTCAACAATAAAGATTAAAAAAAAACAACTTGTTGAAAATTTTTAGATTGTTCCTATTGTTTCAATCTTCTAGCTTGGAATCATTGAATCGGCTCTTTTTCTTTCCAAAGGCTTTTAAAAATCCTGAGTTTCTCGCTGTTTTAGTTACTTATTTAGTTCCACAGGGGAAAGAATGAAGGGAAACCAATGTTATACCTTTTCATAGCGAACTTATTCTAGACTCTCTGACCAGTGCCTTTTTTGTTTTTGTTTTTGTTTTGTGTGTGTTTAAAAAAATATTTTTTATTGATTTCAGAGAGGAAGGGAGAGGGAGAGGGAGGTAGAAACATCAATGATAAGAGAGAATCACTGACCGGCTGCCTCCTGCATGCCCCACACTGGGGCTGGAGCAGACAACCCAGGCATGTGCCCCAACCGAGAATCAAACCCTGACCTCCTGGGTCATAGGTCAACGCTCAACCACTGAGCCACGCCGGCCAGGCTGACCAGTGGGGTTTTAAAAACCGACCAGAAAACCTGTTTTCCTATGAAACGTAATTAGCACAGGCTCCCTCACCTGCCGGCTTGCATGTGGTCCTTCCCTCCTGCTGAGCGGGGTGCCCACGGACGGGTGATGGGGTCCAGTCTGAGCAGCTCGACTTCGAATAGCGGCCAGTCTCACTGGTTTACGATCCGATTCCCATTACCCAGTGGTCAGCAAACTCATTAGTCCACAGAGCCGAATATCAACAGGACAACGACTGAAATTTCTTTTGAGAGCCACATTTCTTAAACTTCTTCTAACGCCACTTCTTCAAAATAGACTCGGCCAGGCCGTGGTATTTTGTGGAAGAGCCACCCTCAAGGGACCAAAGAGCCGCATGTGGCTCGCGTGCCGCAGTTTGCCAACCACTGCTATAACCCAACTGCTCCTACCTGAAGCCTCATGGGAGCAGGTGTAGCCAATGTGTGCTGGACTGAAGCATTCTGGGAGGGCGTGAGTGGGTGGAGCCAGCTGCCGCTGGAGCCCTGCCCTTGACACTGGCCGCCCCCTCTCCTCCGGTCATTTCCTTGCCGGTGTGTAGGTGGGGGGAGGAGCGCCTATTTCCCAGTCTGTTTGGAAGCGGCCCTCATTCCTGTTCAGGGGTCCTCAAACTTATTTTTATTATTAAATATATTTTATTGATTTTTTACAGAGAGGAAGGGATAGGGATAGAGAGTTAGAAACATCGATGAGAGAGAAACATCCGATCAGCTGCCTCCTGCACACCTCCCACTGGGGATGTGCCCGCAACCAAGGTACATGCCCTTGACCGGAATCGAACCCGGGACCCTTCAGTCCGCAGGCTCTATCCACTGAGCCAAACCGGTTTTGGCGATCCTCAAACTTTTTAACCAGGGGGCCAGTTCACTGTCCCTCAGACCGTTGGAGGGCCGGACTATAGTTTAAAAAAAAACTATGAACAAATTCCTATGCGCACTGTGGGCCCGGGACGGGTCGGCTGCTAAGCAGGACAGGCAGCGGCACCCGGCGGGCCGGATCCATGTCCTCGGCGGGCCGCATGTGGCCCGCGGGCCGTAGTTTGAGAACCCCCGCGACAAGACAGAGATGGAGTGAGTGCGTGTAACCGGGGGGAGGGAGTAAAGAGTTGGGACCTCTTTTGCTTGTGTGGGTATCCCTTCTCAATGGGCTGCTACTTAGAATCTAAACGCTCTGATCGTTTTAGTGTTCCAAATGCCGACCCCACGGCAGGACACAGTTGAGACCATCCAGCATCCACTCTGTGCAGAAAGGACAAGAAGATGCACCAAGGACCAGACGCCCACAGGGACGCAGGTGGAGCGTGACGTGACGGCGGCAGGAGGCGGGGCGCCCAGGATGCTGGGGAAAAGCCTCCCCCACCAGCTTCCCGCCACTTCATCGTCCCGGGTGGACCGCAGCCGGCACAGCCACAGCCACCACGCAGCTTCTTCATGTGTCGCCACACAGTTTGTTTAAAGATGTGAGTCTCACCCGGAGCTAAGAAAAATGTCTTTTCAGCCCACCGGGGTGCTCAGTGGCTGAGCATCGACCTATGAACCAGGAGGTCAGGGTTCGATTCCCGGTCAGGGCACAGGCCGGGAGTGTGGGCTCCATCCCCAGTGGGGGGCGTGCAGGAGGCAGCCGATCCGTGATTCTCTCTCCTCATGGATGTTTCTCTCTCGCTCACCCTCTCCCTTCCTCTCTGAAATCAATAAAAATATATTTGAAAAAACGTTTTTTTCTTGCTTTCTTCGGTATCACAATGCTTTCTTCCTTTTCCCTCCTGAGGAGCAAGGCCGGTTTCCGGAGCTCCGGCAGGGCTGTGCGGACATGGGCTAGGATGCCCTTCGGGGGGCCAGTTCCCTTTTATGTGGAGTGGGTGCCTCTGCCTTAGACCTGACCAGAAGCCCCCTCCGGGGCGCCAGGGAATGCTGCCTTCGGCCGGGAGTCATAGTTCTGCCCTTTGATCCTGTGCACCCACTGCGGGGGCCACTCTGGCCTCCCCTTGTGCCATGGCCCAGCCTGTGCGTGCGGGAACGCACCGGCCTTTGCATGCCGCCAGCCTTTGCATGCCGCCAGCCTTTGCATGCCGCCAGCCTTTGCATGCCGCTGTGTTCCTGGCCCGGTGATGCTGCAGGCGCTGGGCGCCAAGGGCATTTGAGAGAGACAGTGCGTGGTCCCCATGGCTCGGTAAGCAGGAGCGCCCGTGGGGGCGGGCGTTCAGGTGAGGTGACCGGTGTGCTGGGGGCGGGGGGGGGGGGGTGTTACAGCTTCCTGGCAGCTGCTCTGTGAACCTGTAGCCTGGCCCTTGGCACCGTAGCTCCATTAACAGGGCCATTTCCCACATGTTCTCGCTGACTCCCTTTATGGGCCTTTTATTTATTTATTTTTGCAGATGGGAACGTCACCGTTCCGAGGCTGCACTCCAGGGGCGGTGTATGGGCGCCGCCCCCTCCGGGGTGCGGTCTTCCGCTGGGTCCCCTGCAGTGTGAGCTCCGGGCAGGGCCAGATGACTCCACCGAGCCCTGGAATCGGGGGTGGGGGGGGGGGGGGCTTCCACCCCTTCCAGATGTGGCGATTCATCAGCTGCATGAATATGTCTGGGGGTGTACGGGGGCATGGGGGGAACTCCCGCACAGGGCTTCTGGGGTCACGAGACTCCCGGGAGCCGACCCCCACACGCTGCCCTAAGTGAGAGCTCCTGGACATCTGGTGCTGACACAGGGGCTCCCTGGAAGGGTGTGAACCACAGGGAAGGGCAGGCAAGGCTCCAGCCGCTCTCCTCTCCGGGCCTGCAGCCCTGCAGACACGGAGGCCCTGGGGGGGGGGGGCGTGGGATCAGGCACGTGCATGTCTCCAGGTGGGGGTGGGGGGCAATCACATGAGGTCAATGATCTCTCTCTCTCTCTGTCCCCCCTCTCTCATGGAACACTGGTTTCCTCTCTCTCTCTCTCTCTCTGTCCCCCCTATCTCATGGAACACTAGTTTCCTCTCT
>NC_137778.1:40704001-41001363 GCF_963455305.1 Plecotus auritus
CCTCTCCCATGGAACACTGGTGCTGGGCTCCCAAATCCATTTGCTTTGCTTCTTTTTTTTATAAAGTCAACAGACATACCTTGGGTCTCAAGGCATCACCTGGCCCAGATACAAGGGCCCACAGCAGCCGGAACCCTGAGCAGGCTCCGGTCTCTGTTTAGGGTGAGCCCTCAGCAAGACTATTGCTGTTAGCATTGCGGGGCTGTGTTTCCTCCTGGGGGGCGGGGGGGGGGGGAGTGAGGATGGAGGACTGGACACCATTCAGATAAGGGCGCTGAGACCCAATTTCACTCTCCCTGACACCCCCTGTCAACCACCGTAGCAACCAGCCGGGCTGCACACACACAGCCGTCCGCGGAGGAAAATCCCTTCCCGACAACCAGCTGGCCCTTCGCCCTTTCTCTTTAAAACCACGACCACATCACTGCAACCTGAACTTGAAAATTATCCTGTTCCAAGTGTGACCGACACGCAGGCATATGACTTGTGCTGTGGGTCCCCTTGTAATTCACTGGTCATGCTGCTTTCAAATTTACCAAGAATTTCTTTGTAACAACCACAACAATAGGGGACATGTAGTGAAACCTGACTCTAGGAGAAGCTGTTGGGGTCAGACAGCTTGAGTGGCATCTTGGCACCTTCGCTGAGCGGCCTGGTTCCTCTCCATGTCAGTTTCCTGGAATCCCCCAAAACTGCACCTGTGCCGTCTTATAATCCCAAATCGGGCTGCATAGGACGGAGAGCGCACTTCACGTAGGGTCCCCGTCATGAAAATTAGCAGAGCTCCACGGCCACACACGCCTATCTTGCCCACGAGATGGAAAAGCTATGTGAGAACAAGACCCAGGCTTTCCATGCAACGCAACAGCAGCTCATATTGATGGAGCAGGGACGGCTTGCCAGTCCTCACAAATCTATAGAGTACTTTCTATGTATTAACTCCCCCCTCACAAATCTATAGAGTACTTTCTATTATAACCCCCGCTTACAAAGGAAATAAGGCACACAGCAGATTCCACATAGGAAAAAAATCTACACTGAGGTTTTTACTACAATGATAGTTTTTACACTTTTAAAAAAAATATATATTTTTTTTATTTCAGAGAGGAAGGGAGAGGGAGAGAGAGACGGAAACATCAATGATGAGAGAGGATCACTGATCGACTGCCTACTGCATACCCCACACTAGGGATTGAGCCCAAAGCCTGGGCATGTGCCCTGACCAGGAATTGAACCTTGACCTCCTGGTTCATAGGTCGATATTCAACCACTGAGCCACAATGGCCAGGCCTACTTATTATTTTAACATTAGTAGGATAGCAGTTTCAGTTTTGATAACAAAGCATGATTCTGAAGGGTTTTATTTTTTGCTCCCTATTTCATACTTTGAAAACCAATATATAATATGTGTATGAGATATGTTATATTTACACATCCTATACAATAAAAGGCTAATATGCAAATTGTCCCTTCAGGCAGAAGTTCGACTGACCAGGAGTTCGACCGACCAGGAGTTCGACCGCTCGCTATGACATGCGCTGACCACCAGGGGGTGGCGTGGAATGAAGGAAGGCCCCGATCAGCCCTGATCACTGGTCAGGCCTAGGGACCCTACCTGTGCACTACTTTCGTGCACTGGGCCTCTAGAGTATATATATATATATATATATATATATATATATATATATATATGAATGAAATCATTTCCTAAGTAAGCATTCAATGCCTGTTTCTCCCCTTGGCAAATTCTCCGGTAACTTTACAACACATCAGGCCCTGCTGTGAGTTGATGGACATTTTGCTTCTGCCTGTTCCATCCTGTGTTAAGAGACCCACCCTCCTGACCCGCTCGTGCAATGATTTCTGTTGATGTCTGACTAGGAGTGAAACAGCACACGCACAGTCCTGCACCCACCGCACGCACAGTCACCTTTGACCTCACTCAGGACACAGTCTCCAGAAATGCATACACATGACAGGCCTGAGATGTCTTGCAATTGTCTCAGGGGTGGGGAACCTCCGGCCCGCGGGCCAGCTAAGGCCCTCGCCATCATAGGGTCTGGCCCTGCCAAGGCATTAGGGGTGAGTTCATTAACTGTTTGACCAAAGAGAGCTGGCTAGTTTTTAAGCTGATGATTCTGTATGGCCGGGAATGATGTGATAAGTACCCCAATGGCCCTTGGCAGTGTAAGGTTCCCCACCCCTGGCCTAGTTCCTGCTTCTATGAGTAGGGACTGCTCCCTAACGCGTGGCGCTCAGTCTCTGTTTAACTTTTTATTTTCTAAAGGCTTACTCAGATTCTGCATGTTTCAAAAGACCAGATCGCAAATGATTAATATTTGAGCAACTGCAGAAAATTAAGCTGAAATTCCAGGCAGCATCCCTGACTCATTTCCATCTACTGCCTTTGTTGTTTCACACTTTGGGGACTATTTGGCGGGGGTCTCTTTGATTTGGGCAAATTATTAAAAAGTGTTTTTATTGCCGACAACGATTTTTCAATAATAGGTCAGCAAATGAAGGGATTTAATTACATGTTTTATTGAAGGCTTAAAACTATCCTGAATTCAAAGTGATGCTCTAAGATAAAACTGTAAAGCTTGGCAAAAACAGAATTGTTTATTAGTTGTGAATTAATGCAGGTGAGGTGGATAACCAAGCATTGCTTGTGTATTTGATATTCTCAACATATCAAGCAGGGACCATGTTATCCATTTTTTCATTCCGTCCCTGTCCCACTTTTTTGGAACATGGTGGCCGCCATACCATTCTGATGTACTTTCCCTTCAAGTGAATATTGTAAGTGGATCACAATAATAATAATAAAAAAAGATGTTACATGATTTTAGAAATAGAGTTGATATATACAAACATACATAATATATGCAATAAAGAGAATATTTATGCATTTTCTTCACATCTTCCTAATGAGCTTCATCCTCTTGAAAATATAAAAATGCTACCTAGCCACGATGGCTCAGGCCCCGAGCACACAGCCAACATGGGCTTCTGTTGAATGCTGTGCCAACAATTCAAGCTTCAGTTGTGGGGAGAGGGGACGCTGGCAGGGGGGCAGCTACAGAGTGCTGACTGCAACCAGCGCAGACCCACTGGGTTTCAGTAACTACCCGACCCTGCCGTGGTGCCCGCCGGCTCACACAGGCCCTGGCCTCAGAGTGCAGCCCGGAGTAATGAGCAGCCTGGGAAATCGCCACCCTGCTTCACGCTGCCATCTTGGCACTTACCTTCCCATTTCCACGTCCCCATCATCTGTACTCTGGGCCACCTTATCTGTAGCTTCTCACACGGTTTTGATCTTGTACCTTTGGGCTGCGCACATATGTGTTTCTCTCCTATCTTCTACCATGTCCTTAACCGAATTCCAAAAACATCCTTCAGGCTCGCTTCCTCGGGAGAGCTTTTCTGACCCACCTCGGTTGGGCGGTTGTCCCTACTATGTGCTCCACTGCCTCCCTGTGATGTCCTGACTTCATGGAAGATAACCGCCTCTTTATTCTCCTGTTCCTTACTCCCCACCTGCCCCAGGAGGTCATGGTGTTGTGTGAAGGCGATGGGTACATGGTAGAACTCCCCGCTTTCACATTTCGGAAGGTTGAATCAATAAGCCACATAGAAATGTTTCAGTAAATGCCTGTTATTATGCCAGTTGGAGTTAGAGGAACAGTTGAGGTGAGTGAGGGGAAAGGAAATGCCATGTGCAACTGGCAGTTTCCAAGTGGGAAGTGCATAACTGGGACAGTATCTATCATGGTTATTTTCTCCATCCGAAATGCAAGGGATGTAGAAGATTTAATCTCTTAAAACGAATTTTTTATCCTAATGTCATTAGTAAAGATATTAGGAGCATAAAAACATTTCAATTTTCTAATCTACCATGGAAATGAAAACCATAAATAATACTGCGGAGCACCATAATCTAGCCAGAATTAGTGTTCATTTATTTTTCAATTATTATTTAGTTATACTTAATGATTGATTCCACTCTCAAGTATTGACATGAACACTGAAGGATTCTATGTTTAATAAACTCATCAATTCCATGATATATAGAGAAGCCTATTACTGTTTTTGCAAATAAAAGAATAGTTTTGTGGGAACAGCTCAGAGGAGTGAAAGAGAAATCAACGTCTAAATATTTTACCTTGGGAGTCACATCGCCCGCGTACGTCTACTTTCCAAGAGAAAAAGAAACCTTTGCCAGAATCCAAGGGAAATAAGCAAACAGCAGCACTTGGGTAAGATACCAATAAAGAAACTCAGGAGCCAGGGGGGTATAATAAGGTGCATACATTTGGGATAACACTCAGGAGCCTCTTACACTGTTTCCTTTCTCCATTAAAGATATTTGCTTGTTGCTGTTATTTTTTTCTTAGTCACTCAGCTCTGCTTTACACCCTCTACTTCCTATCCTCTGTCAAACATTTCCAGAAAATTTCTGACGGAGCAGTCCTCGGGGTGAAGGAGGGCTTTATAATGTGTCAAACTGGTTAAGCTGAACTACATTTCCCAGAATCCCCTTTCCTATGTGTTTCCTGCCACAATGAGCCCAAGAGAGATTCTTTTGCAAGATCTGGAGGATGTAAATGAAAGGGCAACCATTCTGCAGGTCACCACTCACCCTGTGGGCTCAATGCAGCAGCTGGGCCTGCACTGCCCCAACGTTCCTGGGTCTTCCTCCGGCTTCTCTGACTCCTGGGGCAAGTGTGCGAGTCAAACTTCGCAATGAAGCATTCTGGTTCTGGCTTCTGCAGGACCCCCACACTGCCAGTTGGACGCCACCAGAACCAGACATGAAACTCATCCTCGTGAATTCTGCTGATGCTTATGGTTCCAGCTTATTCTTGCTCCTCCCCACTCTGCACCCATCCCATCATCCCTTCCCGACTCTACTTGGTCTGTGGACTTAAGGTTCCACCCAAATGTGAAGAATAAAGCCTCACAGAGATTGCTTAGGCACACCAACCCCCACAATCAAGTGAGATCAACTCCCTGTAACAAATCTATTTCTCTCTTTTTCTGATAGGATTAAATTTACAGACAAGAAAGATCCTGTATCCCATGATAAAGGCAACATGGGTAATCCATGGCATGCATAGACAACATAGGCAACATGGTGACTCAATTAATGACTTTTAGATCCCTGTAATCAAGTGTCTTTAGAAGGCAAGGTTTTGAGTGACCAAGTATTTGTAGGCTTATGATATTACTAGAGGCCCGGTGCACGAAATTCGTGCACAGGGAGGGGGGGCGGGGCAGGTGTTCCTCAGCCCAGCCTGCACCCTCTCCAATCTGGGACCCCTCGAAGGATGTCCTACTGCCAGTTTACAGGGATCGGGCCTAAACCGGCAGTCAGACATCCCTCTCACAATCCAGGACTGCTGGCTCCAGCCACTCACCTGCCTGCCTGCCTGATTGCTCCTAACCACTCTGCCTGCTGGCCTGCTCGCCCCCAACTGCCCCCTGCCGCTGGCCTGCTCACCCCCAAATGCCCCCCCGCCAGCCTGCTTGCCCCCAACTGCCCCCCCCTGCTGGCCTGCTTGCCCCTAACTGCCCCCCCTGCTGGCCTGCTCACCCCAACTTCCCCCCCCACTGGCCTGCTCACTCCAAACTGCCCCCACCCCCGCTGTCCTGATCACCTCCTACTGACCTCCACTGACATCCTGCTCACCCCCAACTGGCCCCCCTGCTGGTCTGCTTACCCCCAAAGGCCCCTGCTATCCCATCCTGGCCTGATCACCCCCAAGTGACCCAAGGTCCCAGACCCTCCTTTTTTTCTTTTTCTTTTTCTTTTCTTTTTTTTTTTCAGCGCCTCCTTGAGCAGAGGCCAGGGCCAGCCTAAAGCAAATATCTAGGATTTATTTATCTTCTATAATTGAAACTTTGTAGCCTTGAGCGGAGGCCAGGGCAGGCAGGAAGCTTGGCTTTCTCCATGCCAGGGGCAACCCAAGCCTCTTGCTTGCTCCAGCTCCATGGCCAGCTGCCATCTTGGTTGGGTTAATTTGCATACTCTCTCCTGATTGGCTGGTGGGTGTAGCTTGGTATAGCGGAGTGATGGCTAATTTGCATGTTTCTCTTTTATTAGTGTAGATAGTAAAAATACAGATTATAATGGGGTTGGTTGGTGCTGGAGAACTTGAGGCCATGAGCCCCCAGTGCTTTAAGCTCCCATCTCAAGGACTGCATCAAGGACATGAAAGCTTGTAGGACTACCCCGAGGAAAACTCTTATTTCCTATGACAGTGGGACCAAGATTTCTGAAAGCAAAACCCAAAGCCTAATCTTGTATGTGGCTGGACTATAAGGCAAATTGAATTCCCAACCTTGAAAAGCCTCTTAAAGTTAGGACAGTGATTGATGACCCAAGGTCTTCAAATCTTTTGAGCCTTCTTTACCCGTGGAAGCAGCCGTTCTCCTCTGCCTGTCCAGGGCAGTCTTCCTTTTCCTGAAGAACCTGTTGTGACCTCCCCTGACATCGTTGCCTTGCAAGGCACTGCTGGTCATCCTCTGGGCCCATCATCTGGACCCGGTCAAAAGCCAGACTTAAGTCTCAATGGGCCCCAAGGGTTAAGGTACAAATCATGACCTATGACAAGGTGCAATACTCACTAAGAGAATTGCATGATCTGCTAATTGAGTTTGATAGAAACCTGGAAGACACGAGTAGGAGCAGATCTGACAGGTGTGGGATCAAGGTTCAAGGAATCTAAAGTTGTATCGAGCCTAGAATATTGCTATAGGCACCCTAAGGAGGGAGTCTAGTTTTAAGAGGAAGAGCTAGAAATGGCCCTAACTTTTTTTGGGTAGATTGATTGCAATATTGAGTATTTTCAAAGAAGTAAAAATGTCACACTTTCTTGGAATACTGTAGAGGAAGGCATCCAAAGGGTTAGAGTGTTTGGAATATTCAAATGTGTGTTTTTTTTTTTTTTTTTTTTTTTATTGAAGACCTGCTCTCCCACTTCAGGGAGGTTCAGAGGACACCCTTTCCATGATGGTATGAGAAAGACATTTGTGGGGGGTCCCTCGCCTCCTAGAAGAGCTTTGTGATAGAGCTTTTAAAACTATTTGATTCTACAGCAAACCAACACATCCCTGGTACCTGGTATGCAGCCATAGGCCAGGAAGGGCCGCGATAGGACCTCTAGGCCAATTGAGTACATCTTGGGGTTTGCCTAAGGGAGGCAAACTATGGAAGGAACAACAACAAAAAAAAGTGATCATACGATTATAAGGGGAAAACCAAATTGGAATTTTTGAAAAAATATTTCTCTCTCTCTGTAGTATCCTTCAACTTTGGAGAAGTGGTTTAAGAGATAATTTTTTCAGACCTATTTAAGACCAAAATTTAAACCTGTAAACAATAATAAGGACGTGACCTACTTTGTGATATCATGTGATTACCATGATGAGGTAGACATTTATCTGTGATTATGGGAAATAAATGAGGCCACCTATCATTATCTCAGCTTCACACTCACCTCCCAAATATCCTAATTTTATCTCCGCTTTCATGAAAACAACTTATTCTTGTCATGTAACACTTGGAAGTTCAAATTTCCAGACACCTTCTTTTATGGGTTTCTAGAACTTTCTGTCTTCATCCCGGGAGCAGCTGTATCCCACGTTCTGCATCTCTCTACTGAACGACCACAGAATAAGATACTCAGCCCCTTTCTCCTCACTGTCTTCTGGAATCAACCAGACCGACGAAGCACAATGGCATCTGGAAGATCCTATTATTTAGGCATTCATTGTTAGAGAATGCCAGAATGACCTCCGTCCTGAAGGAAGCCACACTCTAGGCTGTGTTTCCACCAAGGCACCTGGAATTATTTCTCGAGCCTCCTCACCATATTCCCCTGAATTATAATATCCCCAGGTATTTCCCTTCCTGCTTCTATTCTGAGGGACAAAAGGTGTTTTCATGCGGTGGTTGGTTGGTTTTCACTCTGAGTTATTGTCACAGCGGCGAGCAGCAGTGCCTGCTGACAAAGGTGGCTGCTGCTCTGAGAGAGGCAGGGGAGACTATTTGCTGACAGAGAGAGCAAGAGTGTGTGTGGACTCGGGAACGATGCTCGAGGGAAAGGATGCAGAGGAGAGTGAGCGGGAGCCTGCGGCGCTCTGGTCCTGGGGGCGGCCACGATCTGTTCCTCTAGCCTTCGCTTTCCACCGGCCATCTCCTCGGCCGAATCCTGGTTGAGGGACAGAGCATTCACTCAGGAGGCCACGGAAATTGAGGCCCTGGTAGACACAACGTGCAGAAGGGGCTTGGGTCACGGAGCAAGTCCAGTTCTGAAGGTCCCCCCCACCTCCCTCCAGAGATTTCAGAAGTGATTTCAGGAGGATTCTAAGCATTCCATTCATCTCAGCAGTTTAGGAATTCACGGGGTAACCTGCTCAGCATGGAAAATCTGAAACCTATTTTGAAATAAAAATCATTAGGAACATTGTTTTCTAATACATTTCACAGCTTACCCATGCTGAGAGGAAATGCAACAGAATGGCATGCTTTTCCTGGCCACCCTGGGAACTGGGATATTATGAGGACTCATCACGAATTTCGGAGTGAGTGGCAAGCTCTAACAGGGTCTAGCACATGTTTATCAGTCAGTTGCCACTGCATTATTTAAGCTACTAATTAGCATTGTAACCATTGCCGGATAAAATACATATAGCCCGTGGAGCCTTCCTAGCTGAAGTGCTTATCCTATCTAATAAAGAGGGAAAATGCTAATTGACCCTCACACCGTTGCAAAGATGGTGGCGCCCACAGCCAATAAGGAGGGAATATGCTAATTGACTGCCCTGCCCTCAAAGATGGCGGTGCCCACAGCCACAAGATGGCGGCACCCAGTTCCCTCAGCCCCACCAGGGCAGCAGGTGCATGGCGCACCTGCCTCCGGAGTCCCCCCGTCCCCTCAGCCCCCGAGCCACCCAGGGCTGGCCCGAGGTGCAGGCCAGCCTCGGATGGCGGCTGCCCAAGGCTCAAGTAAACAGGGCCGGTCAAGGCTTGCGCTGCGGGCAGTGGCAGCAGCAGCGGTGGGATGGGGCGTCGCCTTCCCCTGATCGCTGGGTCATGTCCCACCCCTGAGAACTCCTGGACTGTGAGAGGGGGCAGGCCAGGCTGAGGGACACCCTTCCAGTGCATGAATTTTCATGCACTGGGCCTCTAGTATAATATAAAGAAGTAGAAGAGCCCTAATGGTTTGGCTCAGTGGATGGAGTGTCAGTCTGTGGACTGAAGGGCCCTGGGTTCCATTCCGGTCAAGGGCACAGGCCCAGGTTGCAAGCTTGATCCCCAGTGCCGAGCGTGCAGGAGGCAGCTGATCAATGATTCTCTGACATCATTGATGTTTCTCTCTCTCTCTTCCTCTTCCTTCCTCTCTGACATCAAGAAAAAATTATTTTTAAAAAAAGTAGAAGAAGAATTCTTAGAGAAAGTTTTCTGTTGTATTTTCATATTGCACGAAAAAAAATGAGTAAAAGAAAGATGATATTGGCATAAAATAAAAAAAGGGCAATTCTGTCTCCTTGAAATCCATTTGTTTGTTTATGATCTCAGCATTCATTTGGGAATTTACCAAATCATAAGAGATGTCTGAGTGACAAAATGCTCTTTTCTGTTCTATGTTGTAAACTAAAGGAAAGCTTGGTTCTGAATTTACACAGCTCACTTATTTGACAGGTGAATTGTGGTAAATTCCTCTTTAATAGCCATGAATAAGAAATTGTGTGGTCCTTCCTAACATAAGCCTTGAGGATAAGTACAACTGAATTGTGAACTTCAACTCTGCTACTTACTAAACGTGATCTTGGGACAATGTCTCGGCCTCTCCGAATCTTAGTTTTCTTACCTAAAAAAGTGGGGCTAAAAGAATAGCCCCTATTCATAAGGTTATAGAAAAAGAAAATGAAGTGACATATAGAAAATGCTTAGCACTGTGTCTGGCCATAATAAAAGCGCAGTAAATATTTGCTGTTTTTAAAGCTGCAAGCTTATATAACCTCGCAACATTCATAGTATGCTTATAGAAGTTAGAGCCATAATAGGTGGGTCTTTAATGGAGCAAGGACCCACAATTGTAGATACAGTATGACTACACAAAGGAATTTAAGATCGGGTCACGTGGGTTTATGTTCCCTGAAGGTCCAAATGAGATGGACAGAAACATTCAAAACAGCATAAAGATAATCAGCTGATAATCGAACAGCCTGAAACCAGGTGAAGTAGTGAAGAGTGTCTAGGCAGGGATTCCTCTCCTGAGCAGGCCAGGAGGTAGCAAGGTTGGAATGGGGCACAGGTCAAAGACAGATGCAGGATCTTTAAGGGCATATTACACGGAGGGATGCTACATCAAGCCATAGACAGAATCAAAAGTCAGAATCAAATGCCTGGAAGGGGAATCATCCTGTATAATAAAAGCCCAGCAACCGAACGGCGGAACTACCAGAATGACCGCTCGACCAGTCGCTATGACATGCATTGCCCACCAGACGCTCAATGCAGGAGCTGCCCCCGGTGGTCAGTGTGCTCCCACAGTGGGAGCACCGCTCAGCTGACTGGGAGGAGCGGCTGCTCCCGCATTGGGCTGATCCCCGCAGGCCACGCCCCCCTCCCACCGGTGCACAAATCCCATGCAAGGGGCCTCTAGTCAAGTAATAATTGAGGAATGAAAACAGATGCTAGAAATGGACCAAAGAATTAGCTGGTACCCTAGCCAGTTTGGCTCAGTGGATAGAGCATCAGCCTGCGGACTGAAGGGTCCCAGGTTCGATTCCAGTCAAGGGCACATGCCTGGGTTGTGGGCTTGATCCCCAGTAGGGAGCATGGGAGAGGGAGCCGACCCATGATTCTCATGATTGATGTTTCTATCTCCCTCTTCCTTTCTCTCTGAAATCAATAAAAATATATTTAAAAAAAAAAAAGAATTAGCTGATAGATCACATGGGGGTATAGTTACAGCCAGGAATCGGTTTTATTTATGTATTGAACCTCGGTGTCCAACTTTTATAATGACGATGGATATTGAGAAGGAAACCCTTGGCACTGAGATGAAGCCCTGGTAAGAAGATGGCGCAGTGGCTCAGGTGGGGATGGTCAAATGTTGATTGCTTTGAAGGTCTATGTCCTCAACGTATCAATAACCTTTCAGGGGGAGATAGGTGTTCTCCTGAGGATCAGAATGCCTGAAGTGGGAGTAATATCTCTCTGATAACAGACTTCAGTACTGTGGGCTGTGGATGTGGATCTCAGGGGAGATGGGGAAGGCACATTTGAGGGAGCAGGGCATAAGTGAGATGACTACAACCTACAGATTGCCCACACGAACCTTCCTCCAAGTCTGTTCTTGGGAACTGGAGTTGAGGCATTACTTATCCCCAAGCTGCTGGTGGGAGTCACAAGGTTCTTTCCTAAATTCATTCGATTGGATTGAACCCTGGAAACCTCAGGGACAACAGATACCAGGCTTTGGCGTAGGTTGTGGCACTGCAATCAATTAGGTACAAACTGTACTGCAATCAATTCTGCTGCTGAGATTGTAGGAAGGAGACAGATAGACACACTTTCTTCTGTGTTGCCTGTGACCTCCAAGACGTTCAGGAAAGAACAGAGTGTCTACGGTCACATCAGGGCCAGTCAGCAGAACTAATGTTTATTTCAGGACTTCCTTCTTCTTTGATTTTGATTTTTCTGCTACATTATATCAACAAATTTAAGGAATATTTTTGCTCCTGTATCAGCAATGCATTTCAAGTGCAGCTCTTATTAAATATTTATAAAAACACAAGCATTTTATTTTTCTGTACAGCTATTAGGCATTTTTTCTTAGTATATAGTTAAATAATATATATATTTTTAAATTATGAGAGTATGGACTTAAACGTACACGAATGCTCTTGAAGGAGAGAGATTAAAGCTCCTTTTCTGACTAGGATTGAGAAGACTGACATATTTTATGTTTCTTAATTATCTTTAAAGTTCCCCATTGCATTCCTGTTGAAAAGACTCAATTTACTATGTGCCGGGAAAAGAATAAAAAGAACCTCCCAGACAACTGCTATTTCAGATGAGAAAGTATTTCATTCCTGGGAGCTGTCAGAATCTAAAACTTCCAGGCGAAGGGCGTTTCTCACCTCCCTTCGTCCCCTCTAGAAGTGGTGGCATTGTTCAGGTCACCGTTGACATTCGACACAAGCATAAAATATTAATTTAATAACATGTCCCGCCACAGAGATCTTTCCCTATTTATTAATTGGCAGTGCCTTTCGGTCTTTGCCTCCCAAAACTATTGGATGATCTATGAAAGCAATCTCAGACCTGGCTTGACGAAATTGATCAACCTCAGGTTTTGACTAGCCTACTGCGGCTTCTTTAACCCTTCTCCCACATTTCCTGTTCTCGCCACCAAGGGTCACTTGATTCAGCACCTCGTGTTGGACCCTCCCTAACCCTTTGCACTGTGTACTTTTTGGACCTGCCGGGGAGTTTGATGAATCGACAGTAGCCCGCAGGGCTGGCTGGCTGCTGAAATTTTCCTTCGCCGGAAATAGCTCAGTAGAAGAAAGCCTACCCTCTTGTAAATTTACATTTGGGAAGCTTTCCATCTGCTGCAAATCTCATTCACTGGAAACCTGCGTGCATAGTCACTGCACAATCTTCGGCATTTGTTTTTGGTTGTACTGTCTTTTACGTTTTTTTTGTGGGGGGGCAGTGCGGAGACTTGTTTGAATGACAAGTCCAAGTTCATGGCACACGCCCGTCACCAGTCCTCATTGTATTTTAATTAATTATCCTTTTCCTCAGCAGTCACTGTCCCTTCCTCTCCCTTTCCTCCTTCCCCAAGGATGCTGGCTCTGTTTTGTTTAAAATGTGTCCATTTGTATATCTAATGAGTGTGGAATAGTGTTTTGACATTGTCCTTCACATTAGAATTCTCTTTTTTTTTCTCACACTTAAAAAAGAAATCCTCACCCAAGGATATGCTTTTTGTTGATTTTTATAGAGAGATGAGATGAGAGAGAGAGAGAGACAGATTGAGAGAGAAACATCCATGTCAGAGAGATACATCGATCTGTTTCCCTCACACACCCCCACTGGGAATCCAACCCACAACCTTTTGGTGTACAGAGCATGCTCTCGCCACCCACCCAGCTAGGACTGATTTTTATACTTTGTAGAACCCAGGCATGTATTAACATCCATCCATGTTTATGAATGCACACTTAATGCATTGCTTCTAACTGCTGCATGCTATTTCATAGTGTGTCCACCCTACTTACTATCCATTCTCCCAGCAACGGACCGCCAGCTTGCCCTCTATTAGTACCCACTGCACCACGACCCCGGGTGTCGAGGGGTGGAGGTGATGCCCAGGAACCAGACTGTCTCCTGCACCTGCTCTCACGTCCTCCTGACCACGTGTGGCTTTGGACCCCACTCTGTTTTGCCTCCAACCCGGTGCTGGCCAGAGAAGGGAGCAATAAGACCCACCTTGGGAGTCTTTGGTTGTTGGTAATTTTTCAGTGAGAACTTTTATTTCACTCCTATCCCAAGGGTTGGATTTCAGCAAAGGGAGCTAGCAGCCTGGGCGCTGGCCTGTTTTTAGAAACCAGGCATCTGTCATTATTTTTAGAAGACAGGTTCTTGTTTGCAATGTGGAGGGGAGTTTAGACATCTGGGAGGTGCAGACGTGAAAATGCCGTTCAATTGAACCTGCATCGCGCTGAACTGATAGCGACTCTCGATCAACAGAGGAGCCATTAACCGCCTTGAGAGCCACGGCCCTCGCAGGGGAGAACTACCAGCTGATGACCAGGTTTATTTAAAGGAATGAGAGAAAAGATGACTCTGGGAAACATGTCAAAATGATCGCAGCACTACATTTTCTCGTCGCGTTCTCATCTCCCAAAATCAGGTTAATCTCTGTGATCTCGTGTATCTGTTCGATCTCATACTTTGAAACAACCCCCTCTTCTTAGTGGAAGGACGGGACATAGGAGCACCCGCCCTTCTCTGCTGGGTGAACACTGACTGGAACAGTCAAATGCCGCCTGGAATCTTCCCCTGGGAAGCCAAACAACAGGAAAAGGGAAACAAAAAAGAAATAATAAAACACCTTCCTTGACCCCGTGGCCCACCCTGGTCACTGTCTTCTACCCTCACTCCCGAGAGTGTCTTCGGAGGTGTGATCCCTCCCTCCCTCCGGGGACCCACCCTGATCACCCCGCTGAAGCCAAAGTCACCCTGGTGACCGCATCCAACACCTCATTCTCAGCTCTACCTCTTCTCTTCTCAGCAAAAACGGCGTTCCCCCCCCCCCCCCCCCAGTTCTCCCTGTGCTGCCTTGCTCGGTGTTCATCGCTAACGCTAGGAGATTCCTCGTCCCTGTGTCACAGGGCCCAGGCGGCTCGGAAATGGTCTTTAACTGCGGCCAAGCCGCTCTGGTCATGTTACACTCCCGCCCTGAGCAATTTCATAGCTTTGTTTACCATACACCTGTTTTCCAGGCGTTTCCCCAGCTGTATCTGCAGGCCAGGCATCACTCCTCACTCCATATTCCCAGCTATGTGCTCACTCTCACCCAGGGTGGTTCACGGGGCCCTTGAGCTAAGCATATCCGTCCCTCTCCCTTGCCTCCATGGCCTCCTTCCATGTTTATAAAAGGTGCCATGTTTGGTATGTCCATCCGTCTGTCCAGTCCTACAATCTGTAAGTGGATGAGCTTTCCTTTACATTGGCCTTTCTGTTTTCTAGTTTAAAAAAAAAATATATATATATATATATATATAGTATTGGTTTCAGAGAGGAAGAGAGAGGGGGAGAGAGATAGAGACACCAATGATGAGAGAGAATCATGGATGGGCTGCCTCCTGCACGTCCCACACTGGGAATCGAACCCACAGCCCGGGCATGTGTCCTGACCGGGAATCGAACCGTGACCTCCTGGTTCATAGATTGATGCTCAACCCCTGAGCCATGCCAGCCGGGCTGTTCTTTCTATTTTCAACCTTGATATGTAACCGATGACAAAATCTTATCAATTCTATTTCCCAAACATGTTTAACGTATACCCACTTCCCCCCCCCCCCCAATTTCCCCACTTCCAGTCTTTCATCTCATTCTGCACACCGTGGCGAGAGTAGATTTAATAAATCTTGAAGCAGATTTTAAAACGCCTTCAAATGGCACCATGGTCCGCAGGCCACCGTCCAGCTCTCCGGGGACCAGGCCCGCCTGCCTGCCGCACCCCTGTTCCTGCTCCTGGCTCTCTGGGCGGCCATCATACTCAGTGCGTTTCCGCTCCTTGCACTCTCCCTCGTCCCCCCCTGTCATCATGATGCCCTGTGCCCGGAGCGAGTGCCTTCCTCCATCCCATTCTCCCACGTCACCCGAACAACCTCCTCACCTGGTATCAGCCCTGGGTTTAGACTTGACTTTCCCAGATGAGGCGGGGATGCCTTTCTGAAGAGTTTACATAGACCTGGTCCCTCTCCTTCATGACCTTCTCCAAGCGTGTGATTATTTGATTGTTCGCTCTACACGCTCCAACCTGCGCTTCAAGTGGCTAACATAATTCCTCTTCTGCTGGCGGGGGCCTGGCGCCAGGGGCACGCAGAAATAGTTGAAGAGGAAGGAATGAGTGACGGAATGAACGCTTGAAGGAAGAAATCCATCCTCTGAAATTCACTCATGTATACTCTCCCCGAGAAACCTGGGCCCCTGCCCTCTCCGGTCCTCGCACCCTGTGCATGACCCCATAGTGACCTTGACTAAACGAGGGTGAAAATATGTTTCAAGAGCTGCCGCCACTGAACCGTCTCAGAACTTGTGGCCTCAGTGGGAACTGGGCTGCCGGGCCCGGAACCCCAGCTCTGCTACCGAACAGCTATATAATCTCGGATAAACGCTGCCTCAGTTTCCCCCTCCATGTAAAGGAGACAGTCATGCTTACACGGTAGCTTGTTGTTAGGATTCCATGACACACATAGTTAGTGTTCAATGAATGAAGGCAGTTCCCATTATTGCTAACTTTGGGTGTTATTTTGTATATCCTGTATTGTTTTGCTGTGAATGACAAGGCAAATTGCCTAAGGGGGTAGAGGAAGAGGGAGAAACGAAATCGCCATTTAAATTAATCCATTATTCTCTAATATAAAACGCAGTATGTATTTGAGTACCCATTGCTAAATTCAGTCCAATTCATCTTTCCTATTGCAACCAGAAACGCATGGTAAAAATACCAGCTTGCTTTTGCTACTTCCCCATCAGAACTTCTTCAGTGGTTCCTTATCACTTACAGGGGAAAAAAATACCAAAAAATACCCCACAAAAAATACCCCACAAAAAACCCCACGGAATAAAACAGTGCGTGCTGCCCCTTCCAGACTTCCTCGTCCGTTTTGTTTATTTTTGGTAGCTAGGTCACGTGGTAGAAAAGCAAGTGGGATGGGGGCCAGGGCTGCTACCTCATCACCTGTGTGCCCCTCAATCACTACTCCGCTGTCCTTGGACAATGCAGCCCCCCACAGTACCATCCGAGCTTAGCAGGGTGCCAGGGACAGTGCTCCGAGAAAGGATGACTGAGAGGTTCCAGGGAAGAAAAGAAGTGAACCAAACGCTTGCCCTCTAGGGAGTTTTAACCCTGGCTGCTGGACTCAGAGACAGTCAATCAGAGTCTGGGTCCCTGCGAAATGGAAGAAATGGGTTCCATTCTTTTTCTCTTACTCTTTTTCTTCTAAAAAGAAATCTCAGCGCATAATGTTTTGAAGCTGGAAATGAAATGAAACTTGTTCTCATACCCTGATACCCCAGTGCTCACCTTCCCCCAGCCCCCACACACATCAACGACATTTTAAAATTTAAAAAAGTGTTGTATCCATCGTCTTTCTAGTCCAACACAGACAGATCAAGTCGTTTTCTCCTATGGGGGAAATTATAGGGAGTTTTATGGTAAAGTATTTACTATTTAATAAACTCTATGAGTGTGAATTACAATTTTAAGATAATAAACTGGTAAGAATCATAAAATGATTCAGAGTCCAAAATTATTTTTAAGTGAATTAAAATTAAAAAAAAAATCAATTGACCTAAAAGTCTCTGATCAAATTGTTGGTGCCCCTCTACACCCGCCTCCGCCCCCCTCCCCCCCAAAAAATATTGTGCCCATTTCTAGACTCACCTGCCTATGTGCCCAGGTGAACATTAAGCTCTACTTACCCCGCCCCTCAAATTTATATTTTTATTGAGTTCAGAGAGGAAGAGAAAGATAGAAACATCAATGGTGAGAGAGAATCATGGATCGTCTGCCTCCTGAACACCCACACTGGGCATCAACCCCGCAACCCAGGCCTGTGCCCTGACCGGGAACCGAACCACTACCTCCTGGTTCATAGGTCAATGCTCAACCACTGAGCCACGCTGGTAGGGCTAAGCTCTACTTTCTGATGAGGATACAACTAATAATGACACTTCCAGAGAGCATGTGACATTTTCTCAGTTCGTAGTTATTACACAAAATATTAGTGGCTCTAAAATGAAAAGGTTTAAAAATTACAACAGCACCAATAAGAAATACTTATCCGAAGATACAGAGGACATGATAAAAGGCATGTTATTAAGCGGTGGCACAACAACCTGAAATCGAACTGGACAAAACCAGAGCTATTTCTCAAACTGAGCCTGGCGTCGCATCCTCAGTGAAAACAGTTCTCCTTTCATTATTTACATGTACTGGTGGTTGCATCTTCTTTAAGACTTGGAATGTCTTGCTGAGCTGCAGATAAAAGCCTCAAGTCTAAATTCAAGATTTTCCTTTTTCCTGGATCCCAGCCCAGCTCACTGAAGCAGAGAGTCGCATTTATTACGATTCAACAGCACCAACGGGACTTGGACGAAGAATACGCATTGATTTACTGTGACTATTGGCTGCTGTGATTTGGCAGGAAACAGGGGGCACAGAAAATTTTACTTCTTTAACATCGACGCAGGCAAACGGAGGGGGAGGCTGACGAGTTCGGCTGTTGATATTTAGAGGTGTGTTTTGGTTGGTGATTTGTCTGGCTGTTTAATCTTTGCATTTTTTATGTGAACTGAACATTGATGAAGACACACATGCTGGATCTTTCCCTTGCTTGTATCTAATTATGGCTAACTACAGATGAGCTAGCAATCCCTGGGTGAGATGTAGTCAAACAATAAACATAAATAGAACGAGTTCTGAGTGAGATGTAGGCAAACACTACCAAGTCCTCAAGACTTACGCAGTAGACGTAACTCTTCAGTAGAGATTCTAAAGCAACCCGAAGAGGTATCTGCTTACTAGAGGTATTGGCCAAGCAATAATTGTAGGAGAAATACCTGTATCCACTAAGTTTTTATTGAACTTTCCTCCTAGGTTGACTTATACACGGAATCCCCGCCTGCCCCTTTCCTTGAAACAAACAGCTAGCATCTGTCAGACATCTCATTAGGAAATCTGAAGAGCGATGGGCATTGGTTTGATCTCAAAAAAATCAAATATTCATTCATTTTTCTCTCTTTTAAAAATATTTTTTTATTGATTTCAAAGAGGAAGGGAGAGGGAGAGAGAGAAACAAATATCAGTGATGAGAGAGAATCATTGATCGGCTGCCTCCTGCATGCCCCCTACTGGGGATTGAACCCACAACCCGGGCATGTGCCCTGGCTGGGAATTGAACCATGACCTCCTGGTTTATAGGTTGATGCTCAAGCACTGAGCCATGCCGGCCAGACTCTTTTTTTTATTAGTTGTTTAGTTTTTCCCCAAGTTTCGAGTTTATCTTCAAGATACAAAGGACTATTCATTAACTCATGAGTGCATCCATTTGTGAAGTTAGTGAACATTACTGAACTCATAGCACGTGCCAGGCACTCTGTAAGGTAGCATCGTTATTCTGACTGTCAATTTATAAACAAAAGTCACTGAACTTCAGTTGCTCACATGTGGGGACGGCAGGTGATTACAAGTAATTTTGCTGTGTCGTATATGATAAATATATATACACATACATACATGGAAGCCCATAGGGAGAGGGACAACCATTTGCTGGAGGGTTATAGACATGTTCCTGGAGAAGTCTTAGGAAAGATCAGAATAGGCTTTGTTGTTATTTTCTCTTTCTTTTTCAATTATATGGGATGCATTGCTAACTGGAAATGGTCTTTATTTCTCCATTTTTCTCACCGAAAGCACTAACATTAGGCTGCAAATGTCCACCTCCTCATCAGCACCACTGGAAGAAAGGGTGCACAGGTTATACAGGGCGTTTGTCTGCTAAGTGGCACAATTTGAATTTGATTTTTGACAATTTAGAAGTTTGTTACTTGCAGCTGAGACAAAGGTGAGGAAAGAGGAGGATCCTATTTAAGGAAATCATAATGGCTTTTTTTTAAAAAATAAAATCACCATTTAACTCACTGGCTGACAGAACAGGAAACGAGGTCATATGAGACACCATTTATTTTATTGACACGGTCTTCTTTCAGGCAGTCCCTCAGGTGGCCCTTCTTTCAATGAAGCCATCCCCACTGAGCTCTCTGTGATGGGATGGACCAGTGGTCGGCTAACTGTGGCTCGCGAGCCATGGTTTGCCACTCTGTTGACTAATGAGTTTGCCGACCACTGACCTAGACTCTCGATTCCAATAATTACAGGCTGTTGTGTGGTTAAGCCCCTATCCCAGTGGTCGCCAAACTCATTAGTCAACAGAGCGGCAAACTGCGGCTCGCGTTTGCTGACCACTGGGATTTGCCGACCACTGGGATTTGCCGACCACTGGGATGGACCATCTAGCAGCTCTGGGATTGAGCCTGACTCTACAGCTTCCCGTCTTTGGATCTAGAGTTGACTTGACCAGTAACTCTCATTTTTCTGGACCAATTTGCATATAAAGCAAATACCCAATTAATTAAATTCTGAGAATGTTCTGACCATAAATCTACAAAGAGAAACTTTGCCTACGTTGCCTTCCATCGTCTCCTCCACACAAGTTGATAGTAGGTGCTCCATAAATAAGCATTGATCAAACAAACACACACCTGGCTAAGTGTAAAGAGAAACTTTGAACTTGTATTTTTAATATAGCCTTTGACTGAGAATTTCATAATGATAATGAAATACTCACTTCTTTGATTTTTTATGTTTTTTTTAAATTTTCTAATGTGATTAGAATATTATAAAAACGTAAAATTAATACAGACACGGTAACTATTTTCTATGGCTGCTGTAACAAAATTCCACACACTCAGAGTTTGAAAACAACACAAAAATGAACTAAATTATAGTTCTGGAGTTGAGAAGTATAGACTAGGTTTCACTAGGCCAAAATAAAGGTGTCAGTTTTTAGAAACTCTCGGGGAACTTCTGTTCTCTTGCATTTTCTGGCTTCTCCAGGCTGCCTGCATTCCTGTTATGCCTTGCTTTGTTGCCCCCTTGAGCAACGGCTGGTTGAGACCGTCTCTGGTCACACCACTTTGGAACACTCCTCTGCATCCCTCATCCACAGTTAAGGACTTGTCATTTCAGTGGGCTTGCCTGGGTAAGTCAGGATAATCTCCCCATCTCAAGGTCATCTGATTAGCAACCTTAATTCCATCGGCAACCTTAGTTCCCCTTTGCCTGTCACCAAACATATGGACAGGTTCAGGGGATTCAGATGTGGGCATCTTTGTAGGGCCACGATTGTACCCACCGCAGACACCAAACATGGGGATGGAAATCACTGTTCTGTCATCAGCACAGGTGGAATTCAGTCGTGGCTCACTGTCCTTCATGAACCCATCCATTCAATGAGACTGTTACAGAGTTGGGAGGGCCTCAGTTACACAGAGCTGGGCTTCGGTCCCAGCTCTGCCTCTTCTAGTTCTGTGACCTTGGGCACGACAGCCAGAGAGTCTCAGGGTCATTCCGAGTCCGTGAAACGGCAATGTGTATTTCAAGAGTTCCGTGAGGAATAAAGAAATATGGAGGAAGTATATATAATTTACAGGCCTATTAAAATATTGATTTATTCTCACTGTTCGGAGAGAACAGAAAGAATGGAAGAGGAGCTAAACTTCTGGTTCTGGCTTCTCTTGCCCCAGTGGTAATTATGAGCTACTTGAAAGATCTGTCTGAAGCCATCTTTTTATTTTTTTAAAATATATTTTATTGATTTTTTACAGAGAGGAAGGGAAAGGGATAGAGAGTTAGAAATATCAATGAGAGAGAAACATCGATCAGCTGCCTCCTGCACACCCCCTACTGGGGATGTGCCCACAACCAAGGCACATGCCCTTGACCGGAATCGAACCTTCAGTCTGCAGGCTGACGCTCTCTCCACTGAGCCAAACCGGTTAGGGCAATGTCTGAAGCCATCTTGAAACTTTTGTGAGAGAAGGAGATGGGTCTGCTTAGAAATAGGGGGTGGGGGGCGGAGAGGGTGGAAGTGAGCATCTGAGAGGATGACAAGAGGTGGCCAGACCCTGAGCCCAGGGGGACACAAGCATTGCTGGACCAGTAAAGAAGTGTGTTGCCTGGCCACAGTGGCTCAGTGGTTGAGCATCCACTTATGAACCAGGAGGTCACAGTTTTCCATTCCTGGTCAGGGCACATGCCCAGGTTGTGTGCTTCATCCCCAGTGTCGGGTGTGCAGGAGGCAGCTGATCAATGATTCATCATTGATGTTTCTATCTCTCTCACCCTCTCCCTTCCTTTCAATAATAATAATAATAATAATAATAATAATAATGGCCCTTGAAAACCAAATGGCAACAGGTTTTGAATTTTCACTCTTCATCAACATAATGAAGTGATACTCCCTTCTATTTGAAGTCTTCACTCCTATTCCTGGCAGTTGCTCACTCTACTGGCCTATCTGCTATTGGCTGTAAAATGCAAAAACAACATTTTCTGAAAGGCTCATTCAGTCTGATGAATTTATTTTAATGACTCAAAAGACACTTACTCTATTTAACCCAAGTGTGTATGCATATTGATATTATTTTGTTTTAATTTTTTAAATGTACATTACTTATCCAGCCAATTGGAACAGTTCTAGTCTGTGCTTATTTATGAAGGCCTTTAAAATTCCAAATGGCTCTTGATGGCATATTTGCACGACTCGAGTCGATGCCGTAAGTGAATATTAAGACTCATAACTCAGATGAAGAGCTGTTACTGCAGAACTCGCGGGTCGCTTTCTGGAGCATAATATCTCAGCGATTTGAAAGACATTTATTCCAAATACCAGGAAAAATTAGACAATATGGTGACAATCCCTTCGCAAACTTCAACTGCTAACATCATTCTTGAGCTACACTACCAGAAAAGATCAACTAAACCCACAGACACCTATGAGCATTACAACAAATAAACATTGACTATGGCAATGGAAAATGCCATAAAGATTTTCATAGCCAAGAAGAAAAATCTTCCAAATTAAGAAAACACTCTAGATAGGCAGCTAGAGTATTCTGTGGAAGGGGGAGGTATAAATCTCCTTTGTGGGCTGGAGGTAGACAGGCCTAGGGTTCCTAGGGTTCGAGTGGTTTCCCACCGCAGTGCCTGGAGCATAACACTTTTCATTGGTTTTGTCCTACATCATAAGTATCTCACTCATTAACATGTCTATTCTGTGAACCATCTTGTCCCATTTTTACTATGGTGCACTATTTTCTGGTGGGAATGTGTTTTTCTAGTAATTCTTAAATACCAGTTTTAGAGAAATTTGTCCACGACCTTCACTCAGTTTGGTTTCTTTTTAGAGGGCTACCAAGTGCCAAAAGTGTGTTCTAACTCAGTGATTCTCAAACTGGGGACATTTTAGACCTCCCCTCCACTCCCCCTACCGGGGACATCTGGCAATATCTGGAGACAATGTTGGTTGTCAAAACCAGATCAGAGGGGGTACTAGTGGGACCTAGTGGGTAGAAACTAGAAATGCAGCTGAACATCCCACAATGCACAGGACAGCCCCACAGTAAAGATCGTCCTGCCCAGGATGTGTGAACAGCACCAGCGTGGAGCAACCCCTCGCTAAATTAAACAACAGTAACCAAGCCCATGTCTATAGTTGGTTTGTTGGTAAAAATGGTTGGCCAGTAAACATCTATATATGTAACAGGCTAATATGCTAAGTGTCCGTCTGGGTAATGATGTCACATAGCAACACCCGGCTTCCTCTCCCTAGCAACGACTAGCCTCCTTGGCATTTCTTCAGCCCAGGAACAAGACTTGCTTCATAGCCAGGTGGAAACATTCACACTTTAACCAAATATCTGTGAAGCGTTTTCCCGTGCCTCATCTCATTTGATCCTCACAGAAGTCCTGGAGTAGGTAGATAGGAGACTTGGTGGAATCCTATTTTCTTTCCATTAGCCAGAAAATGGAGATTTAGAAAGTTTAGAAACTTGGCCCAACTGAAAAGAAGTAAGAAACAGTGGACCTTGAAAATGACTCCAGGCTTTCTCACTGAGCAGAATATAGTCAAACACTGCTGCAGTTAAATATTTTGCCCTTTGTTCTCTCTGTGTGATCTACAATAATAATCTGCTTCGTGTTGATATTGACTGCTGTGCTGCTGACAATTACCTGAAAGAGAAGTTGGGGTACTTCACTGGGCTGGAAAAAGTTTAGCTACATCAGAGAGCAGGTCTAATTAAGCAAGTTTATCTTTTTATATAAAGCTCTCGCTGGTTCCAATCGCACGTGTGTGTTTCAATCTGTCATTGTTGATGCTGAATTTGGTTGACGCTTCTATTATAGAGAAAGGGAGAATAGTGATGTTAAAATATTTCTTCTAATTAATTTCCTTTCAATGTGCACGAATTCGTGCACTGGGCCACTAGTTACTAATAAAAATGTCCCCTTGGGCAAGGGGAGGTGTTGAAAAATAAATGCCCTCTTCCCTTGAAGGTTTTAATGAAATAGTTGGTCTAAAATCATATTTAATTTGTCTAACATTTCATCTTTAAATGTTAGTGAAAAGGATAAACACCAGAAATAGAAAGCATGCATTCTCTACCGCATTGTAGCTGGTAGATGCTCCATGAATAATCCTCTAGCTTCATGCAGTGGCCACTGTGTTCCTGGCAGAATCAAAGTGAAATACGTGAGAATCCCTTACACTGAGGGGCTTGCAGTTTAGAAGGAGAAGTCCGACAGTCAGACACGTAAGTGCAATTAGAGGAGAGAGAATATGGGGTAGCAAGGCAGGTGGGGGCTAGAATGCCAACCCCACTGTGTGACCTGGAAGCTTGCACAGTGTCTTAGAGGCAGCCACGTTGAGCCGTTGGGTGGGGGAGTGGAGAATGGCCTGGGAGGATGCTGGCATACCAGCAGGATCTTCTCAGCCAGCGGAGGGATGTTGTGAAGTCATAAACCAGTCAGTAATTTTTATTAAAAGATGGGTATTTTTTAAGCAGGGCTTGGAAGAGGGGTGAACAGCTTTCCAGGACAACGAATGGCATCAGCACAAATACAAATTGCTTTTTTTTTTTAAAACATATTTTATTGATATTTCACAGAGAGGAAGGGAGAGAGATAGAGAGCTAGAAACATCGATGAGAGAGAAACATCGATCAGCTGCCTCCTGCACACCTCCCACTGGGGATGTGCCCGCAACCAAGGTACATGCCCTTGACCAGAATCGAACCTGGGACCTTTCAGTCCACAGGCCGACACTCTATCCACTGAGCCAAACCGGTTTCGGCCAAATTGTTTTTTTTGAAAGGTGGCTATTTTGTAAAAAAAATTGTGAATCGCTTGGACTGCTAGTGATTCTATTGGTAGCAATGAAGACATTATTTTAGTCATTTGAGGAATAATTGTATCACGTAGAAGGGAAATTACCGATTTAACTGCTGCAGTGCCAAGCTTTGGCCTTGGGTGTCCCTGAGGGCAGAAGGAGGAAATGAATTGGGTCTTTCAAGGCGTAGCTGCTGTCAGTGTCAAATGTTAAAAGGTTGACAAACACTCTGTCACTGTAGGGCTACTCCCCAAACGGCCAACAAAACTGAAACAAATGAATCATAAAGGCAGGAATATACAGTTGGTAAGTATTTCCAGAAGAAAAAAAAATTTTTCCTTTAAGGGGAAAAAAATTTATGTAAAATGTAAGCATTTTAACCCAGCTGGCATGGCTCAGTGGTTGAGCGTCGACCTATTAACTAGGAGGTCACGGTTCGATTCCTGGTCAGGACACATGTCCAGGTTGTGGGCTCGATCCCCAGTGTGGGGGTGTGCAAGAGGCATCCAATCAATGGTTCTCTCTCATATTTGATGTTCCTATTTCCCCTTCCTCTCCCTTCGTCTCTGAAATCAATAAAAATGTATTTTTTAAAAAGTATTTTAACAAATAACGTTATCGTTTCCCAAGCAAATGCTTTCCACAAAAGTACACGTACGCCTTCTGCATAGTTCCGTGATCAGCTGGATCTCATTTTCCAGATGCCATCTGTGAACCCGGGAGCAACACTTGCGTACGCAGCCCCGCTTGTTCTGAGCGTAGACTCTCTGCACACTGTGGCCTAAGCAGGCTTGCGATTAGAACTATGCCTGTTGCAAAAATATGGACTCACTGTTCCTGCAAATGCATGTCTGGATAAAAGCTGTCAATAATTACTCATCGATATGTTTTACTGCCCAGTTTTTTCTTATCCAGCATATGCAGTTCTTGTAATGTGTTCTGATAATGCTGGTTTAAAATAGCTACGATTCCAGTCAGCTCACATTAATAGTCAACACACAGCTCACCCAAGGACGGGCCTTCTTTTTTGCAATAACCCAATTCTGCCACATAACCCACTTGTATAAACATGAACACCTATAAAAGTTATCTTCTGGGATGGTTAATTCTATGTGTCAGCTTGGCTGGGCCACAGTGGCCCGATATTTGGCTCAGCGTGCTTCTGGATAATTTCTCTGAAGGTGGTTTTTGATAAGATTAACTGTTTCATGTTTTGGGGTAAAGTAGATTTCCTTCCTTAATGTGGGTGGGCCTCATGCAATCAGTTGAAAGTCTTCATGGAACAGAGACTGACCTTCTGCCAGTAAGAAGGAATTCTGCACGTGGTCTGACTTGGGACTAGAATTTCAATCCTTCCCTGCAGCTCCAACCTGCTGGTTTACCCCATCAGATTTTGGACTTGCCAACCTTCCACAATTACATGAGCCAACTCCTTAAAATAAACCCATCTCTCCATAGATGATAGATAGATAGATAGATAGATAGATAGATAGATAGATAGATATGATAGATAGACAGATAGATAGATGATAGATGATAGATAGATGGATAGATGATAGACAGATAGATAGATGATAGTTAGATAGATAGATGATAGACAGATAGATAGATGATAGACAGATAGATAGATGGATAGATGATAGATAGATAGATGATAGATAGATAGATAGATAGATAGATAGATAGATAGATGATAGATAGATGATAGACAGATAGATAGATGATAGACAGATAGATAGATAGATAGATAGATAGATAGATAGATAGATAGATGATAGATGGATAGATAGATGATAGATAGATAGATGATAGACAGATAGATAGACAGATAGACAAATAGATAGATAGGGATATAAACACATAGCCTGCTGGTTTTGTTTCTCTGGAGGCCCAGGACTAATAACACATCCTAGATTACCCTAGAAAAGTCGGTCTATCTGCATAAAAAACATTTGTTTAACTGGGAGTTCTTAGAATGTTCATAGTAAGTACAAGATTAAAAATACCTGGTTTGTTAACCGGTAGATTAAGGTCAAAGAAAAGGGATGGCATACTATGTTGAGTAACTGTGATCAGCAGGCAGGTATTTATTCATGCAGCAATCCAGGGTTAATTTTTTTTTTTTTGGTAAATTCTCCTATATAATTAGTTTTATTAAATGCACACAGGTGGCATATATCCTATCCTTGAAAGGGGACTGTCTGAAGGAAATAAAGCAAGCCCTCTGATCATTAAGATGTTTAATAAACCACACACTATGTAGCTTGCACATCAAACATAACGTGAAGACATTTTCAGGAAATGTGTAGGAATAAGAGAAGTCTTATGTAGCTCAGCCCACACTGAAGTGTACCAAAAATGAACAAAATAGGCGAGACACTTGAAACTCGGGATTGGTTTCAAACATATGCTATAAACGTCCTGAAACATCTTTCAGAAACAGTATGAGCTGAACAAAATGGAAAGTAGACACTCTAAACTGACACGAAATAATCCTTCCAAAGGGAGTAATTTGGCGTTTTAGAAAGTAAGTGAGGCAAATCTGAAGAATCCCAGGAACATGTGCCATTTGGGAAGGGGGTCTGGAGTCGGGACTAGGTTTGAGAGCGACAGAGAAATTTTTCATTACCAGTTGAGTGTCATGAGATTTAGTGCTCACCATGTGTGCACCATAAAGAAAAAAAATCTCCAAGTACTTAGGGAAAACAAGCAGGTTACTTGCAAGGACTGAAGAAAGAGTTTGTTCCCATTTTTCCTTAGCGATAATAGGATAATGGAAAAGCAGTTCCTATGGGTACGGAAGTGTCGGTGAACAGCTGGATATGTGGTCTCTCGCGTACAAAGGACGTCTGGCCTGGAAGTGGAAATGCCTGCCATTCAGCTGCACCTGATGGCTGTCAAGGGCAATTCTAGGCCAGCACGGCGGATCATCCACGTCCAGGTTCCAGAGTTTTAACGTCAAATCTCCTAATCCTTACCTATTTGTACTGAAGACTGTTTGAATTTTTAAAAAAACAAAACACAGGGTTGAGCCAAAGAAAGCACAGGGGCCATTATTTGAAAACTTTAGAGTAGAAGAAAAGGGGAAATAAACCCGAGCATCAGATTTTTATAGCTTCAATGCAATCCAAATCCAAATCTCAGGGGGCTATTTTGTGGATATCAACAAACTGATTGATATTGATAAGGAGAGGAGGCAAAAGACCCATTAATAGCCAACACAGTATTGAAGAACACAATTGAAAGACTGACAACACCCAGCTTCAATACTTACTATGAAGCTACAGTAGTCAAGACAGCATGGTATTGGCAAAAACATACAAACTACAACAGACACAAGTAGATCAATGGAACAGAATAAAAATAGGCCCACATATAGTTAACTAATCTTCGATATTGGAGCAAAGACAGTACAATGGAGCAAAGACAATCTTCTCAACAAAGGGCGCTGGGACACCTAAAAACCCGCATGAAGGAAAATAAAAAAGGAATCTAGACACAGGCCTTCCGCCCTTCACAGAATGAACTTACAATGTACCGCAGACCTAAATGTAAAACATACAACTATAAACCTCCTAGAAAATAATCTAAGAGAAAACTTAGATGGTTTTTTGGGGATACAACAAAGGCACAATCCATGAAAGAAATAATTGATAAACTAGACTTCATTAAAATTCAAGACTTCGGCTCTGCAAAAGGCATTACCAAGGATGAGAAGACAAGCCATGGGCTGGGGAACATATTTGCAAAAGATACATCTGATAAAGGACTGTTCCCGACATATACAGACGACGCTTTAAAAAACATCTGGTTTAAAAATGGGCCGAACACCTTTGCAGAGTCCTCACCAAAGAAGATACACAGATGGCGAATAAGCATATGAAACGATGCTCTGCACCCCGCGTCCTCAGGGAAATGCAAATGAAACAACCAGGAGACACCACTGTTCCGATGGCCACTTTGCTGCTGGGAGGCAGGCATGTGCCGCCACTTTGAAAGGCAGTCTGGTGTTCCTTACAAAAGTCAACACTCTCTTCCACATAAGCCAGCCTTTGTGCTCCTTGGTATGTATCTCCCCGAGGCGTTAAAAATGTGTGCCCACCAAAAACCCTGGACGCGGACACGGATAGCCACTTGATTAATAACTGCGGAAGCTTCGAAACAGCTAAGAGGTCCTTCAGTGGGTGAAAGGGTAAGTCAGCGTTATTACATACAGACCATGGAATATATTTTTTTAATATATTTTATTGATATTTTACAGAGAGGAAGGAAGAGGGATAGAGAGTTAGAAACATCGATGAGAGAGAAACATCGATCAGCTGCCTCCTGCACACCTCCTACTGGGGATGTGCCTGCAGCCAAGGTACATGCCCTTGACCGGAATCGAACCCGGGACCTTTCAGTCCGCAGGCCGACGCTCTATCCACTGAGCCAAACCGGTTTCGGCCAGACCATGGAATATTATTCAGCGCCACAGAGAAGTGCGCTGTGGGGCCATGGAGGAACCTGAAACATACACGGCTAAGTGAAAGAGGCCAATCTGAGAAGGCTTCATGGCGTATGAGTCCAACTCCATGACATTCTGGAAACAGCAAAGCTATGGAGGCAGTAAAACGGTTAATGGTGGGTGGAGACTGAGAGGAGGGGATAGAAGGAAGAGGCAGAGCACAGAGGATTTTTAGGAGAGTTAAGATACGCTGCCTCATACTATAATGAGGGATGCATGTCCGTATCCACGTGTCCAAACCCACAGAGCGTACGCCACCAAGAGAGAACCAGAACCGGTGGGCGGCTGGTTATGATTTCTCAACATAGGTTCATCAACTATCACGGATGTACCACTTCGGTGAGTGATGGTGATAATGGGGGAGACTATGCATATGTGGGAGCGTATGTGCCTTCCTCTCTGAACTTAAAAAAATAAATAAATAAAGGTCTTTTTGAAAAAATAAAATCATGTCAGGCTGCATTTATTAACTGTCTGTTTCGTTCAAGTGTTATCCTTGGGCCCAAGCACTTAACTCTGCTTAGCACGTAGTCGAAGCTCAAAACAATAAAGGTATTTCCACTGGGAATTACGAGTTCAGTCTTACGTAGACTCAGAACACGTGTGTAGCCTTAGAGTATAGACAGGGGTGGACAAACTTTTTGACTCGAGGGCCACAATGGGTTCTTAAACTGGACCGGAGGGCCGGAACAAAAGCATGGATGGAGTGTTTGTGTGAACTAATATAAATTCAAAGTAAAGGAGTGGAGGGGAGAGCAAGAGAACCCTATGCTCTTTCGGCTCTGCGGGCCGGATAGAACAGCCGAACGGGCCGGATCTTGCCCGCAGGCCATAGTTTGCCCACGGCTGGTGTAGGACCTTCACTCCGATGCTACAGTAGCTTCCTGTTGGGCAGAACTTACTTCCCTGCTCAGGCCTTATCATTTCCTGAGCAGGCGAGTGCCTCTATGGTCTGTCCCCCCTTGAATTGTCACCTCTCCTCCCCAGCACCACTGTTCTGGTGGCTCAGCCAATGACCTTGATGTTGTGGATTTCTGGAAAGCATCGCTTTGCACAGGAAAGTTACCCTGTAGGCCTATTTTCCACCAAAAGCATGACCCTCTCTAGATTGCAAGAGAACGTGCCATCCAACTATTTTCTCTTAATGCGATCATTTTACTTTCTTCTTTTTCTCTCCTTCAACTGTCTTGTTCAGAAAATCACGTCCAATCTCCACGGAGTCCTTCAATGGCTTAATTGCCTACTCAAGCATCCAAACTCATCCCTCTTCAGATAACATTCCCATAATTCAGAAGTGTTAGAGTTAAGTAACTTAAAATCAATCAATATTTATTGGGTGCCTGGAACTGTGTTAAGTAATTAGGGGACATACCAAAATAGCCTAAGAATAAGCAGCGCTCCTCAATTAGCAACTCTTTTTTGAACATTTATCCAGACAGAAGCAGCTGAACCGAGTATCATAGGAGGAGATCCCCCATTGGGAAGGCAATGGCTGTGAGTGCCCAATTTAGAGTCCAATATGAAACATGTCGTGTTGCGTTTTTTCTTGAATGAACCAAGAATATGGAACAATTCTGTCTGTTTAACTGAAAATCAGTGAAGTAGAAATTCAGCCATTGGGAGATCATCTGTGTATGGCTTGGGAGAGGGCGTGGGGGGGGGGGAGGGGGATAATATTCATGCTGCAAAGCAAGGCTGTGGAATGACTGCCCTGTTTAACTTGGGATGAAACAGCTATTTTTATGGGACTGTGAACTGATGTCGAGGCCTAGGGGCAAATGCTCACCTGAGGCTACAGAGAGCGTCTATGTTTTTACAGACCTTTAAGTCTCCTCTGCCACTCATTACAGGATGTTGGACATTTCAACCCCTTCTGCACATGAACTTCAAGCAGCCACCTTACACCTACGGCACCACCACAAGGGAAGCGCTCCCTTCTAGTCTATTCGTATGTTACATGTGACTGTAATCTGATGATCACTCCAGAATAATGTGCTTGTAAGTGTCAGATTTAGGAAACGGGCCTCCCATATCCATCTCATCCCAAGGGCAAGGCTTTCTCCTACCCCACCCCACCCCACCCCACCCCACCCCACCCTTTTTTTGCCAGTGTCGATTAGATATGGATGGACCTCAAACAAAGGGATTTTGGCCCAGCTGGCATGGTTCAGTGGAGAATTTTACAACGAAGGAATCAGGCTGGCATGCTCAGAATCCATCAGCTGCAGCCATCGCTAACAGTGGGCAAGTCAGTTACTCTGTGTCCATTAACCACTCCCCTCCTGGTTTAGCAACTGTGGATGGTCATTGCAGAGATCCACGATTCCATCATGAGTTACCAAATGATTTTCCAATCCCACCATTCCTCCTGCTTCATTCGCTAGAAGTCTACCAATACCAACGGGTCTTCACCAACTATCGTTGGCCGTGAAATGCGAGGCAGCAAGCCATTGTGATGGTCTGGGCCAGGGGTTGGGTGGCATGGACTAAATGATGATAAAGAATAAATAGTTTCAAAAAATACATGTTGGCAGTAAAGCCCCCAGTGTTCGCAACCAGTCAGATACGGCGAAGAAGTAACTGGACTGACCTCTGATTTTCTTGCTTGAGTAACTGGTGGATGGAGGTGCAATCCGCTGAGATAGAACAGCTCTGTGAAGACCAGGCCTGGGGGAAGATGAGGCAAGTGGGGAAGCATCAGACAATGCATCAGACAAAGGCAAGAAGGAGGGCCTTCCAACCTGTCTGTTATAATAACTTTGGACAGAGAAGGACTTCCCAAAACAAGAAATGAGTTTTCTAACATGTTGGATACGTAGGAACATGTTTGAGCAAGTGTTCAACCCCGTATACTTGTGGGCTGCTGCATCCGGCAGCCTGGTCGTGTGGCGGCACTGGCCGAGGCAGCACCCGTAAGTGTGGGTTCAGCAGCACGCCCGTCCTTCTGAAAGTTAAGGCTCTGTCGGGATTTCCATTATAAACTCCAATTTCCAGGGGGTTATAACTTGGCTACTTTAAAATCGCATTAGGCTGAAACTTGCAAGTAATAAAACATTTTTAAAAAGAGGCCTAATGCATTTTTTGTCAAGATCGAGTTAAAATATTGCCTATTTTTCTGAGATTAAAGTGACATGCAGTTAATATATGGCCAGACAAATGTTTAATTAAAAACACTTTTTATTTTCAAGTGCCTGGAAGTAATTACACTTGATAATAACGTCACATCTCATATGTGTCGATTAGATATGGATGGACCTCAAACACAGACTGAAGCAATTTTAACACATTATAGCAAAACGTGGCATAGGGGTCGCAGTTTTAAATACATTTCTTTCCAATAAAAGTTGTAAGTTGGTTAAGGTTTTGTGTGTGTTTTTTTGAAGAACAATAACATGTTCGATTTTATTTTATTATTATTTTGCCAGCCAGGACTTAGTCTCAAAGTTATTGTTCAATTAAAAATATACCCCGTGTCATAGAAATGTACACTGGAAACCTATATGATCTTTTTTTAAAAAAATATATTTTATTGATTTTTTTACAGAGAGAAAGGGAGAGGGATAGAGAGTTAGAAACATCGATCAGCTGCCTCCTGCACACCCCCTACTGGGGATGTGCCCGTAACCAAGGTACATGCCCTTGATCAGAATCGAACCTGGGACCTTTCAGTCTGCAGGCCGACGCTCTATCCACTGAGCCAAACCGGCTAGGGCAAAACCTATATGATCTTGAAAACCAATGCTGCCCCTATAAATGTAACAAAAAATAAGTAGGCAAAAATATATGCCATCTTCTGTTTGGAATATCGTATTTTCATTTTCTTTTAGTAACAGAATTTTCTCACATGTGGATGCCAAGGTCATCTAAGGCCTTTTGTCAGATCAGGTTACCCGGGAATTCTACCTTAAAGTATAAAAGCACCCTGTTCCCTATGAGGAATAGGAAGAAAGACAGACGGTGTATGGAGTGGAGACCAGCCCCGTCCAGCCACCTTCTGATCTGTGGCCTGATCACAGCCTCGTGAGACATGCCAGCCAAGATCAGCTTGGCAACCAGCAGCCCATTCGCAGAAGCCAGCCCAAGCCGAACGTGTGATCTGGGAGTATGAAGTGGATTCTATGCTTTTACACAGACAACGGAAGAATTCCTACCTCAAATTGTAAAACAAAACAAAACACAGATTACACAGGGGTTCAGTATCTAAGTTTAAAATTAAACGCTGAGAGTGAAAGATAACTTTCGATTGGGAAAAGTCTGCTTTCATCAGAAAACAAACTCAGAAGCAGTTACAGACAAAATAAGGAGATTTGTATTCATTAAAATGGAAAAACCCTCAATGACCCAAAGTTAATGAAGAAAAAAAATATTAAATGAACGTATTACAGCATATGATAGACTACTCCTAATTAACAAAGAACCCCCCCACTGCCATAAAATCTAATATAAAATGTGTAAAATCAACAGTAACTTCACAGAAAATGAAATGCAAAGGGCCAGGGAATATAAGGAAAGATGTTCAACCGCTAGGAATTAGGGTAATAAAATTGAAAATAAAAAGCCAGCATTTTTTTTTAGCCATAAGATTTTTTAAAATGAGATTTAAAAAATCTAGGTGAATGTAAATATAAAGAAACAGGTTTTCTCATATATCTTTGTTGGAAATGTATATTTTGACAACCTTCCAGAAGGTAATCTATTGGACTTCATTAAAATTTAAAATAAGCAAAATACTTAAGAGAAACCAACCGTAAAGTTATGAAAATACCAGTATGTAAGGTAGCATGTATGAGCATGTTAATTTAACATTGATTCATTAAGTAACTAATTTCTTAAGTGCAGCAGGGAGAAGAGGATTCTGTGCTCCATAAGATTAGATTTTTTTTAGGAGAAGTCAGCATAGAAATCAAGAAACGAACAAAACAATTTCAGGTGGTAATAGGTGCTGCTTGGCATATAAAGCATGGGGTGTTATAATGAAGTAAATTAAGGTTGTAGAAGACAGCACGATATACTTTTTATGGAGTTCAACAACAAGCATACATAGAAGTTGGAACAGAAAATACTTTAGGGGTGACACTATGGGTGATCTATTATTTATTCTCCCATGTTTCTGTCATCTGAAATTTGCTATCATCAGCACGCATTACTCTCCTAATGTAAAATATGCTATTAAAATAAATGGATTTTCAAAATATTTTCAGTAAAATTCTGGGAGAATATGTATGTGGCCTCACTCTGGCTGTTGCCCTGCACTGTGGCCCGTCATAAAGCATGCCTTTGATGACCTTTTAGCCTTTTTCAGAACGCGGATGCAGAGAGAACAGCCTGTCAGCTTCCCACCCCAATGGAAGAGATGCAGACGCATGCTCACCCCACAGGGACCAGCCCAGGGATGATCTCCTGGCATAGACTGGTCAGCGCACGAGTTTGTAATTTCTTCAGCGGCCTTTGGGCCATGGTGTGGGGTCCTGTCCACTCAGGGCTGACGGGGGAAGAGAAGATTGGCGGACACCTGCTTGTCAAACAGTTGATGGGTTGAAGTCTAAGTAAACGGGTTGTCTTTGTGTTTAGTTAGGTCCAGGATTCTTTGTTGCAAACATTTTTTTTTTTTTCCTACGAACACGCACCGTAGTTTGAGACTTAGTCTCCTTGCACTGTCTTCCTCCTTATCATCACTTTAAAGGATTTTGACACATTTTTGGAACAGGCTTGGCGATCTTCCATGTTCCTTATGGTTGTGGTCAAGATTCGATCAGGGTTTATTCTCGGCTTAGAGAGATGCTGCGGGACATTCTAAGTTTCCTCAACATGGTCTGCATGTCTCAGAATTCTTCACGCATCCAGAAATCTCGATTCTACAAACAGAAAATGCCGTGGGTTGGCTAAAAGGATGGGATCCAATAAGCTACCCACCCATCTGAGCAAAGTGAGACACCAAATTCCATAGGGCACGAAGGGACATATGGCAGAATCCTCTCTCTCACCTCCTTGTCCTCAGAACTTCTGCAGATATTCCGGAAAGTAAGATCACATTTTAATGCCAAAAAGTATTAGAACAGAACAAAGATACATAAATTCCAACAAAACATGCAATATTTATTATAAGTGAGAAGGGTAATAAATCAAGAAAAAAAACACTGGGGTATGGAAGTGGAGCCAGATATAAAGCTAAAACAGCACAAATCAGTCATAAATTTGGCTCAGCTTTCTAAGAGCCAATGGGAGAGGAACCATCCACCCAATGGACCTCGTCCATTAGCTGAAATAAACCAGTTATTTACAGGCCATAGATTTATTTCTGGAACTAACACCATAGAGGAATTTTCCTCTGAGGTCTCATAATCTGTGCAATGGTAGGTAATATTTTTTTGCACCTGGGAGAAATGTTAAGGATGGAATCGACATGAGGGCTGGCTTCTGGACCCTGCTTCACAGAGGTTAAATTTAGTTGGAAGGAGGTCTTTCCGGGCTAAAGAATGTATGCAAATTATTGATGTAGGTCATTTTATTCCCTTAATGTATCCCAGCTCTTTGAGATTAGGATTTACTTACTTATCATAGGACTGAATTGTTAGATAGTTGTTTATTCAATGATTAACTGAATGAATGCCTCAGGGATGCCTCCCTGCTCTCCAGCACCAGGTCTGTGTAGCCAGCATGGCAGAGTTCATCTACTTCGGTCCTGTGTGGAGGATTCAGTTGCTTGAGGACCCCGGAAAGTGCCCCATTTCATCAGGTCTGTTAGGGAAGCAGGTACAGGGCTTGTTTCAATGAGTGCTTACCCCCTGTCAATCTTGAGATTCCATACACTGAAGGTGGATCTCCAACGAGACTCTTAAACTAAGGGCTTCCCCTCTTTCATTCGTCATGAGATAAAAAAAAAATAACATTCCAGAGGTATGTACTTTTTTATAAATGTACTTTTATTGACTTAAGGGAGGAAGGGAGAGGGAGAGAGAGAAACATCAATGAGACAGAATCATTGATCAGCTGCCTCCTGCACCCCCCACACTGTGATGGAGCCTGCAACCTGGGCGTGTGCTTGACTTCCTGGTTCATAGGTCAACACTCAACCACTGAGCCATGCCGGTAGGGCAGTATGTACTTATTTAAAGAAAATTAAAGCACACACGGGTTAATTGGCAATTTTGTTTGGGGTAAGGAGTTGAAAGACGTATGTTTCACTGCCAAGAATTAGCTATGTGACCTTCGGCTAATTCAGTATCTGTAACGTTTGTCTAGCATGTAAACCACCGAAGTAAATACCTGCCCCCCCAACACCTGTGCCATCCCACTAGTTACCCCATTATCCTTTGTTTATTTCATTGTCTGGCTGGTCCTCTGAACATACCTAACGGGAGGCAGAATCTGGGTTTCATGGGCTTGTATCCTAGTGCTTGTTCCAGTGGCTGTGGCAGTGTGATCAGTGCCGAGGACATGGAAGCTGTTCCAGGAAAGCAGGTGGATCTTCACCCTGTGCCTCTCCTCGGGGCTGGCAGCGCCTCCGTGGCTCCCAGGGCCCTAGGCCAGTGGTCCGCAAACTCCTTAGTCCACAGAGCCAAATATCCACAGTGCAACGATTGACATTTCTTTGGAGAGCCACATGTTTTAAACGTAAACTTCTTCTAACGCCACTTCTTCAAAATAGACTCGCCCAGGCCGTGGTATTTTGTGGAAGAGCCACACTCAAGGGGCCAAAGAGCCGCGGTTCGCCCACCACGGGCCTAGGCAATCAGCAGCAGTTCCTACAGAGACCGGACAGCACCTGGGGGCGGAGGCATCTCCCACGCTCCTCCTCCTGCAGGTGTGGAGCCAGAGACTTCCTTTGGGTCCTCTGGCGCCCTGTCACACGCTGCCCGTCACAGACAGCCATGCGGAAGCTGTCAACCACGGCCGTACAAAAACCATGTTCAGTACTTATTCTGCAGCCAGTTTTAAGTAAGTACATACCATCCAACTGCCCCAGGCCTGTATATCACTCTCCCATAATGGCAGCAGCCGGGAGATACTGAGGTCTTACTCCAGGCACTGTGTGCTTGTATGTATGAACGTGTTCCCTCACCTTCCAATTGTTCTCCCCGATTGGCGTGAGAGCACCGGAGAGCACCGGAGAGGAGCAGGTAGGGATTTTGCTGGAGGTCACGCCGCCTGCGGAGCTGGGGCTGCAGCAGGAGCTGGCTCCGGGGTCCAGGCCTTTACCCGCTGGCCTGTGCTGCCTCTTTTTTTTTTTTTTTTTAATTTTTTATAGAGAGGGAGAGGGATAGAGAGCCAGAAACATCAATGAGAGAGAAACATCGATCAGCTGCCTCCTGCACACCTCCCACTGGGGATGTGCCCGCAACCAAGGTACATGCCCTTGACCGGAATCGAACCCGGGACCTTTCAGTCCGCAGGCTGACGCTCTATCCACTGAGCCAAACCGGTTTCGGCCTGTGCTGCCTCTTTGCCTCTTGACTAATGGCGTTAGTAGCTGTATTTTTATGCTAACTCCTTTCTCTCTGGGGAAACAGCAACAGTAGGAATTTTAAAGCCTACTTTGCCTAATTATGAAATGCCTTTTCCTTCTCGAGTTATCCAAAGTTTTAACTAGTGTTCCCTTTGTGTGCTTATACTGGTAATAAGAACTCTGTAGGACTCATATATTCAGAAAAGCATGTTTAAAAGTGGAACTTGAAAGATGCTTTCATTTGCCCATACAGCAAAGGAATTATTCTAACAAAAACAAAAAACAAAAAACAAAATACACCCAGAAAACATAAACACCAGAACTCGATTCAAAACTGTACACTAAATCCTAAATAAATATTCGACTTACAATACAGCTGACCCTAACATAAGAAGCTGTTTATGCCGCTGAAAGCACACCAGGCTTGCTATAGCTGCACCATTCACCCGGGCTGCTAACTCTCTGCACATCGAAGACAGCAGCTCTCTGTATTGCCTGCTATTGGAGGATCTTGTAAAGTCTGTGATTTTGTACATTGCTGTTTCCCTTCAGAATGACAGATATTCCTGTGGTCACCAAATTTTAGCAAATGAGTTATGATACTTAAGTGCTTTAATATGCATTGAATCAAGGGGCAGAAAACTCATTATAAACAAAGCTGGTGGAGGACTTCAGAGGACCAGTTTTTCACACCTGCTTTCTGCTAGCACACACAACCCTACACGCAGGGTGACCCTGAAGCTGTCCTCTGAAGGGGCTTTAACGCTTTCCTTACGAGTGTGCAGGCCACAGCAGTATCACTCAGACAGCACACGAGACTTCTCCGTTCATCTCTCAAGACAGAATGCCATTGTTTTATTTTCCACAGGGATGAGGGGGGGAAACATCAGTGAAATAAATTGGATAACATGACTCACACTTCATTACAAATGACTTCCCTGAATTCACAACTTTCACAGTTGGCTGAGCTAAAAAGAAAAAAGGGAACTTTCGTGTTAAAAAGGGAACTTTCATTTGGTTTAAGTAGGCCAAGGGAGAATATCCACCCAAATGAGGGAGTTTAAAGGAGAAGTGGACTCTTCTAGCTGGGAACATGTTTAATTTAGTGAGGTGAACTGATTTACCCATGGGGATGAAGAGGCCCTGAAACGACCTCTCAGCCTGTTCCATAAAATTATGGAAAATACGTGGGACAGTTTCTTGATGAAATCTTAACAGGAAAGACAAGAATTAAAAAAAAATCCTCTACCACTTCACTTTCAGGTCTCTTTCTTGATTTCTTAGATCGGCTGCACAGTTACATAGGTCTCTTTTACTTAACGATGTGGTCAGCAACTTGAGCACCCTATGGGAGTAGTTCCTAGTAAGTGTGAGAACAGGGTTAACCTACCTCCTCCTCCTCCTCCCTCTCGCAGCCAGTAGGGTCAGTACTGTAGCCTAGAGGCCCCTGGGAAGGGAGGGAATTCAGAGAAGGAAGGAATATGGCTCTGGACAGATATGAAAAAGCCAGACTGGAAATGTATGGTGTCTAACTATACACCCTTTTACCTGTCTCCGCGGCTTCAGGCTTAAAGAAGGTGTGAGGTGTCAGGGTGTGCATGGAACCTTCATACACTGACATTTTATTACGTCTTTTTTCTTTCGTGAAACAAACAAACAAAAAAATAGGAATACAAGTGCTTGGTACCACATACTTTTGAGGCTCAAAAGCCTATTCATAAACACGCTGTTTTCATCGTTGGGGGCATCAGGGTCATTTTTAAAATAAATGTCGCCAGAACACGGGAGCGTGAAGTCAGTCTCTCTCCCCAGGAGCCAGGAGGGAAAAGGCAGACAGAACATAATGCCACCCCCCTCCCCCCGCGAGTTGCAGGCGGGATCTCCCTTTCTGCTGTGACCCCCCAACCCCCCGCCCCCTTCGCTTCTACCGGGAAAGCCTGGCCTCCTCGGGAGGCAGCTGCTGGGAGAGAAGCCACTGCTCATCCTCCATGGCAAAGTCTTTGGCCTTTTCCTCCGCGTCGCCCACTTTGTAGCGCAGCTGCACGCGCAGGAGCCGGTGGTTGTGGCGGCAGGGCAGCAGCGTGATCTCTCCGGAGATGTCCGTGTCCTGCTCCACTTGCACGGGCTCGTTCAGGTAGAGGAGGGCTTGCTTCCAGTGCGTGACCGGGTGGAAGGGCGACGTGGACAGCACCAGGGGCTTCCCCGAGTCCCCTCCCGGGAAGGTCACCTGGAACCAGAAGGCAAAGCCGTGCATGGCCGCCGAGCCGTAGCAGCTGAAGCGGAAGCGCCCCGCCACCCCGGCCTGCAGCTCCTGCTCCAGCCCCGCGCGGGCCAGGTCCAGGTGCGCGACGCGCTGCGGCCGGGCCAGCACGTCCTCGCCGCACAGGTCCTGCAGCACGATCTCCGACGGGCCCATGAGGCAGCGCGTGGCGAAGGCCTCCAGGCAGCTCATGTCCACGTCGTAGAGCTGCTTCACGTGGGCCCAGAAACCCAGCCGCTGCTCCAGCGTCGGGTCGCTGACGGGCGCCAGGAAGAGCTCGGCGGAAGCCGGCAGCAGCAGCCCGCCCTCCTTCAGCCACTTGGCCCGCGCGTGCAGCACGGAGCTCAGCATGGACTCGTGCAGGAGGCCGTAGCCCATCCACTCGCTCACGATGACGTCCACCTGCTCCGGCAACTCCACCGTCTCCACCTGCCCCGGCAGGACGTGCACCCGGTCCTCCAGCCCGTTGAGCCGCACCACCTCCCGGGCCTGTTGCCAGATGGCGCTGGCCTCCACCGCGTACACGCGCCGGGCCCCGGCCTGGACGCAGAAGATGCTGAGGATGCCGGTGCCCGCGCCCACGTCCAGCACCGTCTTGCCCCGCAGCGCCGCGCAGTTCCGCATGATGCCCAGGCGGTAGGCTTCGGTGCGGATGCGGTCGGCGAGCATCTCCTCGTGCACCGAGATGTCCGAGTAGCACTCGTAGTACTGTTGGTCCCGCTCCTGCCGGCACCACGGGCGTCGCGGCCGGGCCACCTCTCGCTCTCCGCCATCTTCCTGCTCGGCTCCCTCCCCTCCTCCTCCTCCTCCGCCGCCGCCGCCCCCCGACTCAATCAATCTTTCTCTTCTTGGGCAGCGACATCTTGGCGGCTCCGGCCGACTCCCAGCGGGCGTTGCGCGGCGCCGGCGCCAGGAAGCGGGGGCTTCTGGGACTTGTAGTTCGCGCTGGCCTTTTCCCCTTCCTGAGGTTTGCGGGGCCAGTGGCGGCCGGCGGCCTCGGAGCTGGGCTCACCTCTTCCGTCTGGTGTCCCGGAGTCCCTTTCCCACCGACGCCCCCACCGCCGGGCCTTCTCCACGCCCCCCGCCTGTCCTTAGCCCGCAGTTCTCGTTTGCTTCCTCTCTCTCTCCCTGCGGTGGGCACGCCCACCCAAAACTCAAACAGAGATGGTGCCTGACTGCAAGAAAACAGTCAGTTTTGTCTTCGCTGGGTTCCCAGGTCTGACCCCAGCGAATCTTCGGGGCGCAGCCTGCCCCTGTGAGCACCTCTCCCGGCGGCGGGGACTCGGAAAGCTCTCCAGAGGCGGGATTCGGACATGGCACCACACGTTTTTCTTTGCTGCTTTGGGTAGAGTTAGGGTGCAAAGCAGGTGTGAGTGGGACGAAGAAAATGACCTAACAGTGGTACATGCTGGTTCTGATTCCAGGGAGAACGCGAATGAATGGAATGATGAGGGCCAGTGTTGTAACTACTCTTGTTTTCCTCCTTCCTTTCTTCCTTTCTTCCCTCCCTCCCTCTTTTTCTTCTCTTTCTTTCTTTCTTTCTTTCTTTCTTTCTTTCTTTCTTTCTTTCTTTCTTTCTTTCTTCCCTCCCTCCTTCCCTCCTTCCCTCCCCCCTTCCTTCCTTCCTTCCCTTCCTTCCTTCCTTCCTTCCCTCCTTCCTTCCCTCCCTCCCTCCCTCCCTCCCTCCCTCCTTCCTTCCTCCCTCCCTCCCTCCCTCCCTCCTCCCTCCCTCCCTCCCTCCCTCCTTCCTTCCCTCCCTCCCTCCCTCCCTCCCTCCCTCCCTCCTTCCTTCCTTCCTCCCTCCCTCCCTCCTTCCCTTCTTCCCTCCCCCCTTCCTTCCTTCCTTCCCTTCCTTCCTTCCTTCCTTCCTTCCTTCCTTCCTTCCTTCCTTCCTTCCTTCCTTCCTTCCTCCCTCCCTCCTTCCTTCCTTCCTCCCTCCCTCCCTCCTTCCTTCCTTTTCTTTTGTTTGTTTTTTCCTCTTGTTTCCAATGACCCATTCACCCAGCAGCAACAAGGAATCTTCACTGCCGTCCACGAATTACGTTCTTGGTCTCTCTTTTTCAGGAGAATAGTTGCTGGGCATTGAGTCCTGCCCTGTTCATTCTGTGCCTCATTCAGGAGTGCGGTCTTGGGAGGATCCCGCTGTGTGGCACCGTGAAGCCAACGCCAAGTCTAAGTGGTGGCCCGTTACAGTGCCCGCCCCTCTCCCATCCCCCCGTAATAACTGGCTCCTTCATCCCTTGGGACCACTTTCCGCTGCCATGCCTCGCTTTTCCCTGTGTCTGGGCACGACTGGGACTCCCCTCTTCCTCTCCCTTCAGTCAGGCATCACCTCTTAGAAGGAGAATATATTTTTAAATACGTGTGATTTCTATGTGAGTGTCTGTGTTCCTAAGAAGTAAGGTGAGAATAACATTTGTCTGTGCTAAAAAAAAAAAAAATCACAGAAGAAAATAAAAAATCACAGAAGAAAATAAAAAATCACAGAAGAAAATGAACTGTTTTCCTGCACTCAGGCATAACTATCTCTGTTTAACCAATGGGCCTTTGATTCCTTATCTGGGGGGGGGGGGTGGGAGTTCCTTCACCCCCTTCTCACTGTTAATCTTTAATGGATTAGATTTATTGACCTCACAGCCTCAGCTGTACTTCTAAGGGCTCTCCATCCTGGCGGCTCATTACAAACTCCCATGGAATTCAAACAAACAAAAACAAAAACAACCCTATGCCCCTGTCCCACCTCAAACTAATGAAGTCAGAACCACTTCAGTAGAGGAGGGGGGCGGGGCATCTAGTTTTAAAAAGCTCCCCAGGGATTTGAATGTGCAGCCAGAGTGAGAACTGCTGTTTCTCAGGAAAAAGGATCTTCGTTAAATCTTGCTTCCTTATTTTCATTGGGTAAATACGACCACTGTACTATATGCCTTCTAGGCTGTTCCGTCATTTGTACTTCTTCCATTCTGTTCTTACTCGAAAATATTTTCCTTCCCTTTTAAATCTATTCACTTTTCTACCCAATTTTCAAATCACTTATTTATGGTCGCTTTTTAGAAACTGCTAACTATGTGTTTTTTTCCCCCAGATATTTTAAATATTTATTGTTGCAAGTATTACATTGTTGCAAGTATGTCCCCTTCTTTCCCCATTGACCCCTTCTAGTCCACCCCTCACTCCCCACCCAGGCCTTCACCACACTATTGTCGGTGTCCCACTCACCCACGCACCCCGGGCCTTCCTCTAAGAGTCCACAGTCTGTTCCATGCTTCTGTGTCTCCAGATCTATCTTATTCATCAGTTTATTTTGTTCATTAGATTCCACATAGGGGTGAGATCATGGGACACTTGTCTTTCTCTGACTGGCTTATTTCGCTCAGCATGATACTTGATCAGTTTTGTTGGTTCTACCTCCAGTATATCGGAGTCATTTTCTTTATACCCAAGTCTACTCATCCATCTTTGCTTGCCTGGACATCGGTCAGTCTCCTAAGAGATCTCTCAGCTTCCAATCATAACCCCATCTAATCCCTTCTCCACGCAGTTAGGAGAATGAGCTTGTTAAAACCCAACTGAACCATGCCATTCTTCAGTAACTTCCCCTCCCAGCTACCGAAACAACCCTGTGACCTCAAGTAACTTCCCAACTCATCTCATGCTACATTCCCGGCTCCTTCAAGCTCCTCCCGGGCTCGAGAGAGACGGGCCTTCATTTAATCACAGGCACTGACACTCTTCCAGGGCCTGGGAAATTGTTCTTCTCCTTAGCGATTCATTTCATGACTTTCCCTGCCCCCCCCCCATGTTGTAATTTACATCCCCTTTGTATTCTGTACCGTTTTCATTATAGCAGCCTGATTTATAGTAGACATTGTTAAAATGCCATAACCTATATTTATACTTGAAATTGTTCAAATGCCATATTCAATACTCTAAGAGGGCCCAATAAATTTCAACTAAGTTCATAGTAGCCCTATTGTCACTACCAAAACAATTCAATACCAACGTTTTTAAAGAATTACAACTCCTCATTAATAACACCTCCAAGGAGCTATGCATTTGCCATTCATCTGTTTCTAAGTATGAGGTTTAATAGCTGGGCCATACACCATGGGTCTAGAAGACGCTGTACACATCAAGAGCACGCCGCATGCCTACGCTTTTCATGTTTGATGTTCCAATTTGTTTAAATAAAAACCACCGCCTTTTAGCTGTTTTCTGTGAGGAATTTTCCGTTTCTTTTGCTCTGCGGTCGGTATGTACCAATGAATCCAGGTGGCGGCTTGTCACAGTGGTTCTCGCGTTGACCTTGCTGTAGAGCATTCAGTTCTCAGCTACGTCGAAGCCACTGTGGCACAGACCACGCTCACCCTGCCAACGGCTTGGCATAAAGGAGGTAGCCCAGCTCCTCATTTCTCCCATCTCTGCTCCGTTCCTAAGGCTCGGCCACACGCTAGGTATGTAGCAGGCCAACCCATCCAACCAGCATTCTTAAATACAGTCCGTCTGTACAGCTTAACAGGCGTCCTCAAACTACGGCCCGCGGGCCACAGGCGGCCCGCCGAGGACATGGATCCGGCCCGCCGGGTGCCGCTGCCTGTCCTGCTTAGCAGCCAACTCGTCCCTGGCCCGCAGTGCGCATAGGAATTTGTTCATAGTTTTTTTTTTTTTTTAAAACTATAGTCCGGCCCTCCCACGGTCTGAGGGACAGTGAACTGGCCCCCCGTTTAAAAAGTTTGAGGACCCCTGGCTGAACGAATGATTCCAGCACCAAGCTCTTCTGAGGAAAGCACGCCAGGACTAGACAGAAACACAGCCTCTGAGGTGCTTTTCTCCCGACAGAATACAAAGGGGATGTAAATTACAGCATGGGGGGGGGGGGTGAAAATCATGAAATGAACCGCTAAGGAGAACAATTCCCCAGGCCCTGGGAGAGTGTCAGTGGAGACCTGAGCGAGGAAAGAGGCCTGTGATTAAATGCAGGCCCGTCTCTCTCCAGCCCGTGAGGACCTGGGAAAACAGTCCAAGATGAGGTGGGAGGTAACATGCCTGCCAGGCTTTGCACAGGTTTTGACGCGTCATAACATCAGAATCGAATCTGAGAATTTCCAGGAGAAAAGCGGACGCCTTAGAAATGGAGAAGTGATCTGTTTTTAAGTCCATACACCACTGGCTTTATAACCTCGTGGTAGGTTATGGGACCAGGTTCAAGCCCCTTTGTGCTGCATTATTTACTCCGCAGCTACAGTCCCAAATACAATGAATTCACAGAAATCACTAACTTCAGAAGGGTGCAGAGTGAGAGTCTTCGCACTCAACTGTGGAGATCATCTAGGACGTTAATATAATAGTGATGCTGGTTGGATACCACAGGGGGAGTGAAAATAAAGTGGCAGGCTAACTGAATTTCAGCTTTTGAGTTTAGGAAAAAAAAATGGGGGAGGGGGGGAGTAGATAAATGGTTACCAGGCACGGTTCACAGCTCAGATGCATATGCTTATTTCAGCGTCAGCTCTTAGCAAAGGACACCATGCAAGTGAACGTGAATATCCTTTTGATTAGCTAGCTTCTTACACGTTGAAATGCGCTTTTATATACTTTGGAAAGAATTCATGGCAAAAAGGATAAGAGGGTGGGTTTAAACAGAGCTAATCCTCTCAGAAATTACTCCTTAGCAGTTAGACATATAGAAAAGCAAGAGAGACTTGAAATACGCCGGATAAAGCCTATCTGACGCATTGTCTTCACGTAATAGGTACTTGGGTGAGGATTAGACTGTGCTCCGAAGTCACCCTGAGAAACGCTGTCCTTTATGGATTCTCCGCCCATCCCTCTTCTTACTGAACTAATGATTACTTTTCCACCTCCAAGTGATGAATGAAGTCACTGAATGCAATTATTGGGTCGAGTCCCAGTAGTTCTTGGATTAAAATCATGGATCTCTAATGAGCCGGTGTGTGATCTATATAAATGGTGATTCTCAGACCCGTCTGGGTGGCAGACTCACCGGGGGAGCCTGTTAGAAATATGCCTGCCTGGGTCTCGCCCTGAGAGTTTGAGGCTATGGGTCTGGGCGGAGCCAAGACAAATGTAGTTCATGATGCCCACACAGGATTGAAAATTCTATGCCACTGTTGGTTCGAAGTACGTTTCAGGGACTTTTAAAAATTAAGTATATTTCAGCATTTTGAATGTATTTGATATATCTTTATGTATAGGAACATGAAATGCATTTTAATAAACACTGCCTTCATAATTATTCACAGCACGTGTATCCATTCTTGGGGGACACTCGGTATTTTGAAACGCTCTTCTCCCTGCATAGTTTCTATTTCCTCTGAGAAGCCTTGCCACTGTGGCTTGTTTGGTCCCTGTCTTTCAAGGCAGAGGTCAGATTCCTCTGAGCAAGCCCTTCCGGTCTCCTGCCCGGCCCGTTATACGTAGGCCTGGCCGTGAACCTGTGTGAAACCCAGGGCTGAGAAGGTAGGGCCACAGCATTCAGAGGGACATGTTCCCCAGAAGAGACAATCACCTAGACCAGTGGTCAGCAAAGTCATTAGTCCACAGAGCCAAATATCAACAGTGCAACGATTGACATTGCTTTGGAGAGCCAAATTTTTTAAACTTAAACTTCTTCTAACGCCACTTCTTCAAAATAGACTCGCTCAGGCTGTGGTATTTTGTGGAAGAGCCACACTCAAGGGGCCAAAGAGCCGCATGTGGCTCGTGAGCCGCAGTTTGCCGACCACGGACCTAGATGATCCGGTTTCATATTGGTGGGGTAGCCGGTTCTTAGGAAGACTTTTCAGCAATCTTTGGAGTTTGGCTTTATGCTCACCTACACCTCAGGCAGCGCATGCATGGTTGTGGGGTTCTTGGGTGCAAGTAAGGTTACCTGCTCAGCAGGTGCCTTCCTGGGTCGGCTCTGTGGCCAGTAGTCAGTTATTGGCTTCCTGGATGTTTTCAAAACATCTTCCTTCTCTCTAACCCGCTGTTCTCTATGTCCTTGAGGCCTTGTGGTTTCAAACAAAGCAGAACACCTCCCTTAGGAGGATTCCCGTCGTAAGAATCCCAGGAAGCCGGCCTTATTCTTGTATGGCTTCTGCAGATCGGGGAACTGAATCCCGGAGAGACTCAGTGGCCAAAGAGCTAGAAGTGGTAGGGCTGGGCGGAGGCTCTCCGATGGGCAGTGATTCCCAGAGGATGTGAGGTCTCGTGGGCCAACGCTGGCATCAGACAAGCCGGCTCTTCTCCTCACTGCCCAGACCCAGCTCCGGGACCACGAAGACCTGTGCGGGGAAGCGGGGGGCACAGACCGAGCGCCCGGCTCTGCAGGCGACCTCGCTGTCACCAGCTCCGCTGCCAGCACGGGTCGCACTGTACTGCGGCACAGATTCTTTCTTTGAAGAGCTTGACGAAGTTGCATTTTGATGATCTATTTTAGTATTTCGTGGTTCTGAAAGGCAAGCCACCTGCTTTCGAAAGGAAGGAGCCGGAATGGAGAAGAATAGAGATGTAAATATGGTGACTTTTATGGGCAAAAGCAGGTTTTTAGCAGCATGGTTTTAAAATGTAAGTATTTCACAGCTGTTTTGGAAAATAAGTGAAATGCTCCCGTGTTGTTAAAGAATATGCACAGGTAATTGATGTTAAAGTAAAACTTGTGACCTCATTTGACTGTATTTAGCATCATTACATTAATTAGCTAATTTTATCTGTCCAATTATCGACTAGTTTCTAAATCTCTGCTTCCTAAAAATATTGATTTTTTTTCATGAAAGGTGACTATAAATTAACAAGAACAATTTTCTCACGTAGTTTGTGAAATTGAGCCACCCCATGGCTTTATGAACATAACTGGTATGCAATGGAACACACATCGCCTATTTATTCTAAAAATGATGATAAGGAAGACGAGGAGTTATACGATGATATGTTTTGCGGTGTGATATTTGTACTTTCGAAGGCAAAAGTAGAGAAATATTCTTAAGTACACCAACTTTATAATGCAAAAGAGCAAAAAAAGAGATCACTGAAAAATTATTTCTCCTCCAGCAAGACTTCTGCACCATGCCAACTTCTCACCCAGCCAGCTGCTGAGCTCGGCCGCTGGTCTGTGTCCTTTCTCCAGATTTGGATGTCGAGCCCTAACCCTCCATGCGATGGCGTTTGGAGAGGGGGCCTCCGGGAAGTACTGAGGGCGAGATGAGGTCAGGAATGGGGCGCTCATGGCGGCATTGGTAGCCTTCTAGGAAGGGGGGAGAGAAAGAGACCGAGGTGGCTCCCTCCATGGGAGTTGGTCTACAAGACAGGACGAGAGCTGTCACGAGAGCCTGGCCATGCCGGCTCCGTGACCTCAGACTCCGCCTCCAGGATTGTGAGACTCCGCCTCCAGGACTGTGAGACTCCGCCTCCAGGACTGTGAGACTCCGCCTCCAGGACTGTGAGACTCCGCCTCCAGGATTGTGAGACTCCGCCTCCAGGAATGTAAGACTCCGCCTCCAGGATTGTGAGACTCCGCCTCCAGGATTGTGAGACTCCGCCTCCAGGACTGTGAGACTCCGCCTCCAGGACTGTGAGACTCCGCCTCCAGGACTGTGAGACTCCGCCTCCAGGACTGTGAGACTCCGCCTCCAGGACTGTGAGACTCCGCCTCCAGGATTGTCAGACTCCGCCTCCAGGATTGTAAGACTCCGCCTCCAGGACTGTGAGACTCCGCCTCCAGGACTGTGAGACTCCGCCTCCAGGACTGTGAGACTCCGCCTCCAGGACTGTAAGACTCCGCCTCCAAGATTGTGAGACTCCGCCTCCAGGATTGTGAGACTCCGCCTCCAGGATTGTGAGACTCCGCCTCCAGGATTGTAAGACTCCGCCTCCAGGACTGTGAGACCCCGCCTCCAGGAATGTGAGACTCCGCCTCCAGGATTGTGAGACTCCGCCTCCAGGAATGTGAGACTCCGCCTCCAGGATTGTGAGACTCCGCCTCCAGGAATGTGAGACTCCGCCTCCAGGATTGTGAGACTCCGCCTCCAGGACTGTAAGACTCCGCCTCCAGGACTGTGAGACTCCGCCTCCAGGATTGTGAGACTCCGCCTCCAGGATTGTGAGACTCCGCCTCCAGGATTGTCAGACTCCGCCTCCAGGACTGTGAGACTCCGCCTCCAGGACTGTGAGACTCCGCCTCCAGGAATGTGAGACTCCGCCTCCAGGACTGTGAGACTCCGCCTCCAGGACTGTCAGACTCCGCCTCCAGGATTGTGAGACTCCGCCTCCAGGACTGTGAGACCCCGCCTCCAGGAATGTGAGACTCCGCCTCCAGGACTGTGAGACTCCGCCTCCAGGACTGTGAGACTCCGCCTCCAGGATTGTGAGACTCCGCCTCCAGGATTGTGAGAGTCCGCCTCCAGGATTGTCAGACTCCGCCTCCAGGACTGTAAGACTCCGCCTCCAGGACTGTAAGACTCCGCCTCCAGGATTGTAAGACTCCGCCTCCAGGACTGTGAGACTCCGCCTCCAGGACTGTGAGACTCCGCCTCCAGGATTGTGAGACTCCGCCTCCAGGATTGTGAGACTCCGCCTCCAGGAATGTGAGACTCCGCCTCCAGGATTGTCAGACTCCGCCTCCAGGATTGTCAGACCCCGCCTCCAGGATTGTGAGACCCCGCCTCCAGGATTGTCAGACTCCGCCTCCAGGACTGTGAGACTCCGCCTCCAGGATTGTCAGACTCCGCCTCCAGGATTGTGAGACTCCGCCTCCAGGACTGTGAGACCCCGCCTCCAGGACTGTAAGACTCCGCCTCCAGGACTGTGAGACTCCGCCTCCAGGACTGTGAGACTCCGCCTCCAGGACTGTGAGACTCCGCCTCCAGGATTGTGAGACTCCGCCTGCAGGATTGTGAGACTCCGCCTCCAGGACTGTCAGACTCCGCCTCCAGGACTGTCAGACTCCGCCTCCAGGACTGTCAGACTCCGCCTCCAGGATTGTGAGACTCCGCCTCCAGGATTGTGAGACTCCGCCTCCAGGATGGGAGACTCCGCCTCCAGGACTGTAAGACTCCGCCTCCAGGACTGTCAGACTCCGCCTCCAGGACTGTGAGACTCCGCCTCCAGGATTGTCAGACTCCGCCTCCAGGACTGTGAGACTCCGCCTCCAGGATTGTCAGACTCCGCCTCCAGGATTGTGAGACTCCGCCTCCAGGATTGTGAGACTCCGCCTCCAGGAGTCTAAGACCCCGCCTCCAGGATTGTAAGACTCCGCCTCCAGGAGTCTAAGACCCCGCCTCCAGGATTTCTGTGTGTGAGCCACCCCGGCCACAGGTTTTGTTACCACCAGCCACGCTGACTCATCTACTTCTCAGCGTTGCGTTTTGCCTTACCCGACACTTCCTCGGGTCTGAGTGTAAAACACATCTGAGGAACCTGATCGCAACACTTGCCAATACTCCACATCCCGGTTCTTGAAGAGAAGCTGACAATCCAGATTTTCATATGACGTTTCCTAATATCTTTAATACCGACAGATCATTCTCTATGTAACACATTTCCATGCTGGATCTACCCCCAACTCATAAGTCTACTAACGTCGCTTTTGTTTGTTTGCTATTTTTATTTTTCAGTTACAGTTTAATATTGTTTTGTATTAGTTTCAGGTGTGAACACAGTGGTTGGACAGCCATACACTTTACAAAGTAACCCCCCTGGTATGTGCAGGGCCCACCTGACTCTGTACATCGTCACTGCAATGTCACAGACCAGTCCCTGTGCTGTACCTCACACCCCCAGGACCACTGTGTAACTGCCAATCTGTACTTCTCATACTTCTCAGTCTTTTCACCCAGTCCCACACCCCCCCACCCCTCTAGCAACCACGGTCTGTTCTCTATAAATCTGTTTCTGCTTTGTACAAATGTTATTTCACTTATTTTATTTTTTAAAATATGTTTTTATTGATTTTAGCAGGAGAGGAAGGGAAAGGGAGAGAGAGATAGAAACGTCAATGAGAGAGAAACATCGATCAGCTGCCTCCCACAAGGCCCCAACTGGGAATCAAAGCAGTGCACTCAGCCTCTGAGCCACGCCATCCAGGCCTGTATAAATATCGTTTTAATACGTATGTCCTCTCTTCTAACCTAGTGAAGAGAGCGTTTATTTTTATTCTCCGATTCCCAAGATCTAAAATGGTTGGTAGTAAAACAATACATGTTCCTGTTGGTGCTATTTCTACTTGCTCTTTCTCTGACCCTTCTGTTCTTTAGGTAAAATATTCCCCATGCCATTGATTCTTCCATTACCCTTCACCTGTATTTTTAGGTCATTTAGTGTCACTCCTTTGCTGTCTCAGCTTTTGGTTAAGACTCTTGTTAGGAGCCGTACTGGTAAAAACCTACTTGTCTGTACTCACCACATTTTAACTGTTTACTTTTGGATCCAAAGGTGGGAGCACTGGCACAGAAGTCTCTCTTCAACGGAGGACCTTGAACTCTACATGGAAAGGAACTGACGGATGCAGAGTGGAAGGAGGGTTTCCTCCCGTTTCTGTGCTTTCCTGCTGTTTTCGTCACCCACTGTCTGGACTGTTTTTTCAGCAACGGTGCTGTGACTGCTCTGCGGTCCAGTTTCTCTGAGTCTCAGTGGGAAGGCTTCTCTCTTATTTATCTATCTGTTCCTATTCGTGGGAATTAATCTTTAAGTGGCTCGACACCTGTTTATTCATTCTGCGAGGGACACTGCTCGCTGCCAGTGGTTGTTTTTGATGCTACCACTGCTTCTTCACTTGTTTTGTTTGGATTCCTGACATGTTTGCAGGCCTACGGGATCTAATAAATAATAGTAATGAATTCCTCACCAGCTCCTGTCCCGCCTTCATCACAGTCTTCCCAGAGTCAAAACTGGGAAATGTTCTTTTTCTCTGGCTTCATATTTGGTATACATAAAGTGGTATATATCCAGGTGCTTATAAAATGAAGTTAGCTGACCTTTCCATAGTGTAGTGCTGATAAAAAATTTTTTTATGAGCTATTTTTCTGCAACTGGTTTTCATCATTTGATTTTCAGGATAGGAGTACATTTTCGTAGTTCAAAAATAACACAAAAAGTGCAAAAAACATACACAATGAAGTGTGACTCCCACCTTTTTCTCTCTCTTGCCGCCCCTACCACCTAACTCCACAGATAACTACTTTTATTCATGTTTTATGTCCTCTCACAGTGTTTCTTTATATTAGCATTTACCCATTGTTTAAAGCACAAGATAACAGTGTTCTGCTTCTTTCCGTTTTCACTTAACATCACGTCTTGGAGCTTCTGCCGTTTCAAAATATGGAGCACCACAGTCCTTTATACAGTTTGACAGTAGCTCATTGGATGGAGGCCCCATTTATTTAACCAAGGTCTTACTGATGAGCATTTGTTTGCTTACCTTTTTCTAGGATGTTCCATATTACAACAAATAGGCTCCTGCAGACCTCTTGTCACACATATACAAATACACTGAGTGGCCAGGTTATTATGATCTCTGAACGCGTAATAATCTGGCCACTCAGTATATATCCTATATAATAATCCTATGTAATAAAAGGCTAATATGCAAATTGTCTCCTCGACCAGCAGGATGGCCGACCAACCACCCATGTCCCCTCCCCCTGGCCAGACCCCACCCCACCCATGCACGAATTCATGCACCAGGCTATATATATATACTGAGTGGCCAGATTATTATGCATTCAGAGATCATATTAATCTGGCCACTCAGTGTAGACTCACAGATAGTTAGGTGCCAGTGTTTGAGCACCTCAATAGATATTTGGTACTGTGCCATGGATTTTAATAGTGAATATTTAAAACAATAAGGAAGTATTATTTTGGCTTTACAGAAGAGGGGACTAAGGCTTAGGGAAGTTGAAAAGTCACACAGATGGTACGTGGCAGAGCTGGGGTTATATAAGGTCTGTGTACTTAAGAAAAAAATGTTAGTTCTCACTGTACTACTAAATATTGTTTAGATCAGTTATATGATAGACAAAATTTCATATCAGATTAACCTTCAGAGCAAATACTATAGGAACACCTTAATTATTTTGGTTTTGCATAAGTATCATTCCTAGTTAATGTGTTTATAAAGTTAATGCATACATATTTTCAACTATCTACTAGTATTTATCCATCCATCCATCCATCCATCCATTCATCTACCATCTACCCATCTATCCACCCCCTGTGGCAGAATAATTTGTGTAAGTGATTATAAAGAAAGCCAGCATTATCTAAAGTGAAATATATTTTAAAAGTTTTAAAAAATAGTCTTTTTCAATCTCATAAAATCTAGGATTATGGAAATCCTAATTTCAAAATATATATATTTGGGCACCTTTTACCTGGTTATCATAAAACACATCCCTCAAGAGAAAGCATGTTATTAATAATGCTAGAGGGAGTTTAATGGTGAACGTTCAGTTTTATCGGATTGTGAGGCCTGTACGCTAATTTCCCACAAGTAGTGAGTGAATTTTTAAGCACTTTTTTTCACTTTCACATGAAAGTTAACTCAGATGTTGCTTTTTCAGAGGAATGTAACTAAATAATTTTCCAGGGCCTCAGAAAAAGGAATAAAACAACCGTGCCTTTGTGTTTGTTTTATAAATCACAATAGTGGTTTTTTCCCTTAATATAAACGTGGTCTACATATTGATCGCATTATTGATTTTACTCACTGTGTTCATGCATTTTGTTCAAAGGCTTCCTCTTTTTGCCTTGTGTGGGACAGTAGGCACTTTGAACCAGTGTGTAGAAACCTGAGCCAGGAGAACAAGAATTCTAATTAAAGATGGATTTGCCATGGGGGTCTAGCTCCAGGCACCCCAATTCTGTTCCTTGCATATGCTGAGCACTCTGTTGCCTCCCCGAATTTTTATTAGTTTCCCGGGGGCTCTCTTCCTCTACTTCTATTTTTTCTAGAATATCTGATCTATGGAGCACAGCTTTTGATTTATGTCTTTTTTCTCCTTTAAATGCAAGTAATAATATATTATACCTTCCTTGGATGCTATGATTCCTATGCCATTGAGTATCTTTCATAATCATTTTCTTCTGTAGCAATATATGGAAACAAATGATTTCCCTTAGATAAATTATCACGATTTCCACCAATTTTTATACTCTACCCAATTTGTAAAAAGTTGTAAAAATATTCATGAAAAAGAAACATAAAGAGACTATCTCTACATAAAAAATCTTCAGAGCCTCAATATCCCATCAGTATTAAAACATTTAAAATCCATTAGTATGAGTAATGTGTATGAATGCACTTTGAAGTGCTTTTAGGTATATCATTAGTTAACATTTTGACTGTAGTGATTTGGAAAATATCTCCTGAACCAACATTAGACATTTAGTATCTTTATTTTTAACGGAGCGCATTTACTTGTACTGCTGAAAATTCACTTCTAAATATTTAAACTTAAAATTATGCAAAGTATGTTCTTCAGAGATTTGGAGTTTCACTATTAATGTAGTTTGCTTGTAATGGTGAAAACAACACTAAATATTTGAACTTCCAATCATGGGGCAAATATTCAGGGATTAGTGGTCTTGCCGGTGATAGGCGGTCTGCCTCTGTTTGGATTGGTCTTGGTGGGAAGTCATTTAGACCATTAGCAGGAGAGCAAACCCATTACAAATATGCACGCTCTTGGAAAACCAAATCCAGTGAGCTAATTAGCCCTATTAAGGCAATTACGGAGCGCTATAAATGAGGCGAAAGTGACGTTGGGCTCCTCGTGGTACCAATGACAGAAAGCCAAGGAGCCCCTATTTTTCTAAATGGAGATAAAGAGTCTGGGTGATTAATTTCAGCACCAGTGAGTTCATCTGCAAGAAGGCCACTGCAGACAACATTTCCGGGGCCCAGGATAACGGGAGAAGACTCCTGTTTGACCATGGGTGCTAATACAGCTATTTGTCAGGAAATGCGTCAGTAATGGGAGGACTGTACAGCCACCTCTTTAAAAAAAAAAAAAAAAAAAAAAATATATATATATATATATATATATATATATATATATATATACACATACACACACACACATTTTGATTGATTTCAGAGAGGACAGGAGAGGGAGAGATAGAAATATCAATGATGAGAGAGAAACATTGATCGGCTGCCTCCTGCACGCCCCCCCTGCACTAGGGATCAAGCCCACAACCTCGGCATTTGCTCAGACCAGGAATCTAACCATGACCTCCTGGTTCATAGGTCGATGCTCACACCACTTAGCCACACCGGCCAGGCAGTACGACCACCTCTTGGTAAGAAAGAACTATCCAAGTTTCCTAACACAGTTTGCGGCCTTCAGCCGCAGCCAAACCCCTGATTAGCACAAACATTTGAGAAGATTCTTAATTGCTGCCTTTACCTGAATATCTTGGATGGGCGATCACAACATTTTGACTTCTGTTTCAGAAGACAACCTCAGGCTTATAAACTAGCCATAGGAATTTCAACCACAGTCCCTGAAAGGCACTGATTCCTGTGTGTTGGTGTAGAAAACCATCTCCTTTCAGAACTCTGTGGTCAAGGCACATCGTGGGTGGCTTGTTCTGAATCCCCACAGGATCAAAGGGGACAAATGGTCTGGCGTGGCTTTATTTCATGAGAATAGCTTTTTAAAAAACAAAAATCTGATAACACGAATGCATCACAGTTACCCAGTGGCTCTCCAGTTAACTACCAGTTACAAAATTACTAGAGATTAATTATGTCAGGGTTTGGCGAGATAGGAGGGATACTTCACTCAATGTTTTAAATTTTTATAATAAAACTAGTGGCCCGGTGGAAGAAATTTGTGCACAATTAAGAGGGGGTTAATTAGAGGAAATAATTTAATATTGCTACTTGCCCTTTCTCTATAATAGAAGTGTCAGAGTTGAAAGAAAATTAGTAAAATGTATATAAAATCTCCCTCCTGTCAGAGTCTGGGGCACGCCGCAGGACCTAGAGTCAAGTCCCCACCCACCCACATGTGCATCAAAATCGCGTGAGACCCAGACCCAGCCTGCCACCCCCCATTGGGCTAGATTCAGACCCGGCCAATCCCACCCTTGTCAAGCCCCTCCGGGCAGGGTGTGTAGCCTCAGGTCCCCTGGTCTGGCGCCAGAATGCGGGGCATGGCCTGAGGTCCCCCAGCCCACACCAGGGCAGGGGGGCGTGCTTTGAGATCCTCCGTCAAGCCCTGCTGGGTGGGGAGCATGCCTGAAGTCCTCCATCAAGCCCTGCCAGGCGGGGTGGGGGGGGGGGGAACCTCAGGTCCCCTGGCCCAGCACCGGGGGGGAGGGGGTGCAGCCTCAGGTCCTCCGTCAAGCCCCACTGGGTGGGGGGCATGGCTTGAGGTCCTCCATCAAGCCCTATCAGGCGGGGGGCAGGGCACAGCCTCAGGTCCCCCATTCCAGCACCGGAAGGGGGGCGCAGCCTCAGGTCCCCCGTCCCAGCACTGGGAGGGGGGCACAGCCTCAGGTCCCCCGTCCCAGCACTGGGAGGGGGGCGCAGCCTCAGGTCCCCCGTCAAGCCCCGCTGGGCAGGGGGTGCGATCTGAGTTCCCCTGACCCAGCACTGGCAGTGCACCTTGAGGTCCCCTGTCAAGCCCCACTGGGTGGGGGCATGGCCTGAGGTCCCCTGTCAAGCCCAGCTAGGCAGGGGGGTGAGGCCTGAGGTCCCCTGTCAAGCCCCACCGGGTGGGGGGTGCAGTCTGAGGTCCCCGGCCTGGTGCCGGGGTGGGGGGCGCAGCCTGAAATCCTCTGTCAAGCCCCACCTGGTAGGGGGCATGGCCTCAGGTCCCCTGGCCTGGTGCTGGGGTGGGGGGCGTGGTCTGAGGTCCCCTGTCAAGCCCCTCGGGGGCGGGGGAGGGTGTAGCCTCAGGTCCCTGCTGATTGCTCGTTAAAGCTCCTTATGGGAACTTGGCCTCAGCTGTGGGTGCAGCCATCTTTGTGACAGAGTGATGGTCAATTAGCATATTCCCTCTTTATTAGATAGGATAAAAACATGTAAAAATATGTGAGAGACTTTAAAAAAAAATTTGATTTCAGAGAGGAAATGAGAGGTAGAAACATCAATGATGAGAGAGAATCATTGATCAGCTGCCTCCTGCATGCCCCGTACTGGGGACCGAGCCTGCAACCAGGGCATGTGCCCTGACCTGGAATCAGACCATGACCTCCTGGTTCATAGGTTGACGCTCAACCACTGAGCCACACTGGCCGGGCAGACTTTTGTAAGCACTTAAAAAACAACCTCAATGAATGTTCAGAATCCCTCTGGAGCAACTGAAACAGCTGTAATGATCCCCACTCTTCAGATGAGCGACCGAGACACAAAGAAAGCGAAGGAATTTCCCGAAGACCTTTCAGGGAGGGAGGAGACATCCTCGCTCAGGCCCTCGCTTTCCTCACCCCCGGTCTGGCACCAGGTGGTCCCTGACCCACGTGATCATGTCTAATGGAGTTTCAGTCATTTGTACTTTGCAACATCGCACATCGCCGAAGTGTATTTATCATTCTTCACCCCAATGTGTCAGGCGTGCCAAGTCAGCGAGGGCGGAATGAGCAGGAAGGAAAGACAACCAGCAGCCTCCGAGCAGATGCATTATCTATCCGAGGCATCCTCCGTGGACAGGGAAGCCATCCGCAGAAATGCCTGAGGCTGCAGAATCTCCCAGTGCCCGCCGCCAGAGCTCATCCCCACAGAACAACCTGGTTATTTGTCTTGGCATTGCTGACTGTCACTCCCATGTGATGTGTTTTTAAAAGCAACGTGTATGCATTTTATTTATTTACTTTTTTATTTTTTAATCCTCACCCCAGGATATTTTCCCATTGATTTTTAGAGAGAGTGGAAGAGAGAGGGAAAGACCGAGAGAAATATCGATGTGAGAGACACACATGGATGGATTGCCTCTTGCACAAGCCCCGACCAGGGTCCAGAGTGGGGAGGAGCCTGCAACCGAGGTACGCGCCCTTGACTGGAATCAAACCCAGGACTCTTTGGTCCACAGGCTGATGCTCTATCCACCGAGCCAAACCAGCTAGGGCAGCCGTGGGCAAACTATGGCCCGCAGGTTCGGCTGTTCTATCCGGCCCGCGGAGCCGAAGGAGCAGAGGGTTCTCTTGTTCTCCCCTCCGCTCCTTTACTTTAAATTTATATTAGTTCACACAAACACTCCATCCATGCTTTTGTTCCGGCCCTCCGGTCCAGTTTAAGAACCCATTGTGGCCCTCGAGTCAAAAAGTTTGCCCACCCCTGAGCTAGGGCCACTATGTATGCATTTCAATGGGTATATGCCCCTTGACAGAACAGGGTGTAGGAAGGTGAACCCAGACTAAACAATGGCCTGTTTTAACCTCATAAGATCCCTGCTGAAGGAATACCAGTTGCAAAGACATAGATAGTTGAGTTGTTTTGACTCAGTTCCTGCAGCACACATCCCTTATTTTCTTTTACTGTAATTTATGGGTATTAGAAATCAGTAGTTAAAAAAAAATATTCAATTGTTCTCATATTTAGAAAAGAACAGCAAGCAAAAGTAAAACAACCCCTAAAAACTAAAACCCGAGATATCAACAGGAAACACAAAACTCTAAATCTGCTGGGAAGTAATCGAGGAGAAACTTTAGGTTACCTTGACTCAGGTGATCACTTTTTAGTACCCAAAAAAACCGCACCAGGAACCCTATAAAAAATATGGAAGTTGGTTGCTAGAGGATGTCGGTGTTTTCCTAGAGAATGGTGTAAGATTACCACAATGATGAGCCCGTGACGGGGACACAGTGCTGTCAGTGTCCTTGCCCATGTCCATTGAACACACAGAGTTCCTGTGATGCAGACACAAGAGCTTCCTGCTGTAAACAGCTGCCTCTCTTTGCCTGAGACCCCTCCCCCTCCCCTCCCCGCGCCCCCCGGGAGGGTGGCGAGTTCTAAGCCTGCCAGGGGCAGCCCAGACATGTTCTTAGAATTGGCGTCTTTGGTAGAAGCTACCACTCGGGTCCGCTTCCTGGGCCCTCTGAGGCGGGCTCTACGCACTGTCCCAAGACCCTCAGCAGGACTGAGCCTCTGTTGTGCCTGGTGATGTCCTGCTTTTTAAAAAAATTTAAATATATTTTTATTGATTTCAGAGAAGAAGGGCGGAGAGAGAGACAGAAACATCAATGATGAGAGAGAGTCCTTGATCAGCTACCTCCTGCATGCCCCCCCCCCCCAAACCGGGGTTCAAGCCCACAACCCAGGCATGTGCCCTGACCTGGAATCAAACCGTGACCTCCTGGTTCATAGGTTGACGCTCAACCACTGAGCCACACTGGCTGGGCTGTGTCCTGCTTTTTAACACACTTCGCATTGAGTTACTTCCCTTTCCTGCCTCATTTACTTCATCTTCCATGGGTGCTTCCTAGGATGACCTTGCACTCTTTTTTTTATAAAATATATAAAATATATATATTTTATTGATTTCAGAGAGAAAGGGAAAGAGAGAGAGAGAGAGAGAGAAACATTGGTTGCCTCCTACACATCCCACACCACTGGGAATCAAGCCCTGACCGAGCATTGAACCATAATCTCCTGGATGATAGGCTGACGATGCTCAACCACTGAGCACTCCCCGGCCTGACCTTGAACTCTTAACCTTGCTCAAGGTCTTCTGGTGGAAGCAAACCTAAGGTGAATGTTCTGAGATCAGACTGGACTTTTTAAAAAATACTTCTTAATTTTCCAATTACAGTTGATCTGTAATATTATATTAGTTTCAGGTGGACATACCAATGATTAGACATTTGCGTAACTTACAAATTGATCACCCCATTAAATCTAGTACCCATCTGACACCATACACAATTACTATACTAGAGGCCCAGTGCACGGATTCGTGCACCAGTAGGGTCCCACGGCCTGGCCTGCAGGATCAGGCTGGAACCGGGGAGGGACCACAGGAGGGCTCCAGGGTGTGTCTGGCCCATCTTGCCCAGTCCCAATCAGCCGGACCCCCTCAGCAAGCTAACCTACTGGTCAGAACATCTGCCCCCTGATGGTCAGTGTGCGTCATAGCTACTGGTCGAATGGTCACTTAGGCTTTTATAGACTAGAGGCCCGGTGCATGAAATTCGTGCATGGGGGTGTGTGTCCCTCAGCCCAGCCTGCACCCTCTCCAATCTGGGACCCCTCGAGGGACGTCCGACTGCCCATTTAGGCCCAATCCCACCGGGATCGGGTCTAAATGGGCAGTCGGACATCCCTCTCACAATCCAGGACTGCTAGCTCCCAACTGCTTGCCTGCCTGCCTTCCTGATTGCCCCTAACCGCTTCTGCCTGCCAGCCTGATCACCCCCTCACCACACCCCTGACAGCCTGATTGATGCCTAACTGCTCCCCTGCCAGCCTGTTTCCCCCTAACTGCCCTCCCCTGCAGGCCTGGTCCCCCCTAACTGCCCTCCCCTGCAGGCCTGGGTCCCTCCCAACTGCCCTTCCCTGCTGGCCTGGTCTCCCCCAACTTCCCTCCTCTGCCAGTTTGGTCACCCCTAACTGCCCTCCCCTGCAGGCTTGATCGCCCCCAACTGCCCTCCCTTGCAGACCTGGTCCCTCCCAACTGCCCTCCTCTGCTGGCCATCTTGTGCTGGCCATCTTGTGTCCACATGGGGGCAGGATCTTTGACCACATGGGGGCAGCCATCTTGTGTGTTGGAGTGATGGTCAATCTGCATATTACTCTTTTATTAGATAGGATAGAGGCCTGGTGCACGGGTGGGGACCAGCTGGTTTGCCCTGAAGGGTGTCCTGGATCAGGGTGGGGGATCCCTTGGGGCGTGGGGCGGCCTGGGCGAGGGGCCTGTGGTGGTTTTCAGGCCGGCCACGGCCCCTGGCGACCCAAGCAGAGGCCCTGGTATCTGGGGTTTATTTATCTTCTACAATTGAAACTTTGTAGCCTGGAGCGGAGCCAAGCCTTCTGCTTGCTCTGTGGCAGCAGCCATTTCTGTTGGGATTTATGTATCTTCTATAATGGAAACTTTGTAGCCTTAAGCGGAGGCCTGGGCCAGCCAGGGTGTGCAGAAAGCTTGGCTTCCTCCATCGCCCGGGGCAACCCTAGCCTCCTGCTCTTTCCAGCTCCGTGGCTGCCGCCATTTCTGTTTGGGTTTATGTATCTTTTATCATTGAAAGTTTGTAGCCTTGAGTGGAGGCCTAGGCCGGCAAGGGCAGGCGGAAAGCTTGGCTTCCTCCATTGCCGGGGAAACCCAAGCCTCCCTCCTGCTGTCTGTGGCCGTAGCCATCTTGGTTGGGTTTATTTGCATATTCACTCCTGCTTGGCTGGTGGGCGTGGCTGGTGGGCGTGGCTGGTGGGCGTGGCTTGTGGGTGTAGCAGAGTGATGGTTAATTTGCATATTACTCTTTTATTAGATAGGATTATTGGCTATATTCTCTATGCTGTACATTACATTTCAATAACTGTTCTGTAACTACCAATTCGTACTTGCAAATCTCTTCACCTTTTTTTCACCAGGGAAAAAATGAAATCAGGGTGTTTCAAAATGCACTCCTTTTAATTATTTTGAGACTTTTTTTTTAAGGTAGCTATGTCCATTTAGTTAAGACTCCTTGTGCTACCATTGTTTTCTTGTGTGTGTGAGATAAAAAACAGGCCTGTGGCTTACTATATATTTCTAACTCTTTTCATTATTTCAAAACTATGACAGTCAAGATCACAAGTGCTGTGACAAAATGGTTTGACAATTGATGGGAAGAATTCTGAGACTTTTTAAACCCATATAGATGCAGGTAAACCAGAACAAAGAACTCACACAGCCTCCAAATGATTACAGTTTCATTTGACAAATGCTTGCAAACGATTCTTTCCATGATTCATTTTACAATCCTGTCCAGGTGCATTAGGGGAAATACTATAACTGATCAATAAAATATCTTTGCATTTACTGAAAATATCGATTATATCTATCCTTTCATATTTATTATGATTCTTCCAAGATTTCTGAGGAGTTAGTATCTTTAGGTTTCCTGCAATATAATGTATCTGAAGCAAGATATTTAAATAGTTTGGACGGCGGAACATCTCAGAGACTGCACAGAGGACAATTCAGAGAGGCAAGAAGGTAGGGCCACTATGCACCAACTCTTGTCAATCATTAGTTCAAGGCAGTGGTCGGCAAACTGCGGCTCGCGAGCCACATGCGGCTCTTTGGCCCCTTGAGTGTGGCTCTTCCACAAAATACCACAGCCTGGGCGAGTCTATTTTGAAGAAGTGGCGTTAGAAGAAGTTTACGTTTAAAAAATGTGGCTCTCAAAAGAAATGTCAATCGTTGTCCTGCTGATATTTGGCTCTGTGGACGAAGGAGTTTGCCGACCGCTGGTTCAAGATGTTCCCCAAAGAGATATGCTCTCAAATAGGTCTGACCCGCCCTTTGTAGACTGAGAAATCTCCACCGCTCCAAGGAATTAGGGTTTCAATTTCCTCCCAATGACATTTGTCCTTCCTTTTTATTAAAAGGTAAAAACAACTTTTCTTAACAGAGAAGATAGAAGCACTTTGGGTTCTGCGCTTTCAGCATTGGAACATACACATGACTCTTCCCCGTTCTTCCTTCCGTTCCTGTGGCAGCCATTTAGATGGTCTACAGCGGTTTTCGTAAGCCTTCATTTGTGCTGGTTTGTACAGTTCTTTGGTTGACTCATATCCATCCTTCTCCGCCTGGCCCTCAGATCTTGTTTTGCCATGTTCTTTCAAAATATGACCCATCTGGCTTCCGGTCAAGAAGGCACCTCCGTCCACTGTGCTCGCCTCCTCCCACAACCACAGCTCAAAATTACTGCTGCCCTCCAGGACAGCCATCATCCAGAGCCGCCGGAAACCTGGCAGAAGGAAAGGCCTACAACTAAGGAATAAGAAAGTCGCACTAAGACTGGTAGGAGGGGTGGAGATGCAGAATGAGCTGGTTCCACACCCACGTGTGGTGGATAAAAACTGGGAGGGCCCTAGCTGGTGTGGCTCAGTGGATAGAGTGAAGGGTCCTGCAGACTGAAGGGTTCTGGGTTCCATGCTGTTCAAGGGCACGGACCTCGGTTGCAGGTTCCCCGGCCCTGGTTGGGGATCATGCAGGAGGCAACCAATCGATGTGTCTCGCTCACATCAATGTTTCTCTCTGTCTTTCTCTCCCACTTTCTCTAAAAATCAATGGAAAAATATCCTTGGGTGAGGATTAACTAAGACAAAACAAACAATGATAGAAGATAGTTCCCTCCTCATCTCAGCCCAGTACAGCCCTGGTACCCCAGTTCAGATGCTCACATTCCCATACATGTCAACTGACGTGTGAAAAAGATGAGCTTGGAAAGAATATTTTGCTGAACTTTAATAAAATAAACTCAAGGCTACTCGATTATTGACATGGTTACAATTTGTCTAAGAAAAATATGTCCTCCTCATGAATGATTTATTTTGATATTTTTAAAATGTGAATTTCTGAAATTTCTGAACTATAGAGTCTGTTTTAGACACAGTATTCTACTTAAGAGTCGTGCACACGTTTATCTATGACGTCCTCCGGCAATATGGCCAAAAGTAACTCTTCTGACAATAATGCACTTGACCAAACATATGAAAATATGTCACGGAGATTAGGTGATTCTGGCTATTTATAGCCCTTCCTTTAGAACTTGGAAATTAGAGGCAATCAGGCAGAAATTCACGGCAGTAACAAAAGAGAGAAATGCCAACTTTATGAAAAAGCTCCGACCAATCACACTAAGTCAACAGTGATTAGCAAATAGTCAGCTTCACTGGCTGCACTTAGAGCTTTGTTACCATCTATTGTTTTGTCTCTTGAATTGACTTTGGTTAAATCCATCAAGCCCCAGGTATGTGTATCAAATGACATGTCTTCAACAGCAGAAGTCTGGGAAGCTGGATGTCTCTATATGCAGAACATGTCTTATTGAGACGCAAGAATCAGGAGAGATTTTCCGTTGGTATGTGGGAGATCAGAGAGTCAGAAGACTGGGAGAAACCACCTAGTCAGGCATTCTCAGCGATGGTTCTTTGTAGCCCCTCTAAGGGGAATGTGGAAATGTATTTGGGCATTTTTCACTGTCACGTGACTGAATGCAAGGGGCCCTACTGGAATTTAGTTGGGGGGGGGGGGGCTGGCAGAGACGATAGACATCTTACAATGCTTTCCGGATGGTTTGGGATAATGAGGAATTATTTCTCAGTTCCTGATCAGGTCGGGCATTATCCAGAGCTTCAATCCTTTCCACATGGTGGGCTTACTGTGAGAATGACGAACAGGAAATCCAATGTTAGGCAGCAGTGCAATTCGGAGAAGCTGGGGAATAGCGGTCCCCATGGAGAAGAGCACACATTCCTTGGAAAGGGAAGGTCACAGAGCAGACACCGATCTGTCCATCTGTCCATCATCTATACCACCTATCTCTTCCACCGAAAGATTTTTTGGAATAGAAAAATTTTAATAGACCTGTCTGTGAAAGTCATCCAAGAAAATGACAATGTCATAGTCACAATTTCACAATCGGCGATGACCTTGTGTGTCTCTGCTGGTTTAACGCCGTGCCTGTGGACGGAGCACCATTTAAAACAATGATTTTTTCCCCTTTTTACGTACAAATTAACCTTCCCTCTTTATGAATGACACACGTTAAGAAATTTAAAAAAACACACACGCAGTTTTGTAATATTTTACCTTACACTCTGTTGGGGCTCTTCTTTTTCAACTTTGGTTTTAATGTAATTACACCTGGAAATTGAGCTACTTGTGAATTTCTTTTTTTTTTTTTTTCCAGAGGGTTCACCACTGTTGTAGCACTTGATTCCAACTACTTACAGGGATGGCTAGAAAACTGGCAGGTATCTTCATTTTGACCTTCTTAAACAAACAAACAGAAACAAACCAGACCTTAAACATTTCCAAAGTTACAAGAAGAAAGGCTTCCCCTATACTGCCCTCCTCAGAAGATGACAGAAAGAACTGGCAAATGAATTGAGTCCCGGAAGGAGGCCACGTGGCTTGTGCACCTTAGAGACGAAAAGGAGTATGTCAAGCCTTCGGGTGCTCGCCTTCGGGACCCAGGGGTGTAGGAGGATTCTCGCGCGGGCAAAGTCAGGGGGGCTAAGAGGCTGAAATCTAGCCTCGACCCACACCCAAGTGGGAGGGCTTAATTTCACAGGAAAATGGAGCCAAGGCTTAGGGGAAGCTTACACTTTAGAAAAGGTCAATGGAGTTTCCGATTTCAGACGAGAGCCATGGCAATGATGGCAATGATGGTGACTGGCTGGTAACGGCGGCTGCTAGCGGTGGCCACCCACGTAGCAGGGTGCTCTCCCAGCGCTGACTCAGTCCTAAGGCGAGCACGGGTGTTCTTCATGTTGGAAAGCAGAGGACCCATTAGCCATTTCACAAACAGGAAATCAAAGGCGTTTAAAAAAGCACCTGTTGTAGCTATCCGTTTCTTGTATTCAGTATCTGGCCCTCCACAGGCACACAAATAGTTAAAGATGAGTCAGCCCTTGGCCATTGGCTATCGGACCTTGCCCTTTGTTCTATAGGGTAAAAGGGCCAACGAAGGAAGGACGTGTCTCTGGGGCAATGGGCAGGGGTGTTAAATACAAGAATAGGCCAAAGAGGTTTGGACGGTCTGGTTCATGCTTCTGTATCTCTGGGTCTATTTCTGTTCTTTATGTTGTTCATTATATTCCTCAGAGGGAAGGCGGGGGAGGGTGGATGGGGTGAGAGATCAACCAAAGAACTTGTATGCGTAGAAGCATAACCAATGGACACAGACACTAGTGGGGTGAAGGCCTGGGCTGTGGGGGGTGGGGGCGGGCTGGGAGAGGACAATGGGGGAGAAAGGGGACAATGTAATACTTACAACAATAAAGAATTAAAAAGAAATAAATACATTAAAAAAAACAGGTCCAAGAGTCGGGTAGGCAGAGAGAGGTCAAGGACAGGCCGGCCAGCAGATCTACGGAGAAAGGGACCCACGACTGAAGAGGGAGGAAGAGTTTTCAGACTGAACTGCTGTGATTGGCAGAATCTTAACGAATACACTGGCAAACAGGGTCCTGCTGATCCTCAAAAATACTTGATATTTATAGCTTTTGAGGTACCCCCCTCCCCCCCCAGGAAGGTCTCTAAGACAAAGTAAAAGGCAAGAAATCGTTGGCGTATTCGATTCTAACGGATGTTGCCACATTTTTCGGGTTGGCTAGAGCGAGGTGCCACTCTTAGTGGAATGGAACATTTGTCATCATAGTTTAGTGACGCGTTGCAGTGTTTTTGAGGCTCCAGGTGTAATAATGGGGTGCTGAGCCTTCTGTTTAGCAGACACACAAATACTGGCTGTTGTGTAGGTTTCTCGGGGGCACTCCTCACGGGGGGACTCCTCCTCCTCGTGCCCTAACACGTGACATGCTCTGTCCAGGGGTTATGTCCCCCCGTTCAGGGTTTTACTTAAGAACAGTGCAAGTCACCCTCGCCGGTTTGGCTCAGTGGAGAGAGCGTCAGCCTGCGGACTGAAGGGTCCCGGGTTCGATTCTGGTCAAGGGCACGTGCCCGGGTTGCGGGCTCGATCCCCAGTAGGGAGCGTGCAGGAGGCAGCCGATCCATGGTTCTCTCTGATCATTGATGTTTCTCTGTCTCCCTCTCCCTTCCTCTCTGAAATCAATACAAATATCTTTAAAAAAATAGAGTTGTGCCCCTCAGCACCTGTCCTGGTGGCTCTGGGGCACTTTCTAAAATAAAACAAAAACAGCCCTAACCGGTTTGGCTCAGTGGATAGAGCGTCGGCCTGCGGACTGAAAGGTCCCAGGTTCGATTCTGGTTAAGGGCATGTACCTTGTTTGCGGGCACATCCCCAGTAGGGGGTGTGCAGGAAGCAGCTGATTGATGTTTCTAACTCTCTATCCCTCTCCCTTCCTCTCTGTAAAAAATCAATAAAATATATTTTTAAAAAAAAGTTCTGTCATTTAAAAAAAATAAAATAAAATAAAACAAAAACAGTGCAAGACTGACTCTCTACAGATTCATGAGGCCAAGCTTGCTACACCCGAGCCTGCTCTGTCTGCGCTGCTGTCGGGGTGCCTCATGCACCCACTTTCAAACTTCTCCAGGAAGTTTGCCACCAGCATTGTGATCCCCAACCTCCAAGGAGTACAAGTTATTGCCCAGTGTTTCCCTGAGCGTCCCCCAATTCCATCTCAGCTGGCATGGCGGAGATGGGGCAATGAGAAAGAGAACAGCTACCACAGAGACATCTCCCAGTGAGCTTGCAATTCCAACCCACCCCCGTGAGTCCTCTGCCTGCCCCCAAGGCCTGGGGGTGGCCTAGGAGACAGCATACGCTTTTCGTCACCAACTCTGCAAATTCCTCATAAATGATCTACCATATGGTTTTGTTTTATTTGTTTGTTGTTGTTGTTTAAAATAAATTTTTATTGATTTCAGAGAGAAAGGAAAAGGAAGAGAGAGGAGAAACATCCATGATGAGAGAGAATCATTGATCGGCTGCTTTTCTGCCCACCCTCTACTGGGGATCGAGCCCACAACCTGGGCATGTGCCCTTGATCAGAATCGAACCGGGGACCCTTCAATCCGCAGGCCGACGCTCTATCCACTGAGCCACACTGGCTGGAGCTGACATATTGTTTTAGAATATGGAGGTTACCTGCATCTATGGTTGTGATTTTGGGGTCTCAGCTGAAACCCCAGCAGGGGAAGAGTCTATTGGAACAATCACCATGGAAATTTCTCTTAGCAAAGTCACAACTGTCTTCATTTCTAAATGTAATGGATGGGTGTCTCTCCTTACCTTGATCTCTCTGTGATATTTAACACGATCGATTCATCCCTTCTTCTGAGCAGCCTGGCCTTGCTGAAATTCTAAAATACCACACCTATGTTCTGGCTCCCTCCGGGTTCTGCCATTATCGGCTCTCTAAATGGTAGTGTGTTCTCTGTCTTCTGTTTCCTTCACTCCTTCTCCGCCTCTGTTGGGCGACTTCCCCGTTCTCCCCCACCCGCCTTGGTTTTTAACTTTAATAACCTCTAAGATCACTTTTATCTTAATCCTTTTCCCTATGTTCAGATCTCTCTATTAAAGTACCATTCTGAATGTCTCCGTCTGAATGCCCAATATTTCAGCTCTGACACGTCCCACTATGAAATAAGCATTTGTTTTCTACCCTGAACGCCCTACACCGCTGTGTTCTTGTATTTCTCTCCCTCCGAAAGGCTCTCCTAGGCATCCATCACACAAATCACCAACCTCAACATTTCATCTCCCTTCTTTCTACTCTTCTGACTGGTCACTACGTCTTTTAGTTCAGTGACATCTGGAAAGTGTGTTTGCTGCTCTCCAATCCACGGCCACTAAGGTGTCTCCCACGGCTCCTAAGTCTGTGGTTCACAGACGTCAGTGTGTGTCATCACACCTGGAAGGCTCGCTATAGCACAGAGTACTGGGAGGGGGCCTGTGTTCAATGGGCCATGACAGTGTGCATTGCTAAGAAATTGCCACGTGACTTGGATTTTTCTGATTGAGAGACCACACTTTGAAATTATTACAGAAGCCTCCTAATGAATTTCCTTCCTTCCTTCCTTCCTTCCTTCCTTCCTTCCTTCCTTCCTTCCTTCCTTCCTCCCTCCCTCCCTCCCTCCCTCCCTCCCTCCCTCCCTCCCTCCCTCCCTCCCTCCCTTCCTCCCTCCCTCCCTCCCTCCTTCCTTCCTTCCTTGCTTCCCCTGAGGATATTTTCCATTGATTTGTTAGACAGAGAAAGACAGAGAGAAGTATCGATGTGAGAGAAACACATCGATTGGTTGCCTCCTGTACACTCCCTGACCAGGGCCCGGGCCGGGGAGGAGCCTACAACTGAGGTATGTGCCCTTGACGGGAATCGAACCCGGGACCCTTTGGTCCAAAGGCCGACGCTCTATCCACTGAGCCAAACCAGCTAGGGCATGAATATCCTTGTTCCTACCCAAGGTGTCTTCTGAGCCGTATTCCACAGTGAAAACACACATCTGCTTAACACTTAATATTGCCCTGCATGGCCTTTTGGGGCCTAGCACTTGCCTGGCTCCTGCTAAAGGTTCAGTGTTTGTGTGAACAAAACAGACATTGGAGAATGAGTGGGGTGTGCGTGTGAGTTGAGACACATGTTATGTTGGCATTGGGGTGGGGGGAGGGGACACACAGGGTAGAGACTTAGCTGCAATTACACGGTAAGGAAAGGAAGCCTTTCATGGAAATCAGTGCGGAAGAAGTCGTTATATACACACAGGCCAGTGGGGGAATCCGCTGGGCTGGAACCAAATGATACCATTAGACTGATCTCCTTAAGGACAGAGAGGAACTTAAACAGTTTACTTTGCCTCAGTGTTAAAGGAATCCCGATTTACTTTTACACTTCCACCTATCTTACACAGCTTGAATATGTTTGAGCATTCCTCGCTATAGTTTTCTTTTAGAGCTCAAGAAATATATATTTATAGATTCAGTTTGTAGATAAGACACTTTTTTCCATTAAAATTAGCTCAAGACACTTTTTCCCAAGACTTTGCTGAGCTTGCCACCACCATCAAGAATATATTGGTTTATACCCGTAGAGTTTTAATATTATGATTCCCTATGAAAAGATTCATTGTTTGCTTGAAGCTGCTTCTTCAAAGATCTTTTCTACGTGGAGCATAGAAACTTGTTTCCTGAAATATTATTTTCTTATTCAGGAAAAGCCATTGGAAACGACTCGTCACCTGTTCACAGGGTTGAATGAATACATTCAAGAAAAATACAAAAGCAAAGAAGATATGGGTCTCCTAAGGATGGTAGCTGCTCATTCTCCCTGAGAACTGTGATGCCAATTAGGGCCTGAATCAGAATCCTATCTAATAAAGAGGGAATATGCTAATTGACCATCACTCCATCACAAAGATGGCTGCACCCACAGCTGAGGCCAAGTTCCCTTAAGGAGCCTTAAGGAGCAATCAGCAGGGACCTGAGGCTACGCCCTCCCCCGCCCCTGTGGGGCTTGACAGGGGACCTCAGGATGTGCCTCACACCCTGGCGTCAGGCTGGGGGACCTCAGGCCACGCCTCCTGCCTTGGCACCAGGCCAGGGGACCTTAGGCCAAGCCCCCTGCCCTGGCGCCAGGCTGGGGGACCTCAGGCCGCAACCCCCGCCCCACCACCAGGCCAGGGGACCTGAGGCTGCACCCCTCTGCCTGCGGGGCTTGACAGGGGACCTCAGGCCGTGCTCCCCACCCAGTGGGGCTTGACGGGGGACCTCAAGGTGCACCCCCAGTGCTGGGTTGGGGGAACTCAGGCCGCACCCCCCCACCCAGTGGGGCTTGACGGGGGACCTGAGGCTGCGACCCTGGCCTGGCGGGGCTTGACGAGGGACCTCAGGCCATGCCCCCAAACCAGTGGGGCTTGACAGGGGATCTCAGGCCGTGTCCCCCACCTGGCAGGGCTTGACAGGGAACCTCAAGGCATGCCCCCCACCCCATCTGGGGGACCGGAGGCCATGCACCCTGTCCTGGCGCTGGGCCAGGGGACCTGAGGCTACGCCCCCTGCCCGGTGGGGCTTGACAAGGGTGGGACTGGAAGGGCCTGGATCTAGCCCAATGCAGGGGACAGCCGGTTCTGGGTCTCCCGTGATTTTGAGGCACATGTGGGTGGGCAGGAACTTGACTCTGGGTCCCCCTTTTAAAGTGCACGAATTTTGTGCACCGGGTCACTAGTCTTATATAAAAATACACATCTCCCTCCCCCTCCACCACGTTCCTTCTGAGAGCTCCCCATGGGGCCGGGGGGGAGGGCAGTGTTTGCTTTGAAAATGCTGCCAAGGTCACTCTAATCTAACCCCTGAAAGAGAACTGCCTTGGGTTGGTGCATCTCAGACTTCCGTTTTTCCCAAATCAGAACTTGTGTTGTTTTTTTTCCTCCCAATATATTTTCATTGATTTCAGAGAGGAAGGGAAAGGGAAAGAGAGATAGAAACATCAATGATGAGAGAGAACCATTGATGGGCTGCCTCCTGCCCGCCCTCTCCTGGGGATCGAGCCCACAACCTGGGTATGTGCCCTTGACCGGAATGGAGCCCAGGGACCCTTCAGTCCAAAGGCTCATGCTCTATCCACTGAGCAAAACCAGCTGGAGCCAGAACTTGTTTTTATGATTGGGGGTGGGGATGAAGTGTTTTGACCTATAATTTTGATCAGTAAGGGCACTGAAATGAAAACAAACACACAAACTACCATGTGTTATCACCATCTCTTCTAAAGAAAGGACATTTTCATATGAAAATGTGGGTAGAACACACTCCCGGAGTAAGGACTAATCCTTTCAATAATGACACTGAGTGATACAACTTGCCCCATGTCTTCCTTTGTAGGGGACCACTGAAACCATCCTTATGGACCAGTGCTTTCTCTACAATCCGGAGCCACTGCCTTAGACGAGCTAACAGCCTCCGGGAAAGAGGAGATAACAGCGCTTTGCTTTCTTTACTCCTTATTTTAATTTGTCATTTGAGAGCTTTGATTCCCCATATGTCAGAGTAGCCCATTTCGGTTCAATGAAGCCTCGCCGTGCCCGTGTCCCTCTGCTCCGCTCCAGGGGACCAGCCACTGCTGGGAGCTCTTGGCATCAGATCAGATGCTACTTTTTTCTGGGCCCTTTATCCAGTGTCAGGTTTCAAACCTTTTGATGACTCAGCTCCATAATGTCTAAAGTTCTATTTCAAATCCTTCAAACTTGGGGTTTTAGGGAAGATGAGCTGCATGGCTGGAGGAGAGAAGAGTCTGTTAAAATCTACAGCCCTAGCTGGTTTGGCTCAGTGGATAGAGTGTCGGCCTGCAGACCAAAGGGTCCCAGGTTCGATTCTGGTCAAGGACATGTACCTCGGTTGCAGGCTCCTTCCCGGCCCGGGCCCTCTGGTCGGGGCGCGTGCAGGAGGCAACCAATTGATGTGTTTCTCTCACATCGATGTTTCTCTCTGTCTTTTCTTCTCTCTTCCACTCTCTAAAAATCAATGGGAAAATATCCTTGGGCGAGGATTAAAAAAAGAAAGAAATCTACAGTCTTCTCAGTGACCCATCCACTGGGTCACTCAACAAACCCGTCCAAGTGATTCCCTCTGCTGAAAGGGAGGAAAAGGCCGAGGGGAGACTGAGCCCCCACCAGGACAAGCCAAAGAAGAGCCCACTCGGAAGCAAGCCTTGTTGAGAGGGGGTACTGCGAGTGCTACTGTGTTGGACACTCTGATCTCCAGAATGTCAAATCTAACCACCCATTGGGGTCCAGCCCGTTTAGACAACTTCCTTTCCAAGACCCGAAGGGAGTTTTTCATTAGGATTCCATGAATAGAGAAAAGCATGGTGTACTAAGAGCTGGGCACTCTTTACATAATACAGCACATTCCCAAGGCTCTACCAGGTTCCTGAGGTCACTTTCCTTTTCCTCTCTGCTCATGAATCACTGGAAGCTTTGAACAGATGCAGCCATGGAGATGCCTCTGTCCCAGATCCCACCCCCTTCTGTGCATGGCATCACTCTCGGCCATCAGGGCAGCTGGACTCAGCCACTGCACTCCAGGTCTCTGCTGATGTACTTGCTCAGAGACTAGTCATTTGACCTGACTCTCTAACAGCTGGTTTCTGTGAAAGGCTTTGCCTACTTTCAATGTTCTTGTGTGTTGTTAGTTGGGCCTTTGTCATCCCCAGCTGTCTGTCTATATCTCTACACTGAGCATTTTATTTTATTTTATTGTTATATTTTTACTAGAGGCCCAGCGCACGGATTTGTGCACTGGTAGGGTCCCTCGGCCTGGCCTGTGGGGATCGGGCCGAAACCGGCTCTCCTACATCCCCCAAGGGGTCCCAGATTGCAAGAGGGTGGTTCTTGGGTGATGCACTCCAGAATTGGGCTCCCTCCTCTCTGGTTCTGGGTGTATCACCCGAGAACTGCAGCTGCCAAGTCACCACAGCTCGGCAGCTCCTGCGTTGAGCGTCTGCCCCTGGTGGTCAGTGCACGTCATAGCTACCAGTCAGACGGTCCAACAGTTGGCTGGTCACTTAGGCTTTCATATATATAGATTGATTTCAGAGAGGAAGGGAGAGGAAGAGAGATATAGAAACATCAATGATGAGAGAGAATCAATGATTGGCTGCCTCCTGCATGCCCCCTACTGGGGATCAAGCCCACAACCCAGGCATGTGCCCTGACCAGGAATCGAACCATGACCTCATGATTCATAGGTCGATGCTCAATCACTGAGCCACCCTAGCCCGTAGCTAAACTGAGCATTTTTAAAAAATGTATCTTCTTTGGGGATCAGTGGCCTTCTGTAACTAAAGCAATGGCTTGTGAGGAAGAAGGATTACATCCCCTTTGACAGAAAGGGTGACTTTCTGTTTGAATGAAAGCTGGAAACACATTTACTCTTTTCTGTAGGACCATGATTATATCTGTGTAGTACCTATTACTAAATGTCTCTTCTCTAACCGGCCCCCACCCTCCCACGTCATGGTAGGGGGAGTAGTGGTAATGATATTAACAAGAAGCACTTCTTGAGCTCCTCCTAGGTGCCAGGAGCTATTCTGACACTTCATTCATTCATTTAATTTGTAAGTAACTCTCTGAATTAGGTACTGTGACGTGCACTTAGCCGAAGAGGAGTCTCAGTCGCAGAGAGTTTAAGCGCCAGGTCACCCAGAGAGTGGGCAAGCTGGTATCATCCCAGCTGATGTTATGAACACAGGCAGCCTCGCCAGAGCATCGGCCCCTTTCCCGTTATTCTTTACTGTGAGGAGGTGAGCCAGCCTTGCTTCTCCATCCCTCGGTGTCCAACAATCATGCTTGTTACCTTTGTTTGTGGACAATGAACTTGGGACCGACGCATATTAGAATAGAGTAACCATCAGCTTGTAAAATCTCCGGAGACACAGAGGTTGGGGAGCGCAAGTTTGAAATCAGACCTCTAAGGATTTGCATCTTGGGGGGTCACTTACTAGATGGGACTGTGGGCTAGTGTAACCTCGCTAATCTGTGTCCTCAGAGTTAAACAGGATGAAACCTGTGTCTCAGGACACCACGGAGAGGGACAGCAGCTTCATAACTGAATGATTAGCGACTTTGAGCTCTTATGCCACCCTGTGATCAAATAGGAATTTGGGTGGGTTTTTTTTTTCCAGAAAATGCAGGACCCTAGACTCACCTTGTCTATGCCAGGTTGAAATGCTATCATCATCCCACTGTCACATCTCCGCACTGTATTCTTCGGGAGAGAGGGCGAGGCCGTGAATAAGACTGAAATGGGGTTTTCTGCTTGATTTGCTCATGAAATGCCTGATAGCACTTTCTAGAACAATAGCACAACGCTCCTGGTCCTGTGACATAGACAGATTCCAGCCGAGTCACTGCACCTCCCCTAATTAAAAATCCCTGCTCTGATTTCGGATTCTCCCCGTTGATGATGCTCTTTGCCTTCTTTCCTGCATGGCTGTTCAGTGCAGCTCACCGCGGCCACATTCTTCACTGCCTTCCCCACCCCCCCCGCCCCCGGAGGCCGCGGTGCACCGGTGATGGATAAAACAATTCCAGACGTGAAGTAGGCGGGGAGTGTGTAAAGACTGGCACCTTAACGCTGGAACACACCTAAACTGAAATGAATACGTCTATCGTTTTCAAAGGCCTCACCCAGTCAAAACTCCCTTTGAGTACACGTCTAAGATTGGCCACATGGCTGTAATGATTTATTAATTTTACATTTAATATTCCCCAGGCTGCCATCAAGTGTCTGAGGAGACGTGCTGCTAGGAATAACTGGCTCAGCACTGCAGAGCCATGCAGACAATTCCCCATAGGGGAGGAAAGAAAGAAAGAAAGGAAGGAAGGAAAAAGAAACATATCTTTTCACCTAGTGCCAAGCCAATGGCTAACGGTTTTGCCCATTGGAGCCGAGAAGTGATTAGCGGTATGGGACGGAGGCCAAGCGCACCAGGAAGGTGAAAATGTGTTCCTACTCAGGTACTGATATGCCCATTCTGCATTTAGCTGTAATTTCTGTTCATTTTATGAATTCCCCTTACTCCTGCCACAGCCTTAATAGGGATAACTTGCTTTTCTGAAATAGTCATTGACAAATAATGGCCATGTTTTCTATAGACGCAAATCGGAATTGTATGAATAATAATAAGAAACCCTGAGCCAATTAGGTGCACATGCTATTATTATTATTAGTTTTTGGATGACAGCTCTATCTGACATTTTTTTTTCCCCCACAGTAACTGAACCCCAAGCATAGAGTGGCTTCTACCAGCCTCAGAGGGTCATAGTGTTACAGCAAGAGGTGACGGCTTAATGGGTTCATCCCTGGCATCAAAACCTTGGAATTATTCTGAGGTTCACAGCCATCTGACTTCGTTTCCGGATGCGATGCAGAAGCATTGAAATGGCGAGAAGTAATTAGCGGCATGGGACGAATCCAATCTCTCAGACCTCCAAAACATGTTTCTGAAGTTTAGCTACCCCCCACAGGTGGAATGCATATCTGGTCACATGTGTCAACTTGTCTTTGTTTCTAGAAGGATGGCAAGTTAGCTCGTGTTGCTTCTGTGACTTTGTGTTGGGTGTCAACGGCGTGGGTCATTGGATGATCTGAGCATCTGAGAACGGAGGGTGTGTAGAGATCAGCTATTCTGGACACTTGAAAGGCAGCCATCCGGCCTGGAGGGAGAGGGACAGGGACATGATGGAAAGAAAAGGTCACAGTCTCATGGCCCGTTGGTCTTGTAATGGTTGCCATTTTATAAGCGTATGTGCTTGGCCCTCTCCGCTGCTCAGGGTGGGTATTCTAGAAATGAAAGAAGCTATACATTTATACGGATAAAGTGCTCCAAGACATACGTGGCACTCCAAGAAACGAGTTCGGAAAACAAAGTAAGTCATTCAATTGGCAACTGTGACATGTGACCCTAAGCCGTGCCGTTGCCTGGCGAGGCCATCCCGATAGTACGGTACCCCAATTCAACTCTGTAATGTTTGCTATCATTTCCCGCTGTCGGCCTACTCTCTATAGGCCATAGTCCTGTTGGATACGCTAACAGAGCACGCGAAGAGAGCAAGAGATGCGAATGCTTTGTGGAATCCTCTGTATGAAATCAGAAATGGATGTAAAATTGAATTAGCAAAAGCAATATTGATCTCAGTGTCAAAACCAACATCGGAGCAAGGAGAAGAAAACAGTTGCATCCTTAAAGAAGGGAAGCGAGCGTCTATAAAACAACATATACTCAATGCCCACCTGGAAGGCGCTTTTGGAACCACTCGTGACCACTCAATGGAGGAAAACCCCAGAAAAAAAGGGGCGCTACGTCCGGGATCGTGTTTAGGAAACAAAGACGAAGACTATCAAGGAGCGAATGCTTTGCGTGTTTAAAATTTTCATTTTAAGAATAACGATTTGAACAAGGGGGGTGACATCAGCAACATGATAACAGAGGTGACTCCTAACGACAGTTCCTCTACCAAGAAGCGCAGGGCACCGTCGGGCAATCGCAGAACCAGGCCTGAGGCAGCACGCCCTGGGCCCCGGGACGGGGACTGAATGACGTTGTAAAGGAAAGTTGCTGTGGATGATGCCCTGACTCCCTGTACATCCAGGAAAAGCGAAGGGATAGCTGTTCACGTGTGGCTTTCCTAGTTGAAGAACTTCACTCACATTCAAACCTGCTCGTAGGCCACGTCCCTAGCAGAGAGAGTTCACATTCAGGTATGTCAGTCCTCACATTGCAACTAGAACAAGCAGACCTTCTGGTAATGGTTCGATTCCTTTTAATCAAGCCACAGGATTTCAGTAAACTTTAGAAGTTCATTATCTTGAATGTGAACCCTCTGACGTGATTTTGGACATTGTTGTTAGTTCACTTGTAAAGGTGAACTCTGAAGATGTATTTGTTTTCATGGTGGCACTATGACTATACATTTTGCATTACCATATAAAATATGGTAAAAAAAAATGGTGTCCTCCTAAATTAAGAAAACTCATGATGCAGACATGTACGGGAAATGTGATAGGGTACATGCATCCTTTATAATCCAAACAAGCTCCAGTATTTTATTTTTTTGAAATATAAGCTGTAATTATCCAAATCTACACAGTGAATGAAACTACAGAATTTTTTGTGAAAGAGCTGGTATTGAGCACACACAAATATCATCATGGCAGTATTTATTTCCTCTGTGTATGGACCATCACCAGATGAGATACACAATATAGGATTTTAAAACTAGTCATGTACAAAAAGCTCACATGCGCATCACTTAATGTGTCAAACTGTTTGTTTTGTAGGGATAAATTTCAGTGTCTACCTGTGCTGAGGTATTTTGTTTTTATAACTGAATTTCCCTCCAAAGTTTAGAAAGTTGAAATTCCACTCTTACACTGTGATTAAGGACTTCCAATTGTTTCATAACAACATAAAATATTAGAGAACTTCGTTATAAAAAAAGATCAATGGAATGATAGGACAATTAGAATGATTTAAAATTTGTTTCTTCCAGACTCAAACATCTCTAAAATTGAATTTGATGCAGCTTTGGTTTTACTTATATAAAGTTATGTTCTGTAGCATAATAAAATGAAATTGAGAGGAGCTATGATTTTGGAGAATCCAAATTTGTTGAAACATTCGAAAGGATTAAGAGAGTCAACATATTGACAAGTTGTAATTGTAAAGATATTTGTTGAACACTGTTCCTTTAAGTGGGCACAAAAGATAGTATCTGTGAAAACATTTGATATGAGATGTTCCCATAAAATTCAGACTATCCTGCATTTAGCAGAAGTTTTGCTGAACACGCCATAGTTCTCAGCACAGGTAGACAGAATGTTTTATGTATGTTCTCAAATTTAATGTCTTCTGTAGAAAAGTCAATGGGAGGCATCAAGAATAAGTGGAAAATTAACGTTGTACTTCAGCTCTGTTTGTCCAAAGGTTTGAAATTTGGAGCAATTTAATGTAAAGAATATTGGGCATGAGAATCTAAAGATCTGTCATCTTACTGGCAATGGGAATTCCAGCAGGTCTCTTGTCTTTCTAAGCCTCAGTTGCATTATCTACTAACAAAACTGATGTCTGGGAGTTCAAATGCAGGAATACAAAAGACACTCTGTAAATGGGGGGACTTTATGTAAATTCATATATTATATAATACACACGGACAATATTACATATAGTATCATTATAAAGACTAAATAGCTTAATCTGTTGAAGTTGGTAGTAATGAACTTTTATTCATTTATTCAGGAACTCATCCGTGTTGAACCCTGGCTATGAACCAGAGAGTATGTTATAGTGGCAAATAAAACAGAAAATTTCCCTACTTCATGGAGTTTACCATTTACTAGACGAGTTGGACATAAACGTGCACAGTTATATAATTAAACACTGTGATGACTTCTATGAAGTAAATTAACTAGAGTCTATGAGAGAGGATAACAGCTGGGAAGTGGGCGCTAACTTAGATTGGAGAGTGGGTGGATATAAGATTTGAATTGAACCCTAATAGATGAGTTGGTTTTAGCCAAGTTAACACTGTTTACTGATGGGTGGGCAGAAGCGAAGGAGCTTTCTAGGCAGAAGAAATAACACATACAAATGCTGAGGCAGGCAGGAGGGTGGTGTTCTCCAGGAACTGAAATTGGGTCAATGAGGTTGCCCTGCGGAAGCATGAGACGAGTTTGCAGATCTGGACGAAAGTCGTGCAGAGCCTTGGGATCATGTTAACCAGATTGGTTTGTATTCTGAGCGAGATGGGGAGCCACTGAGCGGGATAGTGGAAGGGAGGACGGATAAGGGTTCCAGGCTGGACAAGTTGGTTTGCAATGGCCCGAAACGACATTGAATGAAACGATGTTGTTTGAGGACCTGCTGTCATTCATTGGAGATGAATCTGTCATTCTGGGGGTCAGGACTGGCAAAATCAATTTGGGCATCATTAGCACAGACAGTATTTAAAATCATGGAAATGGGTGAGACCACTCAGGAAGACAGTCTGAGAGAAGAAGTACCATGTCTGAACCCAAGGAACTCGAACATTGAGTGGGTGAAAAGAGGGGTAGCTAGCAAAGGAGACGTAGAGAGCATTACCAAAGGAGCCAAACATTCATTAAAAATAAGCATGTTATTGGTAGAAATCTGCAAGTGATTTAATATTTTTTACACACATACATATATTTTCATTTTACCTTCCCCCACTCTCCCCTTCCCCCTACTTCCCCCCTCCCCCCTAGCTGCTTGTGGAAAATGTAGAACACAAATTCTAGGCAAGGTACTTGAAAAGCACTAAATAAATGATTCTCCAAGGAATACTGTATATTATTCTCATAAGTTATCTCATAGAATTCTCATACTAACTCTTGAGAAATGGGTATCATCATCATAATTTATCCCTAGGATATACATGAAACCATGGAGGTGGGAAGAGGTTAGGACCTTAAGTACCAGCCCACAGTGACAGAGGTTTTTTAAGCAATACAGGCAGGACTTAAGCCCAGGACTTCGTATTCTAATTTCTGTGTTGTTGTTGTTGTTGTTTTTCTTCTTCTTCTTCTTTTCTTTTTTTTCTATTATCTGCACTGTAGGGGCTGGGCAAGTCAGATGACTGGATTCAGATGGAAATAGAAAGACAGTAGTTGAGAGGTATAGCTCATGGCGTGTGCTTTCTTTTGAAAATTACTTTTGGTTATGCTAAGCAAAATAAGCCAGTCAGAGAAAGACAAGTATCAGATAATCTCACTCATATGTGAAATCTAATGAACAAAATAAACTTTGATGCACAAAATAGATCCAGAGACATAGAAGCATGGAACAGACTGACAAATTTCAGAGGGAAGGTGTGGCGGGGCAGAGGGTTGGGGAGAGAATAACCAAAGAACTTCTATGCACATATGCATAACCCATGGACACAGACAATAGTGCAGTGAAGGCCTGGGGCGGGGCTTGCAGGGTGGAGAGGGTCAATGTGGGGAAAAAGAGGGACATCTGTAATACTTTCAACAATAAATATAAATTAAACAATTACTTTTGGGCCCTAACTGGTTTGGCTCAGTGGACAGAGCGTTGGCCTGGGGACTGAAGGGTCCCAGGTTCGATTCCCGTCAAGGGCATGTACCTTGGTTGCGGGCACATCTCCAGCAGGGCGTGTGCAGGAGGCAGCTGATCGATGTTTCTCTCTCATCGATGTTTCTAGCTCTCTATCCCTCTCCCTTCCTCTCTGTAAAAAATCAATAAAAATATATTTAAAAAAAATTACTTTTGGAAGAACTAGCTCTTCATGCCGAATTCAAGTGCAATATTTGAGCCACAACTGCCAACCTCTGGGCACAGCCTTGCTTTTCCTGTCACCCCTTTTCAGGACCTTCTGAGATTTAATGACATAGTATGTTTAATAACGTACCACGAAGAGAGCGGCTGTGACGAAAGGGAATTACATTGCCGTTTAGTCCTAAATTAATAACCAGTAATTATACACGTTAATACCATTTCCAAGATTGTTTTTTTCACCCGAGGAAAAGTATTTGTACTTGTCATATAAACATGTGCCATGTACACAGTTAGTAAAACTGATAGTATTAATAAAAATCTTAATAGACTTCATGATTAGAATAAGATGATATTTTGATCCAAATCCCTAATTAGAACAGTACATTTACCAACTGTTCTCGGGGGAAATAGAGCCAGAATTCATCATTTAAAGTAATACCTAATTAATCCTTCTTTGTAACAGATGTCAGCCTTATCTTCAAAGTTCTACAGAAATGACTTGCAGTATGAATCTTCTCATTGTCTATCTTGGGTATTTATTTTTGATGCTATGATCTATGGTTAAATACTAGTAGAGGAAAGATAGATAATCAGTTTAACTTTCATTCGCGTCTGGCTAATTACTAGTAGAGATACAGAATTTTGAATACAACAAGCATATTCGTATTCCATCAGAATCAATTACTGTAAAGTGTGTAGAGTGCAGTAGTGAATCTGCTAATTGAGCATAGTGGAGAAACACTGGGCTGGGAGTTTGGAGACCAGCATTCTCTCATGATTCCACCGCTTATCACTGTATGAGCTCTGACAACTTTTAAAAAAATAATTTTATTAATTTCAGATTGGAAGGGAGAGGGAGAGAAAGATGGAAGCATCAGTGATGAGAGAGAATCATTGATTGGCTGCCTTCTGCACGGCCCGCACTGGGGATCAAACCCACAGTCTGGACATGTGCCCTGACTGGGAATCAAACTAGTGACCTCCTGGTTCATAGGTCGATGCTCAACTGCTGACCTATACGGGCCAGGCTCATCCCATCTCCTTTGACTCCAAACATTGCATCTGTGTGATGAGGCTGATGGGTGATGTGATTGTAGGGTCCTTTCTAGGGAAAAGATTCATTACATGTTACAAACTATTTTGTGTCTGTAATTCACATTCCATTATAGTTTACTCTGTGAATATGGATATACTAGGAGGTATGTGCATGAGAATATGTGTCTGTGTGTACACACACACACACACACACACACACACACACACACAGACATCCCTGTTTCTTCTTAGTGTCTCAGTTCCTTTCCACAGTGTCTTTTGATGAAGGAGACGAGCAAGATAATGACAGCTGATCGAGTTACTTATGCTTTTAGACACATGTCATCTATTACAGGTAGAAAGGGAGCTGCTTACTCAGTGGCAGGTTTCAGCAAAGGCCTCTGGGAAGCATCATATTGCAATTTGAATGCTTTTTCATTGATTAGTCAGGAAAAATAATTACGACAGAATTTAGGAGCAGTAGCTTTAATTCCTATCAGTGCTACCTTACTAGTATAACGCATATTTGTGTTCCAGTAACTACTTAGCAAAGATCACAGAAGGATAATCTGCTGACCAGGATACACACGGACTAGAATGTGTAAAAAAAGTACTTGCTATAACAATCAAAGGCATCGTCCTGTGAATAGGAGCTAAGGTATCACTGTTGTTGAGGATCAAACTATATGATCTACGCTTGGATGACCATAGAGCACAAATGTAACCTGTGAGGATCTGTTGGCTCTGCATTATCTCTTTAACAAAAATCCATGCATTTGGTAGCCTTTATGAAATGCCAAAATGGCTAATTTTTATTGTCTTCTATTAAGAGCTTACTATACATAAGGCCATATTTCATGTATATTACCTCCTTTATCTCATCTCACCTCCAGAACAATCCTGCAAGGTGGGTCCTTTTATTAACTTTATTTTGCAGATGAGAAAACTACAGATAACAAGTAATGTGGCCAGGATCACGCAACAAAAGTGGAGGGGACCCAGGATTTAAATTTAGGCAGTTCGACTTCAGAGTCTTCTCAATATACTACCGGTAGTATAGTGACGACAGAACCAACCAACTAACCATAACCAACAGATCCCTCCTAAACGTGTTTACCTCTAGCCTCACTACCTAAGCTGTAGACATGTATGCCATTCTTCCCAGTAGACTTATCCACTGGGAAGTCTGAGTCCCCTCCAGTCCACACTGTCACTGGACTGTCACCCTGTATGGCCAATGTGGTCTCTTTCTCCTGTGATTTCCCTGCGTCGGCAATGGCTCCATCATTCATCTATGGCTCAAGGCTGGGAATCAACACTGTCTTCTCTCTCTTCACTTGCTATATCCAATTATCCATGACATCAACTCAGTGCTATCACTCAAATACTTTTAAAATACAATTGCTCTTCTCTATTGCCATGGCCTCCACCCTGGTCCAAGAGACCGTCATTTCTCATGTGGACAACTGTGAAATTCTCCAATACGGGCTCCTCTCCTTCCAGTTTTGATCCTCAATCCATTCTCTACACTTCAGCTGGGACAGGTTTTCAAATCACATAGTTGATGGTATGACACAGCTGCTTAAGGCTTAGTCCTTTTCATTACTTTTGGATAAAGCCCAACCTTCCTTTACATGCTTCACAGTTTTGCTCTCTGCTTACCCACCCGGCCACAACCCCTATTTATTTTACAACATTATCTCCTTCCATCTCATGTCACAGCCATAGTGCTTGCTTTTACCTTGGCTGCTTCAAGGTCTCCACACATCCATCTAAAAGTCATGTAATCCTCAGTGACAGCTCCTGTTCTAAGCACTCGAATGTAGCAGTAGCAGGACTGACAGAGTTCACTCTCATGGAATGTTCTTTTAATGGTTTATAGGGACAGAGGCAAAGAAAAGAAGGCATTTGCAGATGGTTGTGAGTTCTATGAGGAGAACAGGAAGATAGGACAGACAGTGAGTGGAGTGGAGGATATTCATGAGTGTACAGATACCTGGGGGCTATGTGATCCAAGACAGGGAAGAGGAACCTCAAGTTCAATGCTCAGCATAGACCATGGACAAGGCATCTATCTCAGTGGGCAGAACCATGCTCATAACTGCACGCTTTTCCTTTCCAGCTTCTAAGACGTTGTGAGCCTAAGTGGGGAGGACAGAATAGACTCAGGGAAGTTGGGTTAGTAGAGCGTTTAGCACTTCGAGCAGCTTTTTTTTTTTTTTTTTTTTTTTTTTTTCAGTCAAGATAAACTGAAGAGTTTCAGGCACAGAAAATGAATGATAATTTCTCCTGGCTGGTATTCATGAAACATCAAAGATCTATTAAGAGCTTGTCTACAAATCTACAAATGCCCTAATTATGGATTGAACATCAAAATATAAATCATCCCAAATCTAAAGTGATTCATGAATACAAAGACTGTAAAAGACATAGAAATATTTTTGATTTATTTGTGCATAATTATCTCACAAATAATTTACTTGAAAAAACTGCTGTATAAGTTGGGGGATGATGAGAAAATTCAGAATGCAAGGAAGCTGTATCTACCTCATTCTGCTTTGTCCAGACTTTCAGATTGAAATGAAAATGAAAAGTGCTCAGAGTACAGTCTTGGATCAAGTACCTTTTTCCATTTAGAAAAAGAATATTAAAGGGAAAATCTGAAGTCCATGTTTTCATTCAGCAAATTATTGCAAACACATTGAAAAACAAAAAGACAACAACAACAACAGCCAAAGACCCCTGTCATTCTGCAGGAAAAATATTTTTGCTGTTTCAAAGACTCTTCCCTGGGCAGGGTTTTCCCCTGGTTTTTAGAGCCACCTTCGTTTTCTGTCCCTGCCCATTACATTTGGAGAGGGCCAGGTCGACAGGGTTCCTCTCTGGGTGTGCTGACATGGCTGAACATCCCAGAGCAGCCGTGGGCAAACTACGGCCCGCGGGCCAGATCCGGCCCATTCGGCTGTTGTATCCGGCCCGCGGAGCCAAAAGAGCAGAGGGTTCTCTTGCTCTCCCCTCCGCTCCTTCACCAGCAGCAGTGTTAACATGGCAACGTCGGGAAACACGGCCACAGCTCCTTCTTCTGCGTGGGCGGATTTATATCCCCCATTCAGTAGAAGGAACAACCTCTCCATCTTCCAGAGGCTCCTTGTAATGCCCGCGGACGCGTCCCCCGACATCATCCTGGGAATGCGTAGACACGTTATCGTGGTGATGTAGGGAGACACGCCCCTGGAGAGCACAGTATCAGAGCATTAGCTAAAAAGGAGACCAACAACACTGTTCCCACTGAAGTTGATGTTTTAAAGACCAAAAACCTTTCAACCCAGTCTACATTGCCATCTACATCTACGTCCCGGGCATAATTTGGAAGTTGCACTAAAGAAAATGTTTAATTTACCGTTTACACATTTTATTCTTTTCTATTTGTTTTAGTTTTAAATTATTTTATTATATTTAACTTTAATTTGAAAGGCTTTTGTACCTTTCCTTTGTTAGGCAATTTTATTTTGCCTTTGCCATCTTCAATAGAAGGTATGTTATTGTGCTATGATTCCTCCATTTTTTGAAGTTTCAAATTAGAATAATTAGTGTTTACATTCTTCTTGTTAAAATGTTTGAAATGAATAAAACTATTGAAATAAAAAAAAAAAGACCGTACCCTTTTATGTAATGATGTTTACTTTGAATTTATATTAGTTCACACAAACACTCCATCCATGCTTTTGTTCCGGCCCTCCGGTCCAGTTTAAGAACCCATTGTGGCCCACGAGTCAAAAAGTTTGCCCACCCCTGTCCCAGAGCCAAGGAGCAGTGTCTGCGCATTCTGGTTCGCTGTCCATCCTGTCCTCCGAGCAAGGAGTCTGAGTGCAGCTTGCCAAGGGCGCTCTGTGGGTGGTCTTGGCTCCAAAGTCAGAGCCATGTCAGACTGAATAGTTCCACCTCTGATCACAGAGCTCCCGCTTGTCCTGCGGGCTGCTGTGTCTCCTCTCTGCCCTACAAGGTAACAGTCCTTCACTCTGGCTCATTGGAAACATTTTTCTTGCCTGCTGCACCCCAAGCCAAAACTCCTTCAGTTTCCTCCGGTTTTTTCTTCTGATCACCTGGAATATTCCACTCTTCTCCTGGGAGAGGAAGCTCAACTTTTAAAACACTGTGAGTCACGATGGAACTCTGCCACTTGGAGACAGATATTCAGCTTTTACGAAGGGAGCCAGCATGTAAGAGCACTTCTCCTTCATTGACCTCCCAATTATTGGGAGGGCATAAATCACTCGACTAGTGAGCTTATGGCTTGATCGACTTGGTGTGGGGGTTAATTTCTCCCAGGTGCTTTCTGAGAACGGCCTATGCCTCCCGCCTGTGGATGTGGGGCATTCATAATGCATACTTGTGAGCATGTAAGAAAGAGCATTCTTCGCTGGCAACGTGGAATGGTAGTCTAATCAGGTACTTCCATTCATCGCCCTCCGCTCCTGTGATGTAGGCCCTTTTAACCTCTTAGAGAAAGCATCAGCTTCCACTTGAGATTTTTGGCTCCGTAAGCACAATATATATAAATGTCAAACGCCTACCCAACTGCCTGGAGGACAATAGATGCTGATTAAATGGTCACTTGATTTCATTTCTTCTAACTCAGCGGTCGCCAACGTTCCGGACCTCACGGACCACCAGTGGTCTGTGGACCACCGGTTGATGACCACTGTCTAGTTCACTCATCTTTTAAAGTAATTAGCATAAGTTTTCTCTGAAGAATTTTCATATTATATCCGTCACCGTCCAAATTATTTTCAACCGATGGAATTAAGAGTATGTTTGATAGAGAAAGATGGACAGTTCATCTGAGGACAGATTCAGGACTGGCTTTCTTTGTTTACAGTTTTTTGTTTGTTTGTTTGTTTGTTTTTACAAGGATGGAGCAAGAAACATTCCTAAAGAAGAAATTTATCTTTTTGTTGTTAATACCATTTGTTTGCTGTTTCAAGGAAGGGACTTTTGAGTTCAATGGATCTTCATAGTTTTTAAGATCTTCATAAAGTGACAGCTTATAGGAAGCAAATGATATCTAAAGATGTGTGACTTTAGAAGGGCTTTATCAAAAGAAACTACTGTAAGAATAAGTTTGTAACTCCTGTACCTGAAATATACATCCATCCTTCTGACCCATTGCTCCGTCTCCCCCAAAGGGAGAAGATTTTTTTTTCCATCCAAATCAGCCACACAAACTCTTTTTAAAAATATATATTTTTATTGATTTCAGAGAGGAAGAGAGAGGGAGAGAGAGATAGAAACATCAATGATGAGAAATAATCATCGATTGGCTGCTTCCTGCACACCCCACATCCTTGACTGGAATCAAACCCAGGACCCTTCAGTCTGTAGGCTGATGCTCTATCTGCTGAGCCAGACTGGCTGAGGCCCAAGTCTTTGAATCAATGGCCCCTGAGGCACCAATCACATTGCCCTTCTTACCACAGATTCTTCTCGAGATGGTTTATTAAAAATGATAGATTTCTCTTTCATCTCCAACTAGAATAGATACTGGCACCTCCCTGGAAGTGTTGCAGATTTTTTTTTTTTTTTAAAGAATTCTTGAGAAACCCAAGGAAGAAATGAGTCTTGACTTATCAATCATGTGCAGAAGGAAGTATCGGCAGGGAAACTTCATGGAAAAAAGCGACTGGATCTGTTGCCCCCTTGTGCTTTGTTCCAACTCAAATTCTGTAAAGCCCCAACTTGCATCAAAAATGTCTACTGAGGGGCAGGAAGAGGCACAAAAAGAAATACAGCAGAGCTGGAAATAGCACCGATTATTGAAATTCAATAAGCTCATGGAGAATTTGTATATAAAGCAGATTTATGTGCATTAGGTGCATGAAAACTAAAAAAAAAAAAAAAAAAAAAAAAAAAAAAGTCTCTGTAACCTCAAAAGAGCTGACATGATTTTCTGTACAAATATTATGTTCCCAAGTTTCATTGCCTCCTGCTAGCTCTCAGCCGAGAGTGAATGTTTATGGTTGAGTCATAAACCTCTGAAAATCCCAGCACCAGTTTCCAGTGGAGGGCTCACACCACGTTAATTCCAGGAGCAGGGGCTGGGGGGACGCATGGCGGTGACCCCTCACTCACACTATCTCACATGCTCGCGGGCTCTGCCATTCCTTCCCGAGAATGTGTACTTCACCGTCATCCAGTTTGTACATGGGTTCTACTTTATTTCGGTTTCCTTGCCCCTTCCAAGGAATACTATCTTCAGAGTGATAATGCATAGCTTCATTCCTACAGTTTGATCCAAGCAACCTGCCATTTGCGAAGAATCCAACCTCGCGAGGCTGGTTTGGGGGAACAGCCTTCAGACTTGGGTTTGAGAGGCGCTTTCGATGACCGTTATCCCTGGCATCTTCCTTTGGCTGACAGATGACAAAGAAGGGGTGTGGTCTCCCAATCGGCAACTGAGAAACGATTTCAGAACTCTGACCCCACGAAAGGAAAATCCAAGGCTTCTGGCTACATCTGTTCTTTGGCGACGTGGCCCCGGTTTGGATGAACAAGGAAGTGATGGAGCAGCTGGTTAAGAGGATCCATGGACCATCCGTGCGCTGAAGTAACTGACTCAGGAAAGCAGCGAAGCTTTCCCCGGGCATCTCAGGGACCAAGGATGGAGGCTGTCTTCTTGCTCAGGGGAGGCATATTTATAGTTTAACGTGCGGAGGGGTTACAGCCATGTATGAGCTAGTGCTTAGGGCCTTGTGAGCCCTTAAGAAAACCTGGATCAATTTTAATGATATGTTGAGAAAAGGGATAACAGGAAGACAGGCATTTTTTATTTTATTTTATTTATTTATTTTTTTGGGTAGTAAGGTACCTCGGAAATTTCATCCTAAAATGGCTCGGGAAGCAGCCCTAATGAAATAAGCTAAGCTGGGACAGATCCATCAAGTCAATAACTACATTAGCAATTACATCCTTTTAGTGAAAAAGCAATCCTGGGCCATGTCTCCATAGCTATTGAGGGGATGTCTCCTCAGTCATGCCCCAGAGTCCGATACCTTTGGCTGCCTCAGCTCTCCAGGGCTTGCAGTTAAAGCATTTGATGGATTAAGTTGGCAGCTAACAAGGGCCTAGCCAACAGGGTGTGCTGCGACTGTGTCTGGGAGCTCATGGAAAATTCTGAGAGACTCTGTATCCAATCAAGGTATAAGAATGCATTTGATGGCCCAGGAGAAATGATTTATTCCCTCCCTCCTCCCCTCCCTCCCTCCCCCCCTTTGTTATAAACTGTTCATTCTGTTTTCTGTCAGTTACCAACAAAGTCAAAGGCTACATGCCACTATAGATGGAGATGCTGATAAACCACATTATCAAGGGATTCTACACAGAATTATTAAAACTGCCAGGGATCTTAGAGAAACTCCTCGTCCAGCAACTTGCCCAAAGTACTCCTTTACTCTGACATAACATAGACTAGCAATTCTTTAAAAATTAGGCCCCAACTCAGTGGATAGAGCGTCAGCCTGCGAACTGAAAGGTCCCAGGCTCGATTCCGGTCAAGGGCACATGCCCAGGTTGTGGGGTTGATCCCCAATGGGGAATTTGCAGGAGGCAGCTGATTCATGATTCTCTCTCATCATGGATGTTTCTATCTCTCTCTCCCTCTTCCTTCCTCTCTGAAATCAATAAAAATATATTTGCCCTAACTGGTTTGGCTCAGTGGATAGAGCATCGGCCTGAGGACTCAAGGGTCCCAGGTTCAATTCCGGTCAAGGGCATGTACCTTGGTTGCGGGCACATCCCCAGTGGGGGGTGTGCGGGAGGCAGCTGATGGATGTTTCTCTCTCATCGATGTTTCTAACTCTCTCTCCCTCTCCCTTCCTCTCAGTAAAAAATCATTAAAATATATTTTTTAAAAAATGAATCTTATACAGTGGATGTGTTGTCCACTATCTGTCCTGATTTTATTCTCCACTTCCTATTCTGTGCTGTGTACGTAGCCCATTATTATTATTATTATTTTGTATTTTAAAATCCACAAGCATTACTGGACCCAATTTGGGTCCCAGATTGCCTGTCTCCTGGGTTTATAATTTCCAAAATTAGAAAAGATACAGGCATTGAGTTTAAAGTCAATCTAACCCGCTGGTGTTGAAAAACCTTTGTTTACTGGCTTGGCTGATGGGTGTTATGAAAACTAGATCAATCAGTCCCAGCTAAAAGTGGTCCAGCAGGGCCCAGACAGTTAGTCCTGCTTAGAATCGCTATTACACGACTTAAACTGCGGAATTCGCACCCCTCTGAACGCCAGGCTCTGCCTTCCCGGATAACCCGCATGCTGCTTGATCGGCACTGGTTTGATGCTCTTCTGGACACTTTTGCTTTAATTAATCTCGACAGCTTTTTTTGGCTGGGAACCTCACAAAGCAAGCACCCCAGGATCACTGATGCCCTTAGCATTTATAAAAGCCAGCTCCTGGATTCCATGGATAAAATAGGTCAAAACTGGGAAAGTTAAAAGCATCATAAAAATACAAAGTGCTGATCTTTTCTCATTTGGGAAAGTAACCTTGGTGAAGTGGGTTTGGTACAGCAAGGTAGTTCAACTTTCATTCTAGATCTTTCTTTTCCCCCCTTCTGTTTCTTTGAAGCCCTCTGAGAGCTTTCTATTTTGGGCCCCCGAGGCCCTGAAGTCGCTTGTTCACTAGCAGAAGGAATTAACAAAGGAACCCATTCTATTTCAGAGCTAGCTAGCATTTGGGGGACAACAACCTACTGACATCCACCTGCTTTTGGAAATAGATCCACGTTAGGGTGCTGAGCCTGGGGGTCATGGGGTTGTTGAACGCAGGGGCGCAGACGGGGGCAATGCCACTGGCCAGGATACTCCCCGACACTGATTTGCGAGGCAGGCTGTGTCACAGGGGCAGTGGCTTGATGCGATTCTGCTAAGCCCATCCATAGGTTTACTTCTACTGAACTCATTCTTGCTTTTACTCCCCTCGCCTTTAAGGTCTAACTCATGCTAAGCAACATACATCAGACCGAAAGGCACAAGAATCATGTGCTTTCACTCCTATGTGGAATAGTAAACAGAAAGCAACAAATGAACAAATAAAACAAAGAAACTCACAGACACAGACAGGAGTATGGTGGTTACCAGAGGGACTGGAGGTTGGGGGGAGGAAGCAGAGGGTACAGGGGTCAAATACATGGGTATCGCCCTAACCGGTTTGGCTTAGTGGATAGAGCGTCGGCCTGGGGACTGAAAGGTCCCAGGTTCGATTCCAGTCAAAGGGCATGTACCTTGGTTGCGGGCACATCCCCAGTAGGAGGTGTGCAGGAGGCAGCTGATCGATGTTTCTCTCTCATCGATGTTTCTAACTCTCTATCCCTCTCCCTTCCTCTCTGTGAAAAATCAATAAAATATATTTAAAAAAAAAAAAAGAAAATACATGGGTATGGCTGGAGACTAGACTTTGGGTGGCAAGCATACCATGCAATCTACAGATGATGTGTGATGGGATTGAACACTCAAAACTTAGATAGTCTTATTAACCAGTGCCATCCCAGTAAATTTAATTTAAAAATTCATAGGCCCACGTGCAAATAGAGGCATCCTTTTAAGATGTGTATTAATTAGTTCTCTACTTCTGGCTTCTATGGTTCTCTAGGGCCGCCCTTCCACAATCAGATGGGAAGAGGTGTGAGTAGCGGTTATGAACAGCCCACCCCAAAGATTCAACGATAGCTCCAACAGGATCTGGTAACGGCTGGGTGAAATTACCGGCGGAAAGGGAAAGTGATCTAGAAGAAGATGGCAGAGGAAAGAGAACCAGCTCCGAAGCCTCCGTGAAAGCGGCTGCCACGTTGACTAATGCAAACACAGCTTCAATTTCCTTTAATTAGTTCAGAGGTAGGTGACAACGTATTTAATCAGCGCGCTAACAAGTGCGGCCGCTGATTGCTCTCACCGCCTGTGTGTGTGTGTTGACTGGAAAAGTAAATAAGATTACTTCCAGAGCCATCATGAAGTGGCACCCTAATTGTATTATGGTAGCAACCTTCTAAAGCACCATGCCGCGGTGAGGAGTCATTATGTCCCCAGGATCCTCCCCCGCCCCTTTCACGTGTCACTGTGCCTGAACCCTTTGGGGATGTGATGGCTCAGTGGGCGCCCACCTGTCAAGGAGGCTCACCCCGCCGCCGCCCTGTTCTGTGACGTCTGCACGGCACTGACACGGCTCTGAGCACACCGCTGGAATCCACAGCAGCAGCTGTGTTCCCAGGTGGCAAAACGCGGCCTTCGGCAGACAGACGGATCTGTTCAAAATTCAGTGTTTCCCCAATTAGTCAGACACACCTAGAAGCCAGCAGAGTGTCTGTGTGGTTTCTGTGTGTGTCTTTGTCAGTGAGGTAGCAAACAGGCGTCGCTTTTCTCATCCTCTTCGCGACCTACATAGGGCTGTGCATTGGTTTCTTTTACATCAATTAGTGTAGCTTTTGCTATGATGTCCTAGGTCAGCAAAAGCAATGCCACACACTCAGACAATATTTTTCCCCCTATATCCTTGGTCCTTTGGGAGGCTACAGTATTTAGAGTCACTGTTCCTTAAACAGTTGTACAGTTTTAGGGGTCCTCAAACTACGGCCCGCGGGCCACATGCGGCCCGCCAAGGACATTTATCCGGCCCGCCAGGTGCCGCTGCCTGTCCTGCTTAGCAGCCGACTCGTCCCGGGCCCGCAGTGCGCATAGGAATTTGTTCATAGTTTTTTTTTAAACTATAGTCCGGCCCTCCAACGGTCTGAGGGACAGTGAACTGGCCCCCTGTTTAAAAAGTCTGAGGACCCCTGGTTTAAACCAATAAGGTGTGGTAAAACAGCTAATAGTAACCGGCCCCTTTGACCATCCTTCCTGACATAACCTGAAGGACTCCGTTTATCTTCATCAGATTTTCTCGCCGCTAGCCCTCACCAAAAATCAGGAGACAAAAATCGTACTGGAAAGACTTTTGCTACCCCCTTCCACAGGCTCCTAAACCAAACACGGTGAGGAATTTTAACTCCAAGAAAGTAGTATCCACATATAAGGATCCAGGGCACTTCTGCTTATTTCAGTGGGAGTGCTGATGCTATGGCTCATCCCCTTCGTCACCAGCTTTATGTGAAGCAAATATGCCAGGTAACCTCACTACATTATCTCATTTCATCCTCACACCCATTTTCCAGAGGAGGAAACAGAGACACAAGGAAGAGTATGTGACTGTCAGATCCGAACCCGGGTCTACACTGGGTGAGCCTCAAGATGACCTTGGCCACATTGCTCAATTCCTTCCCACTCTGCATGCATTAGGGGTACTCCAGCTTCTTTGGGGGTATCCCGGATGTTACAGGAAAGATGCAGAGTTCTCTTCCTGATCTATAAGCCCAGTGGGGCTCAAGGTTTTTCTCAGAGGACAGGTCTGTCCACAGCCCTCCATCTCACAGACCCACTTCCTCTCAGGACCAGAGGTTCATTAAGAGGGAACATCATTGGTTTTCTTTTCAGAATGATACACCTCCTTTTTTTAAATTTTTTTTAGCTCATTTCAAAAGATAGGAGAAGAACAGGTCTTAGCGCCCAGTAGGTGTGTGTTCAATCCCTGACTCTGTCTCTTATTATCTATGTGACTCTTAAACTTTTGAACCAAATTTTCTCTTCTGTAACATGGAGATACTGATCCCTACTGTATAGACTTGTGAGAATTAAATGAGGTCATAGAGCTATTTTTATGCAATTCAAGATAGATAGGAAGCCAAACAAAACACCTTGAACAACCACCCGGAATTCCACAATTAAATAGAGCCAACAAAATGTTATGTAGTATAGGCTTCCCGCTCATGTTTATGGTTTACACACCATTGGTGTTACCAATATCTGGAAGGCTGGAAACACATTTTAATGAGAAGTTAATAATGTCTGTACTACTAGTAACACCAATATATGTGGGAATATCCTGGCTCTTGAAACATCTTTCTGTATTTCTAAGGGGTAACTTGAGTGGTCTCCGCTTCTCTTAGTCTCTCTTGCCCCATGTTTCTGCTACCATTGAATTCATATGGTTGTGGGTTATCTCGTCATTGCAAATATGTCTGGCTGTTTTCCAATGGCTCCTCACAACTGGACAACTGTCTGATTCTTCTTGTCCAGGGCATCAGGGACCCAAGGCTGTGTGACTGGCTGTCATTTACTGACGTTTGTGAACAAAGGATTACTTTGCTGTTCATATGCAAACCATTGAAAACAGATTTTTAATGATGTTAATTCTTCCAATCCAGGAGCACGGGGGTATATACTTCCACTTATTTGTATCTCCTTCAATTTCTTTCTTTAGTGTTTCTAATTTTCCAAGTACAGGTTTTTAAATCCTTGGTTAAATTTATTGCGAGGTACTTTTTTTTTTTTTAATGCAATTGTAAATGGGATTGTTTTCTTCGTTTCCCTCTCAGGTATTCATTATTGGTATATAAAAATGCAACTGATTTCTGAATATGTATTTTATATCCTGCTGCTTTACTGAATTGTGATTGCCAGAGGAAAAGGGGAGTAGGGGGAGATTAAAAGAGGGTAAAGGGGTTACAAATGGTTATGGAAGGAGACTTGACTTGGGGTGGCGAACACGCAATGCAATATACAGTTGATGTAGTATAGAATTGTACACCTGAAACCTATATGACTTTATTAGCCAATGTTACCCCAATAAATGCAATAATAATTAAAAAATTAAAAGAAAGTGCAGATCTTACTACTTTCTTAGAAACCCCTGGGCCATTCCCAATGGCTCCCCTATAAAGGGATGCCAAGGCCTTCTAAGCTTCTCTCTTCCTCTCTACAAACTTATTCCACTTTCCCTAACCTCCTGGAGACACCCGCGCTTGGACGTAGTTAGGCCGAGAAATAATAATTCAGTCCTCCTTTGTCCCCTCTACCTTCTGAGGTGTTTTTTTTCTTTCTTTCTTCTTTTTCCTCCCAGAACCAAATGGCTCATCCAAGTGTTTTGTTGCGTTCAGAGTGAATTTGTGCCTCTCTCTCAGGAGGCAGGAGCTGCCTTGGTCAGTTCCAGTTTCAAGTCACCTTCTCCCTCCTCCCCCCACTTCTGCTCATTCAGTCACTCAGTCTTTATTAAGTACCTACTGTACGCCTAGTCATAGTCATCAAACATGGCAAAGCATGCCTCTGCACCCGAACTGCTTACCTGGGTGACCGCTGTCATTCTTGTCTATTAATGACTACTGTGGCTTTAGGGATCATCAATAGAGTGAAAACGGGATAAAGCATACTTTCCTCAGAGTGCAATCATCAAAACGTTGCGTCTAAGGCACTGCCGTCACAATCAGAGAGCCAAACTACTCTATCAGCATCGATATTCCAGGTAGGGAGAAAGTAAAGAGAGACAATGTAGACATCATGGCATGACCTAAGAAAAGCCAAATCCCGAGGGTTAAAAGTGTAATCGCCAAAGAAAGAAGCAACAGAATCTGGGTTAGAATTTAGATTCTTCTCCTTTTCACGTCTGGATCCACAACCCTCCTTCCCCTGCCACCAGTGTGACAATGTCTCTGTATTTCCTTGTCCCCCTGGAATTCCTTCCTAAGTCACTGAGAGAGAGAGCTGGCAGGTGTGTCCTTATTTAATGCAGGAGCTGGAGTGGTCCACAGTGTTGAAATGCAGGTAGGATGGGGAAATGAAAAGGTCTACCAGGTGGCCCATCGATCTCTGCACCGGTGGCTCTAAGATGATCAATTCTGTAATGACTAAAAGTTAGCATTTTAACAGGGCACACAGGAACTCTCAAAAATCCTGTTTTTTTTTTTTTTTTTTTTTTATGCAGCCGCGTCGAAAGTGAAGTCATCTGGAAGAGGCTGTTAAAACCTCAACTGTGATCTGAAGGCCTTAATTTAGAAAGCTCACCCATGGACCAGGTGTGCTCCTGCCGAAAACACTCCATCAGAGAACTCAGGGTGTTCAGAACAATGGCCTAAAGAAACAGTCAGCGTTGGAATATTTTGCTTGCCTCCTGGTAATTCCTGTAAAAAAATACCAAGTAGCTTTAGGTGGATGGCAGTTGTGTGTTTCTGCTCCTGTGGACGGGGCTATTTTATCGTCGGCAGGAAATCGGAGAAAAATAATTGTACTGTAAAAATGACTTTGGCTTGCTTCAAAGTTTTTTTTTGTTGTTGTTGTTTTTTTATTAAGGTATTATATGTGTACATATCTTACCATTGCCCCCCCCCACCCCACTCCCATACATGCCTCACCCCCCAATGTTTTGCATCCGTTGGTTACTCTTATAGCTTCAAAGTTTTTAATTGCCTTATTTTCCACCCCCCTCCCCAAATGCCTGGTATTTAATAGGAAGAAAAGAGCACACCGAGAATAAACACTTTTATAAATAAACACCGAAGAGTATTGTTGACGGCCGTGGAAGCCTCCCACAAAAATAGGTTAAAAGAAAAACTATGGCTCTCTTCCAGAGACTGGCTGGCCGGGGAGAGCCTCTGCAGGTTCTCTCTGGGGCTGTGGAATACTGTCACCGCGGTGATGAGCGCAGGCGAAGTACAGTGTACTCACTAGTGACATTTCTGCCCTGAATCCAGACACGGGCCACAACCAGCCCAAATGGACAAGAACATGGAAATATGTCTCCAGAGCAACTCCGCTGGCATTTTCTCGAGATTTCAGCACAGAAGGGGGCCTTTCTCTGCTGACAATCAAGTTCCATTTCCCCATCCCTGTGGATGCGTCCTGTTTTCAATGCCTGGGAGGAGCGAAGGCCTTCCTTCGGACTGAAGTCACCCGCGTGCGACATCAGAAAGGGATCCATCAGTTGTCACCCAGGGAACAGACGTGTCCCCAAGGGAACAGTTTTTGAGGGAGGAGGGGCAGAGACCTGAAGGTGTCTTTATAAGAGAGAGGAGCTGGCTATTTCCAGGATTTTTAACGGTTCAGGCTGCAACTTTAGATAATGCTATGGCTGGAGACTTGGCTGCCCTTTTAAAGAAACTAATTAAACAACGCCGCGTACACCATTCTGATTAAAGCCAAACGAGGGTGTATTGACTTTCCTTGGAAATACCCTGATTTCCTTTCCCCTGCCGTGAACCCTGCCACATGCACACTGCTCTTTCTGTCGCCCCAATCTTTGGCCGGCAGGATGCCAAGTAGGGAAACCAGGACTGAGGGCAATAAAGGAGAAATGCTATGTGTGCATATTCCAAACAAAGCAAACAGACGGAAGACACAGGCCGCAGTTCATTCTTATTCGTGGCTTTATATCAACCGGAAACCGAAAACACATTTCCCATTCAACGTGGCCTGGTCAGAGTAACCGTCGATGGCAATGATAGATACAGGGAAAAACCGTGTCCTTGGGTCAGTGAGAAGCCGTCACAATGGACAGTCCAACTTTTTAAATTTTTAATCTATTTTCATTTATTTCAGAGAGAGGAAGGGAGAGGGAGAGAGAGAGAGAGAAAGATCAATGATGAGAGAGAATCACAGATCAGCTGCCTCCTGCACGCCCCCTCCTGGGGATGGAGCCTGCAACCCGGGCCTGTGCCCTGACTGGGAATCGAACCGTGACCTCCTGGTTCCTAGGAATGACGCTCAACCCCTGAGCCACGCCAGCCAGGTGGACAGTCCAGTCCTACTTTTAACAAAACACATGCTTCCCGGTCTGGTCTGTCTCCCCACCCCCCCGAGTGGAACGGACCCCCTGCAAGGAGCCGAGTTGTGAACTGTCTAAGAATAAGGGCCAGGGCAGCCGGGAAGGCTTGGCTTGGCATCTCTGTCTCACTACCTGTGACCTTGAGCGGCTCAGCTTCCTGTTTATAAAGTGGGGGTGAACACGGCGTTCCACTGCGGGTTGCCATAACGATCGGGTACGGGCCACGCGTCCCACAGTGCGTGGGGCAAGGCAAGCGCTCAGGAGACTGTAGCCATCGGTTAGGACAGAGGCATAGCCGTGTGGGCCGCAGTTGCTGGATGAAGGAGGGGCAAAGCGGCTTCACTAACGAATGAATTCCACCAAGCAAGCCAAGCCTGGGTGCCGTGTGTGGATGCTCTGCTGGGCCTGGGGACACAATGGCAGAGAGAGGAGCAGGCTCTGCCCTCGTGGTGCTTCTGTGGTGACACAGGCATGATAACCTAACTCAATGGTCACAGGAACAGCTCTGCGTAACCGCACTTAGTGCCGAGGAGGAAATATAACTCATGTCCTACGAGAATACAACAGGGACCCCAAACTAGACTCTGGGGTCCACACAGGCCTCCCCTGAGAAGGTCACATTCAAGCCAAAACTTGAAGGACCGGTGGGAGTTCACCAGGTAAAAGGGACCGAGACCTGGTGGGCGGGTCCTGGTGAGAGGTGGTGGACCAGGCGCTCCTTGTCAGGAGCATGTTGTCTGCAGGGCAGCATTCAGATGCTAGAGAAGGGAGGGAGGGTGTGATTCACTGCAGAGGTGAGGATGAGCGCCGAGGGGGGGGAGTGCCCACACCCTGCAGGGGAGGCAGCCAGCCCCGAGGGAGACCCAGGCCAGAGTGAAGGGCCTGGCGTCGATCCCATCCCAGCTCCCCACAGCATGGCACGTGGTTCAGCTCAGCGCTGAGGTCTGGGAGCTGCTTGTTCAAGTTCCCCAACGCTGAGCATATCGAATGTTCTGGAAGGAGAAGCAGTGCGGCCAAACGATGCAAAGTTCATGTTGGGTTTCTGGTGCAAATAAGACTCAATCCTAGTTATTCTATGTTTCTCGTTCGGTTTGGACGAACAAGAGCTCTGTTTTCTGCAGAGCGGAGGATAAAGTAGGCATGCTTTCTGTCACGGAAATTGACAAGATGAAGTGCCCGGTGGTCATCGCGTGTGTGATTACGGAAGGATCATTAACAAGCAAACATCTGGCCGTTCCTCCTGATGAATCTGTTCCTTGATATCGCTTGACAGGGAGAGAGGGAGGGGTCAGCGGATGCAAGCAGGACAGGCCGCCTGGCCAGGACCCCGCCAACCGACTCTGGTCGTCATTGTTAATGAAGCATTCTGCATAATTGATTACCTGATAGGGGAAGATATATCCGTCATGATGTGCCACAGGGCGCTTGCATTGGCTGGAGGCAGCAAACCACTCAGAAGAACGTGTGCTTGGATCTCGAGTTGGTGGCTGGGCATAGTAGACCCAGAAGATGCGTGGGGGCTGCGTGTCGAGCATCCACCCGTCCCTGGCTCCTGACTCTGCGTGTGGATAACCGAGTGAAACGGGAAAGGCCTCCTCCAATGTCCAGAAAGCCCCAGGTGCAGGGAGGCGTTGTCCGGACACCCTGTTCCTGGGGGCTGAGGATACCTCCCGGGCTGACCACCTGCCAGGGCCGGGGACCCTCGGGGACCTGCTGCGGGGACTGTCAGGAAGCGCGGGCCCAGGGCAGATTCCTGCTCTGGCTGGGCTGTTTCTGGGCCCTGCTGCATCCGGGCAAGCTGCTGGGTGACATCTTTCTAGAGCCTCTGCCTCTACCTCCTCAGGTCACATGTTCAACTTCAGAGTTCAGGAAGGGGGAGGGAGACGAACAACCAAGAAGGACTCTCCCTGTGCTCAGACAGGAGAGCCCCTGGGTCCTCCAAGCTGTGCCGTCCAACCTCTGATATGTTCTGGGCAGAAGCATCGTTCTAGCTGCTGCCTTTGGGGTGCCCCCTTGTGCCGCTTCTCATGCTTGAGGTTTAGAACCACGGTCCTGAGAGTCCGAAGGGGTGTCAGGCATCCCCCAGGCATGGCTGCAATTCCAGGAGGGGGCAGTGAGGGCTGAGAAGGGACTTGCTGGGGGCACGAACTGGGATGGTCCAGCCAGCATGACTCAGTGGCTGAGCATCGACCTATGAACCAGGAGGCCACAGTTCGATTCCTGGTCAGAGCACATGCCGGGTTTCAGGCTCCATCCCCAGTGTGGGGGCGCGCAGGAGGCAGCCGATCCATGATTCTCTCTCATCACGGATGTTTCTCTCTCTCTCCCTGTCCCTTCTTCTCTGAAATCAATAAAAAATATATTTTAAAAAAAGAACTAGGATGGAGTTCAGAGTCCTTTCTCCTCCACTCTGTGTCTTCTGTGTACACAAGGTGAGGGGCGAGGTGTGCGGTGATGTAATAGTGCCCAGAGTAACCACATTCAAAGGTAGCCATCTGCTGTGAATGACTCTTGTCTATTTATTAGCCACATCTTGGATTTTCAGCCAGCGCTTCACACGGTATTTCCATATCTGCACCTATTTGCCCTTCGCTGGCTTGATGACTTTTTGGATTTTCTCTTCAATGACCGCCCACAGGTGCGTAGTGGGGGGACACCCTCTTCTCTCTCATGTCTCTCTGGTTCTCCATCTGATGGTCTGGCTCTCCTTTCACAGTCACCCGCTCCTGGGTCCCATCGGAGGGGTGCCCAGAGCCACCACGCTGGTTTGCCCGGCCGCGATGCAAGCTTGTCCCTTCCCCCCGCCTCCTCCCTCATCAGTTCCCGGGGCACAGCGCTGCTGAAGCCCCCCGTTTACGCCCCCAATGAGGCGATTCTGCTGCTCAAAGTGTTTCAGCTTCCCGTCCCTTTTTCTAGAGGAAAACCAAGAAGCCGGGTGTGGTGTTCAATTTCACCCATGGTCGGTCCCCAACTGTGAGGTGATGGAACGTGAGCCGCCCGGGAGGCTGGGCTGCGGGTTGGCATCTCAGCATCTCAGCTCGGCCATTGGCTGTGCCACCCGGGAAGGTGCCCAGTCTCCGGGGCCCACTTTCCGCCTGGGCAGGAGGCGAGGACGGTGGACGTTCATGTTTCCAGGCTGCTCTAATTCTAGCCTCTGTCTCACCACTCTCTTCTCAATCCCTGTGCTTGGATCAGTGAGACCTCTGACTGTTTCCTAACATTAACTGTTGTTGTTGTTCTTCTTCTTGTTCTTCTTCTTGTTCTTCTTCTTGTTCTTCTTGTTCTTCCTCTTCTTCAATATATTTTTATTGATTTCTGAGAGAAAGGGAGAGGGAAAGAGAGAAACATCAATGAGAGAAAATCATCGATCAGCTGCCTTCTTCACGCCCCCCACTAGGGATCAAGCCTGCAATCCAGGCATGTGCCCTGACTGGGAATTGAACCGTGACCTCCTGGTTCCTTGGTTGATGCTCAACGACTGAGCCACACCGGCCAGGCACATTCTTCTTATATTTCATTTCATCCTGTTGAAATGCTATCCAGTCCCAGTCCTAGAGGTTGTTGGACAGTGGGTTCCATGTGGCGCATAGGTCTTCAAAACAAGCAGAGCCTTCGCTTTTTGCCTCTACATCAAGCATGTCAACGCTTTAAAGAAACGAGGCCCGTGGCCCACCGGCCGCGAGTTGGACATGCTTGCTCTCCGTCAATGATCTTCAACCATGAGCCACAAGAATGTTTAAAACATGCAATACCTGATTCTTTAGTCAGGGGCACTGACCTCTTTTCCCTTAGATTGTCAAATTAAAAAGGGCACCACAGCCGGCACAATAGCCATCCGCTGTGAATGACTCTTGTCTATTTATTAGCCACATCTAGGATTTTCAGCCAGTGCTTCACACAGTATTTCCATATCTGCACCTATTTGCCCTTCGCTTGCTTGATGACTTTTTGGATTTTCTCTTCTCCGTTACCATTACAATTATTTTTTGAATTCTAGCTAATGCAGGATTTCCGGTAAATTCTGATCGTAAATAGCTTGTCAGTTTGAGGCATTGCAACTCTTTCCCCTGCCTATCATCTCCTTCTTTACTCGGTACATAGACTTCTTATTGGGTGGAAATCTTTCATTTCAGTGCAATCCTGCCAGGAGAGGCATTCTCGGGAACTTAAGAAAATTGTGAACTTCGGGATAATAAGGCTGAGTTGATTTTCGAGATGCATCGATGACAGCATGAGCTGCTACTGAAATCTCATGACTTGTTCTGTCCCTTACCTTTCAGAGGCCTGCTATTTTTTTTTTTTTTTTTTTTTTAAAAAAAAAACTCTGCCTTTCAACCTGTGAAATAGCTTAATATCCTTTCAGTAAATTCTCTCTTTGTTGAAGCAAGCCAGTTGCTCTTCATTGCTTACACTCATAGGAACCTTCCCCAATATAGTAGGTGAGAAAAACAAAGGACAAAATGGTGTTCTCAGGGTCCCAGGCACGCAAGCAAGCCTTTGTAACCTACAAACATCCAACCAGCAAAATGCTTCCCTCACAGCCTATTCAAATGAACAAAGAACAAAATGCCTATATTCTCACACAGCGACAGTTCTATCATTGATAGAGGAATATATTTCTTAGCTGGTGCCATAGTTGCATTTTGCTATAAATATATCCACCAATAAAAACATGACACTTGGATCCTTCAGGAGCACTGAATACATTGTCACAGTTGGACCTTTCAGTAAAAACCCAAAGGTCTTTTTTAAGAGAACGCTGAAGAAGCGAAGTTTTTGCATTTTTGGGTGACCTATTAATTTGGGCAGCATTTGCCTCCTCAGCTGCCTCCTTCCAAATATGGAAATGCTCAGGCAGTAAATACATCCTCTTCCCAGCACCAGCCTTGTGTCCTATCAAAGGATCAATGGTGCTTCTGCAAGGGCCGTGCGTTACTCAATAAGGTAAAAAATGGGACTGCCTTCGAGAACAGAGACAGAACAATGTTTATGTAAGATGTGCTCATCCGTACCAGGAATGCAACTCTGGCTTGTTGTTCTGAGTTTTTGTTCTTTAACTGGTAATTGAAATATGCCTGGATCCTAAAATAGAGACTCCTGAGAACAGATGTGAGGATAATTCCGCCAAGGACAACAGTCTGGATTTTGTTACAGTACAGGAAATGAATCTTTCAGGTCAGTGAGGGTGCAGGGTCTTTTGACTCTTTTATTCTGGTACGTCTCAGTCTTGGTGAGTCATATGATTTTGATTCGAGCGTTGTGGGTGGGGCTCCGGGATCTGTATCTTCACTGGCATCCCTTGTGGTTCTTAGAAAGTCGGTCTACATGGTGCCTCAGGGGAATTCTGTTCCAGTCTATCAGAATAACACGAGGAAGAATTGATTCACATGACTGTCTCGGGGATGTTTATGATATGTGCTACTGTGGATTTATTGTCTATGTTGAATTTTAGAAAGGAGACTTTGCTGATAAGTGGCAAAATTATCAGATGCCTCATCTATAAATAGAACACTGGGCTGCAGGGGGAATTAGATGCAATGATATATGGAATGCACTGGTTTTTATGCGCTTAGGGAAAATGGATTGAGTTCCCACCATGTTAAAGTCGGGTTAGAAGATACCAGGTATACAGAGGTTGTAAAATGCAATCCCTGACTTGACAAAGTTCATGACAGTTTAGACAAATATATCACAAATAATTGCAATTCTGTGGAGATGAGGATACTAATACCACATATGGTAGGGTTCTTTGGAAGAAAAAGGCAGTGTTCAAATGCATTAAATTGTAAGCCTTTTCATTAGTTCAATAAATATTAATTATTTGCTATGTCTGAGGTACTGCTAGGCTTTAGTAATACAATTGTGAATTTGATAAAGATAACCCCATTCTTATGACAATTACAGGCTAGTAGGTGATAGGAATTTCAGAAATAACAAGAAATGAAAATGTAATATGGCAAGTGCTATGATTGCAGAAATATAGTGTGCTATGAAAGCACATCACAGCAATGTCAGATCGATACTTTGGGGTGTAAGGAGAGATGTCTAAGTTGATCATTGAAAGATGAAGAGGGTTCAAGCAGGTGAGGAGGGAAGAGAACCTCGGAGACTTTGCAGGGAGGGAGGGGACTCATAGCTGATGATCTGAGCGTGTGACTAAAGCTAGCAGGGGAGGGAAATCCTACTGAGAGAATGCTGGGGAGGTGAGTGAGTAGGAGTCAGGAGTCATGGGTCTTGGTGAGTAATTTGGACTTTATTCTTCATGCTGTGAGAAACCACTGAATGGTGCTTTGCAAGAAACAGACATGACCAGATTGATGTGTTAGAAAACCATTCAAGCTCCAAAACAGAGAATCGATTTATAGACTTATAGATGGTTAAAACTGCGAGTGAGGGGGCTTGTAGACTGATATGTGGATTGTGTTGAGGGGAGATGGAGACCTGAATTAGGATAATTTTTTTTGGGGGGGGAGAGGGAATAAAGAGAGTTGGGCAGACCAGAGAGAGAGGAATCAAGTAGAGACAACAGGATTTAGATACTTTTAGTCTGGGTGTAGTGATACAAGCACATAGATGGTACTCAGATAAATAAATGTTGATTGAACGAGTCAGGAAAGTGCTTCACGAAGAAGATGGAGGAGGATTGTCATGAGTCTTATCTATTTACTAGTAGCCCTGCGCATGAATCCGTGCACCAGTAGCTCGCCAGTAGCTTGCTGCCGCCCTCCAGTAGCTCTCCGCCCCGCTGCCCTGCCCTCCTGTAGCATCCGCCCCACTGCCCTGCCTTCCTGTAGCTCCCTCCGCCCTCCCGCCCCCCCATAGCTTGCTGCCCTGCGCCCCCCTTGAAGCTCGCTGCCCCACCCTCCTGCTAATCCGTGATCCAGCCATTACATGGTCGGTCCTTACGCTTCACGGCGTAACGACCATTTGCGTATTACATCTTTATTATATAGGATTAGCCACATCTTGGATTTTTCACCAGGTCTTCAAACTCAGTATTTCCATATCTGCATCTCTTTGCTCTTGAAATATACTCCTCATCTTGACTTTTTTTTCCCCTCTAGATCTTGCCTTAATCCCCTTCCATCACCCAAGCAAAATGGTACAAGGAAACCAATAGCCCAGCTAATTGACATAAATAAGCGTTAAGTTCCTACAGTATATTTCTGGTAACAAAAACATCACCCAACTTCTCAATAATGACCCAAAACACTTACAATGTTAAATGTTGAAATAAGCATGAACTATACATACATTTAAGAAAGATTACTGGAAAAAAAATAATGATTTTTCCAACCAGCTTATTCTAGTCAGGGCCATGGATGTCTAAAGCTTCTCCCAGGAGCTCAGGGCTCAACGAGAGACCCCACCCTGGACAGATACCCGCTTCCATTACAGGGCCAGTCACACCCACACCCACACGCACTGAGACAGGGCAATGCAGAGACGACAATTTCTCCATGTACACACCTTTGGGATGTGGGAGGGAACCGGAGAAAACCCACAAGGACATGGGGAGGACCTGCCAACTGTACACAGACAGCGGCCTCCCCAGGAATTGATTTTTCTTACCTCATCCAAGTTATAAGGGAACGGCCTTGAACAAAATGACCTTATTCAAGGACGGGCTGTAGTTCAAAATTCTCCCCAGTTCCCACTAGGCTGGTTAATAAACATGGTTTTTAGCATTGATTCTCTGGAAGGTGGGTTCACCGTGATTTGAATTCTAGGATGTCTAAGGAGAGATTTCCCTGGCAGCCGTGTTAGGGGCAAGACAAGAAAGCCTGAGCCAGAGCCATTTGTAGCTACTGGTCATTTAAAAAAATCTATGAACCACAAGTCTATGGCAATGTGTTTTCTATTTTTGGTTAGGACTTGGAAAAAGCATAATAGGGTTTCTCTTGGAAAAAATACATATCTGTTTTCCCTTTCACTAACTCAAATAATGGTGACCTTCTGGGAAAAGAATCATTGCTCACCAATTATTTTCAATTATTCAAAACACGCATTAGCATTTCAATAAAGATTTTAATGATTCTGATTAAAGCGGGTGAAAGGAAAACTTATATAAATGAGTTATTCTTGGCCAAGCCAGTATAAAAATTTAACATACTCCCTCTGTGAGATGAGCAGTTTTCAAACTTTTTATGCAAACTGTTTTTTAATTTATCTCAGAGACGAAATTTTGCATTTAATATATTTACATAATTCCCCATTTCATCAATATTTCATATTTGTAATAGTTTTCTACATAAAGTTGATTATTTGGCTTTATCTTCCAGTAGCATCACTTCTATGTGCCTTTTTGTTTGTTACTTTAATTTTTAAAAAAATCTAAAGGAAACAGGAGGTATATCTGTTATTTGTGACTGGATGGCATTAGATGAATATTTTAAAAGCAAGTTATAGAAATCTTCTAGAAGCTCACGCAACAGGTGTATGTTTATTATTCAGTGCCTTCATGAAAAAACAGATTTTCAACTCCCGAGGTTATACGGTGAACATAATTTAAAATAAAACCTGAGAAAAGTAAAAGAGATTAAATAAATATTCATGAAAATGCCCTCTTCAGGAAATAGGGTCATTTGAACAGTCTATTCCATTAAAAATCGCTTTATTTCACTTAAATTGGTTACCTCGCAGGGAAGGAAGACATGAGAAGACTAAGGGATTGATTCTGGTATCTGGACAAAGGAAATGGCTTTGAAATCTCTCCATTGCACTAGCCAGATGGAATTTATCACACACACACACACACACACAAATCTAGAACTCATCAGTTGTTTTAACTTGTATCCTTGGAGGAGTGTCAAGAATCCGCTTGAGGGCTCTGCCAAAACTTGACCAAAATTAGTGTTTTTATTAACATGTAAATAATGATTTCCTGATCGTGAACATTAGAATGGTCTCATTTTAGCTAGTGGAGAATTAGGATCATTCTTGGAAAGACTTCTTTATCAGAAGTGTTTTATTATTTTGTTTTTTCCAACAAGATATCATCTAATTCCATCTGAGGATTGACATAGATTTAGAACGAAGATCTGCCCTTGAGGGATTCCTAGACTTCACCATGATTTAACTGGCATCCAGCTCTTAACATGAGGGTGGGGATGGCTTAAATATTTTCTTACCCAGGTGCTGTTCTCAGCAGACACCGCCAGAATGCTCTGAAGCTGAATAGATATAGATTTTTAACCCTCATCTGAGGCTATGTTTTTATTGATTTTAGAGAAAGAGGAAGGAGGTGAGGGATGGAGAGAGAGAGAGAGAGACAGAGAGAGAGACAGAAAAACATCGATATGAAAGAGAAACATCAATGGGTTGCCCCCCCACAACCTTTCAGAGTACGGGACAACACTCTGAACAAATGAGCCACCCAGCCAGGGCTGAAGTTGAATATTTTAACACTTAGGGTTGTCCAGAGATTTTGGACTATCTGGGCTGTTTGCTCTGAATGGAATCTTCATTTTTTTTTGGAAACTGAAACCTTTGAATGCATTGCTACTTCATTCTCTGCATTTTGTCAAGATGGGGGAGAAAGCGAATGAATATATTTTTGAAACTTTAGAAGCAGAAACACAGCACATCATGACTAGCTAGGATGGTGAATGCAATAGGGGTTGAAGAGACAGTTACTTCGGAGGGCCGGGCAGGGTGTGCAGGCGAGGGCACGCCCAGGTATAGGAGACAGCCGTCACCCACTCCAGCTGACTGCGGTTAGGGCTGCAGGGTCACTGCTGAATTTTCACGTGGCATCTCTCAAGGTTTTAAAATGCAGTGCAAGCAAAGAGGGATGTGTCAAGTGGCTGGATTTGGTCCACCACCAGTTTGCCCCTCCAGAGACACGCATTTCCATAATACATTCTAATATTTATCATCCGTTGTTTCTGTAAGGAAGTGATGCCTTTTAGATGGTATAAAACCGTTGTGTTAATTCTTATCCCATTTTCTTTCCGTTTTTGTCCTTAAGGAGAAGAACAATGCGTGTCATCTATTTTCTGCATGAAAATGCAATGCCTTGAAAAACTGCAGCCACCCCACAGAGAACTTATTAATCTCCCAGGGAAATGGTACCAAAATATGCTTATAACAGCTCACATACAACGCCTCTCAGGATCGCTGCTGAGGGGACTGGATGGGACCCTGTTTGAGTGGGAAACCGAGGGTTTTGTCTTGTCTCAATGGGGTGTCTTTAAGCTACTACAGGGACTCCTGGTGGGTTGAAAGCTTTCGGTATGCTTAAATTTGCTTAATGATCCCAAACACTGAAGGCTGAGTCAAAACATATTGTCATACAGGGCACAGCCTCATACACTGCTCCTAATAACGGCCATTGCTTTGGATAACGAATGACCTGAGATTGTCATGCCTTCTGTATTCCCTATCTGAGTCCACAGTGGATGGAAGAGGTCGTCAGGAGATGAATTTCGGTGTTTGCAAGTTGACGGGACTCGAACCTGGTGTTGCCCTGCGTTACATGTTTTATCTCTATGAAACTGGCTTCTCTGTTCAATGACGATGACCTTATTAACCAGAATCTTTTAGACCTTCTCACTCTTTTACCTGTAACAGCAATTTGAAAGCTTATATAGACAACCAAATGAAAATGATTATTATTTCAAGATATCAGTCCCGGCTGGTGTGTCTCAGTTGGTTGAGCATTGTCCAGTGCACCAAGAGGTCACCAGTTCAATTCCTGGTCAGGGCACATGCCCAGGTTGCAGGCTGGATCCCCAGCGTGGGGTGTGCAGGAGGCAACCGATCAATGATTCTCTCTCATCATTGATGTTTCTATCTCATTCTCCCTCCCCCTTCCTCTCTGAAATATATATATATATATATCCTCCTATCTAATAAAATAGCAATATGCAAATTAACCATCACTCTGCTATACCACCAGCCATGCCCACCAGCCAATCAGGAGCGAGCATGCAAATTAACCCAACCAAGATGATGGTTAATTTGCATATCCAGGAGTAGAGCAAACACTGAAGACAGCGTAGAAGGAAGCCAAGCGTTGCAGAAGGGAGCGAAGCTGCGGAGACGCAAGCAAGTGGGGCTGCGGAGAAGGGAGGGAAGCAGGCGGGGCTGTGGAGAAGGGATGGAAGCAGGCAAGCCAGCGGAGAAGGGAGGGAAGCAGACTGCCTCAGGAAGCCCTATTGCAGGAATCTTCCTGCAACGGGTCTCTAGTATATATATATAAAGTGGGAGACCAGTGAGTTTTGGTGAGATTATGGGTGGGGAACATCTCCATTCAAAGATCCCATGTTTTATATTCTTGTGAGATTTGCTTTTAAAGGACACATTCAAACCCACACACACATTTATATGAAAAGTTATGTTAATTGCCAAGCAAATCCTATTTCAAACTTAGAAATCCTACTCATTCCTAATTATAGCCATCGGAGTTCGGGGCATGGTGAACCAGCAACCAGGGAAATGCCTCCCTAGTAAATCGAGCAAGTGGGGCATTTTTAGAGGATGTGTGATTAATTATTCAGCACAAGGAAACACTATGCAGCTAGTACTGTGTCTAGGTACAATTTTGCAGTTTCTTTTTCTTTCTAAACAGAAAGCTAATTGTTCTTTTCCAATACCGGGGATACAAATCACTTGATTTCTAAGTGGTATGTCAAACTAACTCCCAGAGGCAGTGCCTACTTGTGACTATAATATAAATACGGCTGTGGAAATAAATGGAATGGACCATTTACAGCCTTCTTTATAATCCCTCACAGGCATTTATTATGTAGGCAAGCATTTTGGCTTAACAATTTTTGACCCTTAATACAGAGAGAGGCTTGTTAAAAAAATAGCCCATTCAGAACACGTTGCTCATTCAGTCGTGATTTCTGATTGTTTACAGTAGAATGGAGCGAACTGTAATGACAATGATATATTGCAAGTTATTTAAAGTAATTGAAAATATGACATTAATGAAATTAATTATTTTCTTAAAATTTCAACCTAGAAGAGAAAAAGTTGGAGACAGAAATGTAGAACGATGTGGATGCTATTATGGGCTCCTTAAAGGAAATGTTCTGGGTTCAATTTTTGCTCCCACCATCTATTACGTTTGATCGATGAGTTTGACCCCTTTGCTCACATGTCTGGGCTATAGTTTCCTCAGTTGGAATATGGGTCTCATCAGATGGTGTGAGGATCAGATGTAACAAAGCATGTGAAACACTTTGATGGTACCAAGCATGTAGTACACACTCGATTATTGTTGGGGAATATTTTCTGCATTCAAGAAAATATTTAATAGTCATTTGAAAACAATGGTTCATATCAGCTTTTATAAATAATCACAATAAATACCATGAACACTATCCTGTTGGATAATGAAAAGCGAATGTGTAGAGGTATTTTCTTGTTCCCTGAAGAAATGTACATGATAAGAACATCCTAGTCTCCTACCTATGAGTCCCTTTTTTGGATCTTTGTCCTTGAATGACATCCCTCATGGATATGAGGCTAATACTTCAGCTGCCTAAAAATCCATCTCTCTGACAGTCCCCTCTCTGAAGATGACTCTGCCAGGAAATAAACAGGCCACTCTAAGCATGAAAATAGATGTCACAAAATGTATGTCCCAAATTCTCATGCTTTACTAATAGAGGTGTCTTTCAGGCTTTCCCGCAAAGTTTGTTTGTCCTTATGTACACGTAGTTCTATGAGAAAAAGAGCTTACCCCAATTCCTACAAAGGAGATTAATAAGCAATACATCAGACGTGGGAAGCATGGTCATACCTATGTCATCAAACATTTACAAATGGCTTAATGAGAACAAGATAGAAAAATTACAGAAGGCAGAACTGATGTAAAATAGTAAGTCCTAGACCTCTGGGGGCTACTATGGATTGAGATAGATCTTTTGTACATCAATACATTCTGGTGACACCCAAGATTGCAATGACACAGAATATAATTGATATTTATAAATAGTCTAAGTCATTGGGAAGTGATTGGATCTGTTTAGATTACTCTGTTTAAGAAGCTGGGGAAGTAGACAGTTACATCACAGTTTTCCAGTTGGTGGCCTGCAGGAAGAATCTGGCTGGTGAATGTGTTTTGATGGGTTAGTTTATTTAATTGTTTGTTTGTTCATTTGTTTATGTTGAATTTATTGAGGTGACATTGGTTCACAATACCATACAGGTTTCAAGTGTACAATTCATCAAAACATCATGTGCACCCAGTGCCCGAAGCAAAGTCTCTTTCTGTCCCCATCTCTCTGCCTTTGCCCACCCCCACCTAGCCTCCATCCCCTTTCTCTCTGGTTAACATTACACTGCTGTCTGTATCTATGTTATATGATCATATCCTATCTAATAAAAGAGTAATATGCCAATTGACCATACCTCCGCTACACCCACAAGCCACACCCACCAGCCAATCAGGAGTGAGTATGCAAATTAACCCAACCAAGATGGCTACGGCTATGGAGAAAGCAGGAGGCTTAGGTTTCCCTGGCAATGGAGGAAGCCAAGCTTTCTGCCTGCCCTGGCAGGCCCAGGCCTCCACTCAAGGCTACAAAGTTTCAATGATAGAAGATAAATAAATCCCAACAAAAATGGAAGCAGCCACAAAGCTGGAGAGAGCAGGAGGCTTGGGTTGCCCCAGGCGATGGAGGAAGCCAAGCTTTCTGGCGGGCCCAGGCCTCCACTCAAGGCTACAAAGTTTCAATTATAAAAGATAAATAAATCCCAGACACCAGGGCCTCCGCTTGGGTCACTGGGGGGGGGGGGGGTGCGGCCTGCAAACCACCACAGGCCCCTCACCCAGGCCGCCCCACGCCCCAAGAGAACCCCCACACTGATCCAGAACACCCTTCAGGGCAAACCAGCCGGTCCCCAACTGTTTACCAGGCCTCTATCCTATCTAATAAAAGAATAATATGCAAATTTACCATTACTCCAACACACAAGATGGCTGCTCCCATATGGACACAAGATGGCTGCCACAAGATGGATAGCAGGGGAGGGCAATTGGGAGGGACCAGATCTGCAAGGGAGGGCAGTTGTGGGCGATCAAGCCTGCAGGGGAGGGCAGTTAGGGGTAACCAGGCCGGCAGAGGAGGGAAGTTGGGAGCGACCGGACCTGCGGGAAGGGCAGTTGGGGGGGACCAGGCCTGCAGGGGAGAGCAGTTAGGGGCAAACAGGCTGGCAGGGGAGCAGTTAGGCATCAATCAGGGTGGCAGGGGAGTGGTTAGGGGGTGATCAAGCTGGCAGGCAGAAGCGGTTAGGGGCAATCAGGAAGGCAGGCAGGCAAGCAGTTGGGAGCCAGCAGTCCTGGATTGTGAGAGGGATCCCAGATTAGGGAGGGTGCAGACTGGGCTGAGGGACACACCCCTCCCCCCCATGCACAAATTTCATGCACCGGGCCTCTAAGATATATATATATATATATATATATATATATATATATATATATATGTATGTATAAATTTTTTCTTTGTTTGTTTGTTTGTTTGTTTAATCCCTTCACCTTCTTTCATCCATCCCCTCATCCCCTCTCCACTCTGACATCATCAGTCTGTTCCATGTATCCATGCCTTTGTTTCTATTTTGTTCACCAGTTTACTTTGCTCATTAGATTCCACATACAAGTGAGATCATATGGTATTTATCTTTCTCTGACTTAGCATAATGCTCTCCAGCTCTAATTACTTGCCAATATTTAAAAATCAGAAACTTTTCACCTACATATTGGCATCTCTCAATTTCTGGGGGGGGGGGGGGGCGGGTGGAAGATGTGGTGATAATGAACCCCCATTCTCACTTTTCAACAACCAACTGTACAGGAACTCTCATATATTGCCAATGGGACGAACAGTATTGTCTCCACTCTGGAACACTGTTTGAACATTTTCATAAAGCTAATCTAAAATATGACCCAGAAATTCCGCTCCTAATTTAGCCCAGAGAAATAAAGGTATGTGCCCACAAAAGGACTTACATAAGAATGGTCATAGCAACTTTCATCATAATGGCCTCAAACTGGAAACTGTTAACCAGCTGTGGAAGACACACAGTAGAATGCTACTCAACAACATTAGAAACAAAAACGAATTACTGATGCACGACAACATGGGTGAATCTCAAAAAAACTCTACGGAGAAAAACAAGCCAGGCATAAAAAGTACATCCTGTATGATTCCATATACAATGAAGTTCAAGAATAGGAAAAAGTAGCCTATGATGCTAGAAATCAGAGGAGCAATTGGTTCTTGGGGGGTAGGGGGTGGCAGAGGAATGGACTGGAAAGGGAAATGTGTGGGCTGCAGGAAATATTTTTTGATTGTGGTGCTGGTCATATGCATTGGCCAATATATAGCTACATACTTCTGTTATGTGCATTTGACCGTGTACACCTTCTGCTTCAACAGATACTATTAGCACAAGAATAAGCAAAACAAAGGAACCAATCATTGGCGCTGCACCGCTGCTATCTCCTTTAGCCACACTCTGCAGCATAGTTCCTCCTGGCATTGTCTGTAACTCTTCAGAAAATTTGATTGCTTAAAGGAATACATCGCTTTTTCATTATCCAGTTGCTTCAAGTGCACAAGTAGTTTTCATGCTCTTAGAACTATAAGCCCCTTGGAGGATTCACCATGTCTTAGATGTGTGTTTTCCCCCCATATACTAGTATTTTCTACCGGGTATTATTTTTTTTCGTGATTGAGTTTGAATTGAAGGAGAAATATTTTATTTGGTGAAAAATATCATAGGCGCACATCCAACATTCCCTTTTAAAAAACTCACGACAGTATGGACCCTTGCGATGACTTTATTCTTTTCTTAAAAGGCCACCAACCAGTGTGGACAATGACTTCCTTTTGTAGCAGTAGAGCCAGTTGGAATTGGTCATCAAGTGGTAAAAGATTGGGGGGAGATTTGTTCCCTACAGAAGAAATCCTTCTTTGATAGCCTCTGAACATGAGAGAAAATGAAGGTAGGCAAAGTCAAGCTCTCTCAGGGTTTCCATTGTTATAATGCAAATTTCTAAAAGAAATAGAGAAGTCAGCTTGTCCCTCTCTGTGAGTGTGAGACTCGGAATATACATAAAATATCGATAACTTCTGGGACTGAGTATTCAGTTGCTTGATGGATGGGTCGTCTCTCTGGATCTCTAATCCCCCATCCTTAGGACCGAGCGAAGGACCTTCCAGAAGCGAGGATGATATAGGTAGTATCTAATCACAAAACACAAATCCGAAGAAGTCAGGCTGCTAGTGACGCGTGATAATGGGGTTTGAAAGGGAGGATAAGGGTGTCGTGTGTTTCTGCCTTCACCTCGGGAGACATCAACGCCCCGGCACTCTCTGTGCTAATTCAGACATGAGACAGAGATACAAATCAGCTTAGATGTTTGACAGCTTCGCCACAGCCGGCTGCAGATCCATCTCTTTTTTCTGCCCTTAGGACTTGACAAGGGAAGCGCATTGTGGAGTGGATTGTAATGCAAGAAAACCACCGCCTGTTAGCGGTTGACAGCTGTAGGCTTCTGTCATCTTCAAGAAGGAAAGGTGTCTGATACTGAAAGAGCTCACCCATAAATCTGCCTATGATGGGGAGACATCCTGCGAGAATTCCGCACAGATGGGGACATTTCTGCACACAGCAGGCAAAGGTTCTCCCTCTGACTCTTCCTCTTAAATATAGTTCCTGTCTCCTAAGGGCTTCAGAATTTTGTGTAGCAGGCTGTGCTACAGTAATTTAAAAAAAAAATTAATCGCATGCTGTGACTGCAAAGATAATGCAATTCCTGGGCATCTTCAGGATGCCTTCTTTCTTGCAACATTCGTGAGTCTGTATCCCCTCGGTTTTCCCACTAATCAAAAGCAGGCTCTTCTTGGGGCTGGGTGGTTCAGTTGGTTGGAGCATCATCCTGGACACCAAAAGGTTGCAGGTTCAATCCCTGGTCAGGGCACATATGGGAGGCAACCAACTGATGTTTCTCTTTCACATCGATGTTTCTCTCTCTCTCTCTCTCTCTCTCTCTTCCCCCCCCCCCCCCCCCCCCGCTTCCCTATCCTCTCTCTCTGAAGTCAACAAAAATATATCCTCTGGTGAGGATTTAAAAAATAAAAAGCACACACTTCTGAAATGGCTGTTTGGGATCGCAGTTAACATCTGGAATGGGAAAGGGGAGGAGGGACTGACTCCCTTACTTGACACTTGAGACACTTACATGTCTTTCTGTCTTTTAAGGCCAAACGTTGAAAGAGTGGAGCCTATTTGTTGCCTCCATTTCCCGCCATCTGATGATTTCTTTCACCAGCACCGTAAGATTGCTCTCCGAAATGGCTTCTGATGACGTCTTCATTTGTCAAATTCCACGGTCCTTTCTTGGTCCTCATTTTTCTTCATGTTTTGGTACATTGAACACATTTGACCACTTCCTCTATCACAAAACTCTTCCCCTGGCATCTGTGCCAATATTACATCATATTTTTTGTAACTTCTTGTCTGTTTCCTATTCTGCTTTATTTTCTTCCTTCTCCAGAAGACCTAAAGAATGTGATAATTTTCTCCACCTTTTCTCTTATCTCTTAACGTCAGCCTTCAGAGATTTTATCCATTTGCATCTTCACACACTATTGTTAAGAAAACAGCTTCCAAGAAAGAAAGAAAGAGAGAGAGAGAGAGAGAGAGAGAGAGAGAGAGAGAGAGAAAGAAAGAAAGAAAGAAAGAAAGAAAGAAAGAAAGAAAGAAAAAGAAAGTCATAAACCTCCTATGGAATTTAGCTACTGAACTTTCATTTGAATATTTGAATGCATTTAGAACAAGAACACTATTTCCTCTGAAATTCAGCATTTTCACATTTAATAGTCTCTACTTCTTATCATTTTTTCTTTGCAATATTTGTCAAATATTTCTTTCTGGTTTCACTGAATCTAATCTAATCCTTAATCTCTCCCTATCACTTTTGAGTCATTGCAATAACATTCCACAAGCAAACTCTAGTCCCTACATGCTTTCATTTCTTCTGATTATGGCCGTCTAATTAATATTTCTAAAATATAAATGGTATCATATTATGTCCTTGTTCAGAGCCATTAATATCTTTCCTTTGCTCACTGAAAGCCCCATGAAGATAGAAACTTTATGTCATCTATTATTATACTAGAGGCCCGGTGCACAAAATTCATGCACAGGTAGGGTCCCTAGGCCTGGCCAGCAATCAGGGCCAATTGGGGCCTTCCGGCTGCAGGTTGGGGCCTTTCTTCCCTGGCTGCCGGCTGCTGCCTGGGGCCTTCCTTTGTCCTGTGCTGCTCACTGATGGTCAATGCACGTCATAGCGAGCGATCAAACTCCCGGTCTCCCAGTCAAACTCCTGAGGGGACACTGTGCATATTAGCCTTTTATATAAATAGATCCTCAGTTATTAGGTGACTGTCTGGCAAATAGTAGGTTTTCAATAAAATCATTGAGTGAATAATGAATCATCCACTCTAAATGTAGCCTGAATTCAATGTTTTCACACAATTTGACCCTAATCTACTTCTTTACACCCATCTTTCTTTGCCCCTTTCTGCAGATCCTGAGTTCCACATAAGTTACTCTACTCCTTCCTCTCCACATATAAGTGATAGGGAGAGACTCAAAAGTGATAGGGAGAGATTAGCAGGTGTTCATCCCTTCAATAGCTCCCTTTTGAGAATTCTCAAAAACGATTTCCCTTCCTAGATTTCCACCTTCTAAATCTTGTCTTGACTTACAATGCTGAAGTCGGACTTCCTTCATGAATCCCATCTGAAAACTGCCACTCATATTTCCCTTGACCCTTGATGGAAGGTTTTCTCAATGCTAGGAGCTTAGCGGGGTGCTTTCTATGGGTCACCATTGCCTTTTCCCAACTACCCTGTGAGGTAGGCATCATCTCTTTTATAACGCAGGACATCACAGCTCCAAGAAGCGAAGTCATGGAGCAGTTAAATGGCAGAGGGGAGGTCTGAGCCTTGAACTTTCTGCGAGCCCAGCCTCTCAGGCCTGGGGCCTTCCCAGCCGTGACGGTTTCCCCTGAACTGGCCTGTGTGGTGGGCACTGCTCATTTGGCACTATTTCCCTTCCTGGCATGACGGTTTAGTATTTCATAGATATTCAAGTGCACAGACTACATACTACACTTTCTCCCTCTCCCTCACCGTTCATGAATCTGAACAGAGACACGCACAATAATTACTTATCACCTGGTGGCGTTTCTCTTGGGTCAAAACCTACCCTTCTGGCCTGGTGGACGAACAACCCAATGGGGCTTACCTATTCAGGGCTTTCTACTATCATTAGTATTAAATCCACTTGGTAAAAAATAAAATAAAATAAAATATATATATATATATATATATATATATATATATATATATATATATATATATATAGCACAGCAGTAGGTATAAAGTAAGAACACCTCCTTATTGATGTAAATAATTAACAATAAATGTCAGGCATACTCATTTTAGTCATCTTAACGATCCGGGACATAGACAAGGAGGCTTTCTGAGAGGTCTCTGAGGAGAAAGGGCCCCTCTGCTAAATAAAGAAGGATGATCGTGCTGGGCGAACGTGAAAGGAGATGGCATTTATACCAAATGCGATTTACTCGGACAGTAATGTTCTGAATTTCCCTGGTTGTTATTGAAGATCTATGTGTGTTTGACGAGGAGAGCTCCTCTCTCCTCCCCAGCCAGCTGCTCCGCCGGGTCCCGCAGTGAAGTCACCATCCTGTGTTAATGGCTTCCCAGTTTGTTCCCTGGGGGGGGCGGGGGGATGATGATGATGATGTCACAGATTTGTCATTTTGACTTCACTGTGGGGTCAGGTTGGGGGAGAATATGGATTGCAAGGAATGGAATCTTTCAGGCAGAAACTTTTTTCTCCTGTGACGAGAAATAGCATTAGGACACGTACTTATAACCTGGCAGGTGAAAGGGTGCGTGGCTTTAAATGCTCCCAAGTATCACTTTAGATAGAAGTCATGGGAAATTCTCTTACTTTTAAAAAAATATATATTTTTATTGATTTCAGAGAGAGAGAGAGAGAGAGAGAGAGAGAGAGAGAGAGAGAGACATCAATGATGACAGAGAATCGAGAATCATGGATCGGCTGCCTTATGCACACCCCACACTGGGGATCGAGCCCGCAACCTGGGCATGTGCCCTTGATTGGAACTGAACCTAGGACTCTTCAGTCCTGAGGCCGAGGCTCTACCCACTGAGCCAAACGGGTGAGGGCAATTCTCTTACTTTTGATGATGCCAGGATAACGCTGTCCCTCTGTCCCCAGGCCAGTCTTTCTCTCTGCTTTCCCATACACACCCTACAGGTCCTGATTTCAAAAGGAAGACCTCCCTCTTCTGGAACTGTAGTGTTTTCCTGGCTCCTGAGCTCGCTGAGGCATCACACTAATACATCGTCTCTTTGCATCACCATCCAAGTGCCGTACTGACTCAGCACTTTCAAATGCATGCACGTGAGCTTCTGGTTTAGGCGGGCAGGAGTGAGGCAGGTTTATTCTTCCTTCTCAAGTCCATCAGAAACAAGGACGAGTGATTAAAACCAACCAACCAACCAACAAAAATTCTAGCTAAAATGAAAGGCGAAATGGGCCGCAATCTCAAACTACGAACTACCGGCACAGCCTCAAAATGATGTCAAATCTGGGCCCCAAACAGGGGCCGGATGCTGAGAGCCCACACCTGCCCTCTGGGACCTGCACGGATATCGATTTTTCTAAGAGCAAATGTTACCAGCCCGAAAGGCATGGCCCATGATGCTTTGATTAAAGATGACAAGATGCAGGAGGTAGAGTGGCTGCAGGAAAGCAGAGACCCTCCCTGTGGAACAGAAGTGGAACAGCGTAGAGTGCGGGGGAGATGGCCCTGAGCTGGGAACCCCACTGACACTCCCCGTTACTACAGCCTCGCTGGTGTCCTTGCAGGGCGAGTGCTCCAGGTGGGCAGGTGGCGAGGCAGCAGCAAGGGCACAGCAGGCGCAGCAGGCCTGTCTGTGAGTCACGGTGACTGCTGACACAGACAGGAGCCCCGCACTCATGACTTAGAAATAACTGGGCTGCTGGGAGAGTGTTGGAGACCACAGATTTCCGCTGAGGCCCAGCCGTGGGCAAACTATGGCCCGTGGGCCGGATCCGGCTGTTCTATCCGGTTCTCTTGCTCTCCCCTCCGCTCCTTTACTTTGAATTTATATTAGTTCACACAAACACTCCATCCATGCTTTTGTTCCGGCCCTCTGGTCCAGTTTAAGAACCCATTGTGGCCCTCGAGTCAAAAAGTTTGCCCACCCCTGTCCTATACACTGTTTCCAACAGGTAGCTAGCCTCATTCAAACATGAGTAAAACTTAGAAACCAACAAATAAACTCGGGGGTAAGGGGGGTAGGTATGAAAGCAAATAGCGGAGTAAACCTATCATGAAAATTCTTACCTAAAAATACACGGAAAGAAACCTAGATAAATAACTTCTGTTCTCAAAGAAGTCAAAAAAGAAATATAAGACAATCTACGTAATAGAAGAAAGTTGAAAACAATTGGTTACGCATCCAAAAGGCAATGTAGGGGATCAAAAATAAGCTATATATGTATATGAAGTGAAGCCGTACGTTAAAGCAATTTACAATACAATAAAAGTGCCCTAGTTGGTTTGGCTCAGTGGATAGAGCGTCGGCCTGTGGACCAAAGGGTTCTGGGTTCGATTCTGGTCAAGAGCACATGGCCGGGGTTGCCGGCTTGATCCCCAGCAGGGGGCATGCAGGAGGCAGCCGATCAATGATTCTCTCTCCCCATTGATGTTTCTATCTCACTCTCCCTCTCCCTTCCTCTCTGAAATCAATAAAAATATATTAAAAAATTAAATACAATAAAAGTGACTGAATGTTTAAAGATAAGGTGGGTCCAATGGGAAAAACACACAAAATCAGATAAAAAATAACAGAGATACGAAAGTAGTAATCATTAAGATGCTAGAAAATGCAAAAGCATCTAACACTTCGAATTTATTGCTAAATAAAAATCCACCTTTCTTAACTTGGCTACGGCTCCATATTCCCTGGTAAGGCCAGGCTGTCTCCTCATAAAACGGTTTGTCCTCGTAAACTCTAACCACCGATGCCACGGCTCCTCCTCCTGAACGCGATCCCCCCACCAGTGGGCACGCACACCCTGCTCCGTACGTAATGAAGTCCTACCCAGACGTCCAGGCCAGCCACCAACTTCCCCCCAATGACTCGGCAAAAATATCCTCTCCCTCATGTGACACTCGGTGTCTGCTCCTCACAAGACATTACTTTAATTTTGATTTTTTAAATCATATATATATATATATATATATATATATATCATATATATGATTTGAAAATTTTTTAAATCATATATATATCATATATATATTTTTTAAATCATATATATATGTGTGTGTATATATATATATATATATATATACACACACACACACACAACTTTTCAAAAGCTTGTGTGCACGTATTATGTAGCTTGCCAATTCGATCTGAAGTGACCTCAGGGTAGAACAAAGGCGTCTACTTACTTTCCGGTGCCAAGGTCATAGGAGGTGCCCAAACACTTTCCGTTGACTTCACCTTAGAATAATGGCAGGCAAGGAGCAGAGCGATGGAAGGCTGTGATTATGACGGTGAACTGTTTGTTATCATTGCTAATAGTAGCAATAGAGATATCTGAAACGGACGTATATGTCTTTCTAGTGTCCTAGATGGCTTTCTAATTAACCATGTCATGAGACCTCCATGGGGGACTAGCTCAACATTAATATAAGAAAAACCAAACAATCTTCTCTTCCAATTCATGGAAATGAATTTAAAACCCATATGTTTTCACACCTGAGTTAGAAATCATAGTTTGTTTTTGTTGTTGTTTAGTATTGTGAGAGATGGAAACCTTTTTTAATTCTTATTTTTCTTTTTAAAAAATATTTTTTATTGATTTCAGAGAGGAAGGGAGAGGGAGAGAGAGACAGAAACATCAATGATGAGAGAGAATCATTGATTGGCTGCCCCCTAAGCCCCCCAATGGGAATAGAGCCTGCAACCTGGGCATGTGCCCTGACTGGGAATCAAACGTGACCTCCTGGCTCATAGGATGACACTCAACCATTGAGACACACTGGCTACACTCTTATTTTTCTTTTTTATTGAATTTATTGAGGTGACATTGGTTAAAATTTTATATGCACTTAGTAGGAGCCTCTAAAATAAGTTCTGGAAACTGGTGAACACGGAGAAATGGACACAAAGTTTACATTGGTGTTGATGTTGATTTCAGGATTCAAAACTCACCCCAAATCTAGAAATACTGCGTGTTCTAGTAGATAAGGAATTATATATAATCCTAAATTATAAATAAATCAGACGCTGTATTTCAATAAAGGCAGACTGGAAGAGGGGTGGGAGGATGAGAGAAGAGGAGAGGAGAGAAGAGAGGAGGGGAGGGGAGGGGAGGGAGGAGATACCCAGGAGATTTCTTGGTAAAGTGTGTGGACCAGTGTCATAAAATGAAATAGCTGTAATAAAAATGTTTTAAGACTACGTGAAAACGAGTCTCTTTTGCTCAAATCACACTTGTTCAAGAAAATCTGCCCCCTTTAAAGCTGACCTCATTAATTTCATGTTCTTTGCATGGCACGTGGCACCCCAATGGTACCTTTGAAACCCACCAGCATCACAGACCTCTGAAGATTTAAAACAAAACACAACAACATAGAACTCTGAACGTGTGTCATTGAAATGCCGGCGTGTGTTCCAATAGCTCTTGCATATGAGCCGTAAGTAATCATTTAAAAATCTCCTTACAGGTAAGATAGGAATACATGTAGAGTAGTAATGAAGCGTTCCGTTGTGAGAGAGGAGTGCTCTCAGAGGCCGGGGCTGGGGACTGTTTCCTGTAAAGTTGCGGGCACGTATGTGCCCATCCTGCCCTTGACACGAACACAGAGTAACAATGATCTGGAAACCCAAGATCAATCAATATCAATTCACCCCCCGTGTGTTCTATAAGCAAGAGTTGGCGATTTCTGCTGTATTTGGGCAGAGCAGTGATAGGCAGGTATTTGCTGCCACCCACTGAGTTGCCCCAGCTTCAATAACATACATCTTGTATTCCTTTATCCATAAGACAGTTCATCCCAGATCTATACGAGGTTTCCTATATTTAAGCTTTCACATTTATTCTATGCAAGGCACTTTGCATTCCTAGACAATAGTCATAGAAGTGATCATTTTCTTTTTCTTGTTTTTAAAAATATATTTCTATTGATTTCAGAGAGGAGGGGAGAGGGAGAGAGAGATAGAAACATCAATGATGGGAATCACTGATCAGCTGCCTCCTGCACGCCCCACACTGGGGATCGAGCACACAACTCGGGCCTGTGCCCTGACCGGGAATGGAACGGTGACCTCCTGGTTCCTAGGTTGATGCTCAGCCACTGAGACACACCAGCCGGGCAAGAAGCAGCGATAGTTTTCATTGAACCATTTTGCATGCAGTTTTAAAACATGCTCATTAGAAAGACATACAAAATATAATGAACATCATAAACCGATGAACAAAAATAGATAGAGAGACAAAGAAGCATCGAACAGACTGTCAAACTACAGTGGGAAGGCAGGGGAGGGTTGGGGGGGGGCGTGGTAAGAGATTAACCAAAGGACTTGGATGCATGCATATAAGCATCACCAATGGACACAGACACTTGAGGAGGGGGTGGGGAGGGCATGTGCTGGGGGGTAGGCGAGGCCGGGGGGAGATCAATGGAAGAAAAAGGGAAAAAAGGAGACATATGTACTACTATTTGGAATACTTTAAACAATTAAAAAATAAAAATAAATTAAAAAAAATTACTTGGGGAAAAAAAAAAAAAAAGCCGATCTATCATCTCTGGCACCGCGAGCCTATCACACCGCGAAACAGCTTTTGCCTTCCGTGTCTGGGCTGAGTTTGGATATCCGTTACTCACCACATGTTGGATGGCAAACTAGAAACCAGCAAGAAATGTAAACATCACTCGTGATTGCGGTTTAAGAAATGTGGGAGCCTCTGATGCATTTTGCTGGAAAAGTAATTCCCGCCGATGGAGCCCTGCATTCCTCGGAGCCATAAGCAGCACAGCTGGCCTTCCTGGGCCGCTTCCCCGCTGACGGCTTCTGCGCCCCGTGCATGACCACAGGCGCAGCCAACAGGTTTGGTATGGGCAGGAGGACGATTCCAGGGCTCGACCTCCAGCGATGGCTTCGGATGCCACATACCTCAAAGTCAGCTTCTCTCTGCCCACAACTGTGACACGCCCTCTCGGAAATGCCATGAGGAATTCCTGAGTCCTGGGGAAGGCTGGCTTTGGGGTGGAGGGGTACAGAATTTTTTTACAATAGAGACACCATCCATTTGTGTGCACAGGTGTGTCCGATGATAACCTAATCCTGTGATCCCATGGAGAAGAAATCCCACCTGCCTGCCAGGGACCGGGGACTATTTAAATACTTTTCTTTCTGCCCTAGCCAGTTTGTTGAATGGTTAGAGCATCAGCCCTCGGACTGAAGGGTCTCGGGTTCGGTGCAGATTCACCCTTTCGCCGATTCTCTGTGTGGATGATCTGTCCAATGTTGATAGTGACCTCCTGTGTCTTTACCTACCACTTTCTTCCTCCTGTCTTCCCGGAATTTGCTCTTCCGCTGGGCAAAGTCAGTGGCCTGGTTTCCGGGTCAGGTGGGGCCTGGGGCTATGTGCCACAAATGGGCGGGGTCATTGGCAAGGTTCCCCGCCTGCGCAAGGCCACAGGCAGTTCAACAAGTGGGCAGGGTGCTATGCTGAGCTGAGCTGGGCGGCTGGATCACAGGCTGGGCTCTGTGGCTGGGCAGGTCAATGTGCAAGCTCCCGGTTTACCTGGGGCCAGAGCCACGCCCACAGCTGAGCAGGACTGCAGAGCGGGCTCCCTGTGCAGGAAGGTCCTGGGACAAGCCCCTTGGCCACTGAATGTGGTGGTCCATCTTCCCAGAGCATGTTCAAGTGCATGTTCGGCAGGTGGGTAGGACTGTGGAATGCGCTCCACAGCCTGTACAGCCCCGTGGTTGATGATCCATCGTTTCATGCAAATTGGATCATGTCTCAACCCCATTTGACTTAAAATATATTCTTACTGATTTCAGAGAGGAAGGGAGAGGGAGAGAGAGAGAGAAACATCAACGATGAGAGAGAATCATTGCTTGGCTGCCTCCTGCCCACCCCCTACTGGGGACTGAGCCCACATCCCAAGGTGTGTGCCGTTGACTAGAATCGAACCTGGGACCCTTCAGTCTGCAGGCTGATGCTCTGTCCACTGAGCCAAACCAGCTAGGGCTGTCTCACCACCATTTTATATCTGTCAAAGGCTTCCCAAGGTTTTAGGCTCAACTACCCTTCCTCTGAATGACTTGGATCAATTCTACCGCCTGTGTCTTTACCTACCACTTTCTTCCTCCTGTCTTCCCAGAATCTATTGATCTGTGGTGGTTGATTCATCACATCATAATCACCTTATTATTTTAGATCTACTAAATCAACATTTTTTTAATGTGAGGCTTGGCAATCTTGATTTTAAGCAAGCTTCCTGGATGATTCTCATATAAATGAAAATTAGAAAACCACTACATTATTCCCTGTTGGCCTGGCCTTTGCTCTGCTCTTCAAATATGTTCATTTATTTCCTGGTTTATAGTCTTTAAATGTGCAGTTTCCTCTGGAATGTGAATTTTTCCCTCTCATTCCGAGGTTAATTTATAATTATGCTCAGCTTCCAAATTGCATGCTACTTTTATCTTAAGGGTATCTTCTCTTAGGCTCCATGGCTGAATTATATCTTTGTATATATTGTCTACTTCCTATAACTTTCTTTCATAGCACTTAGAGCACTGGCAATTAAACAGTTATTTATGTATTTGTATTTGGTGAGAACTTCTGGAGGGAAGAGACCAACTACATTTTAAATTCTCCTACCACACCATCTAGTAGAGTAATTGAAAAAACAGCAGCACCATTAATCAATACTTGATAAATGAATATATTAGTGATTGACTATTGCACTGGTGTGATTTGTTATGTTTTAGGGGACAGATCGTGATAGAAGAACTTCCAAATATGTGAAATACTAAAGGGTTTGGACTTTTTCAAATTAAAATGTTAATTGTCCATTCTTTTAGCTGAGACGTATCACTGATATTTCATTAACACGAGATGTATTTTACACTATGTTGTAAATAATCTATGGACTAGAAGAAAACATTGGAGAAAAGTAGTGTGGTCTTGTATTAAATCAAGATTTCTTAAATTCAATATAAAAAGCACAATCCATAGAAAAAGAAAAGATTGATAAGTTGGTTTGCTTTGAGATGAGGACTTTTGCCGTATATATGGCACTGTTAAGAGAATTAAAATACACAGGCTGGGAGAAATATTTGAAATCTCATATCTGATAAAAGACTTATATCCAGCTTACAAAATAACTCCTAACCAGCAGTAATAAGAAAATAATTAAAAAGTGAGCAAAAAATGTACACAAAGACTTCATCAAAAAATATAAGAAGGTCAAATAAGCCCAGGAAAAGATGTTTAACATATTAGTTGTTAGGGAAACGAGAATTAAAAACCATAACGTGATACTCAGCACATGTATTAGAACAGTTACGACAAACATAAAATAACTGACAATACCAAGGGCTGACAAGGGTGTGGGCAACTGAAACCCCCACACACTGCCCTCAGGAATTCAGAATGGTACAGCCACACCAGTTTTTGTCAAGTTGAACATAGACTCACCATTCCACCCAGCTACCCTAATCTTAGGTATTTACCCAAGCTAAATAAAACCTTACATTCACACAAAAACTTGTATGCTAATATTTATAGTGACTTTATTAGTAAAGCCCTCAAGAGTGGGAGCCATTCAAACTGAGGTACAGTCATACAATGAAATACTACTCAGCAATTTAAAGGACATTAATTCTGACACACACACAACAGCCTGGGTGGATCTCAATCACATTTTTCATGTGAAAGGCACCAGACTTAAAAGGCTACATACTGTCCGATTCCACTGACATGCAATTTTGGAAAACATAAAACTCTAGGGACGGCACACAGATCAGTAGTTGCCAGGGGCGGTGAGTAGGGAAGAAGTTGGTTACAGAGGGCAGAGGGAATCTGGGGGGATTGTTGAACTGCTCTATATTTCCATTGTGATGGTGGTTCCATGATTATATGTGTTTGTCAAAACTCACAGAGTGGCATACTAAAAAAGAATGAATTTCGCTGCATGTAAATTATACCTTGTAACGAAATTGAAAAGAAGTGTCAGTGGCAGAAACTTTTTTCCCCTGAGTAATTTATGTTTTCAAAGCCCATGTGTTATAACCGTTAGCTTTTTCCTGTTCTGAATATAAGCAATGGCAGCATATATGATTACATGCCTGTTTAAGAAGAAATGTATGACAGTTTATAGATTTAAGTAGCCCTACCTGTTGTCTAAAAGTAGAGAGTCATTCAAAGCTATTTGACTAATAGCAACATAAGAAAATCTAGATTCCTGCTAGAGTCTTACATTGCTGAGTGGCTGGATTCCATGTAGAGTGATTGATTGCATTATTGAGGAACACCGGTTTTACTGGTCTACCTATCAATTACCTTTTGCTCTAGGGCTACAGTAATGGGTTTTTATTTCAGAACATTTTCCTCCATTTAAAACTCCATGATTTTTTTCAGTCTGATCCTAGGCCCATTTCTCTCTTGCTCATTTGTGGAAATAATTTCAGTTCTGTCTTATCTCGTAGAAAACTACCGTCTCTTAGAAGTGCTGAAAACGCGGGTAGTAACTACTGCATTGTAAAATGATTTCTGAGGGAACAGAAAAGAATGTGGAGGTCTTCCTTGGCACATTCTCATTTCAGGGGGAAAGGTTGACAATTCGAGACAAATCCTATTTTATGTCTCTGTAAGGGGTCAGGAAGAGCCAGTCTTATTCACATATTGAAAAAGCCTCTCTTCACTTTATAATAAAGGACAAAAATTTTCACATTTAGATATGCCCTTTAACATTGGAGATGAGATCATTTAAATACATATACATGTGCAAGTTATGTATTAAACTAGGAGACATTTTGCCTTCCCAATGACCAAGTTTCATTTCTCACTTCCCTTTCCTATAAAACATCCACCAAGGTAAGTGCCCAACAGCCTTCAGCTGTTTGAAGGAGGAAGAAGGTTTTTTCTGGTAAATTAAATTTATTGGGTGATATTCATTAATTAGATTATAAAGGTTTTAAGTGCACAATTCTATGATCCATCATCTGTATACTAGAGGCTGGTGCACAAAATTCGTGCACTTGGGGAGGGTCCCTTAGCATGGCCTGCACTCTCTCGCAGTCCAGAAGTCTTCAGGGGATGTTCGACGGCCGGCTTAGGCCCACTCCCCATGAGCGGGCTAAAGCCGGCAGTCAGACATCCTCAGCACTGCCACAGAGGCAGGAGAGGCTCCCACCACCACCGCTGTGCTCTCCAGCCATAAGCCTGGCTTCTGGCTGAGCATTGCTCCCCCTGGGGGAGCACAGTGACCACCAGGGGGCAGCTCCTGCGCTGAGCATCTGCCCCGTGGTGGTCAGTGTGCATCCTGTTGACTGGTCGTTCTGCCATTCAGTTGATTTGCATGTTAGCCTTTTATTATATAGGATTGCATGGTATGCCCACCACCCAGAGTCAAGACTCCTTCCATCACTATATGTTTGACCCCCTTTACCCATTACTACCCCTCCACTCCTCTTCCCTCTGGTAACCACCATGCTGTTGTCTGTGTCTATGAGTTTTTGTGTTGTTTTTTTTTGTTGGTTCATTTGCTACTTTCAGTTTTCTATCCCACGTACGAGTGAAATCATATGGTTCTTAATTTTTATGTCCACAATTTTCTGTCCAACTTATTTTGCTTAGCATGATATTTTCAACATCCATCCATATTATTGCAATGGCAGTATTTCATTTTTTTTTTCTTATGGCTGAGTAATATATGACCCAGAAACCCCTCTTTGGGGTATCTAACTGGAAAATTAAAAAACATTTTATCGCAAAGATATAGGCACCCCTATGTTCATTGCAGCATTGTTCACAGTGGTCAAGACATTGGAAACAACCCAACTGTCCTTTGCTAGATGATTGGCTGAAGAAGGGATGTGGTACATATACACAAGGGAATACCACTCAGGAAGAAGGTGTGGGAAGGACATTGATGAGCATGCGCTGTCTACTCGGCCAGTGAAGTGTGACTGCATTTTCTCCAGCAGGTCCCTGAGCACTCTCATTACCAGCTCTGCTTCCTTCAGTAGATTACACATCCCGAGTCCTTCTGTCTTTCCTCCTCTTATCACAGCCTCTGTCCTCTTTCCCTTCGTGCTCCAATCACAGGCCCTTAAAGCACTGTCCTTTCATGCAGATCTTCACTCCTCATTAGAAATCAATACTTTGAAGATACCTTTCTTCATTGTATCCTAGCACTGGAAAATTAAAATATTTAGCAATTGCTGAAAGCTCCCAGAACTATTACGTGCATGAGGTGGCAGGAAACTGGAATCAAATTGTCAAGCAACTGCTCCGACGGTGGCAAAGTGAGAAGGTTGGATTCTAAGCATCAGCATGGGAAGATAGCGGCTGTGCAGGGAACACAGGCTTGATCAGGAGGGGCCCTGGTGGCCATAAACTGCACGTCGTAGATGGTGGTGCCTCCTCAGCATCCTTATGTTTCTAATCAATTGTGCCTCCGTTGAACTATTTGGAAAAACCTTCTGAAAATTCCTGGCAAAGTGTGTTCTGTGAATTAATTCATGCATATCTGCAAGCCAGGGTTCAGCAACCCATGGGTTCAAATGGGTAATATTAGTCCATCATTATCCGACGATAACGTTCTAAGGACATGGATGTGTTTTTTTAAAAAATATGTTTTTATTGATTTCAGAGAGGAAGAGAGAGGGAGAGAGAGATAGAAGCATCCATGATGAGAGGGAATCATTGATTGGCTGCCTCCTGCACGTCCCACACCGGGGATCGAGCCCACAACCCAGGTATGTGCCCTGTCTGGGAATCAAACCGTGACCTCCTGGTTCATAGGTCAACACTCAACTGTTGAGCCACGCTGGCTGGGCAGTATGTTTATTTCACATGCGTGACTAGCACCGCACCAGAATAAATGCTCTCCTGCCAACAGTGGATAAAACCCTCTGGCTGCTCCGTTTTCTTGGTTTCCCCACTTGGCTGCTGCAAGACCCTGAAGGTTCTTCAAAGGCTACCCATCCGCCCAAGACTACTTGCAACCTCCACCGAGTGTTCCCAAGGGTACCCATTACTCAGGGCCTGGGTGGTTGCTCTCCCCATGGCCTCATCTCTCACTGTGTCCGCTGTGTCTTCTCCCCCAGGGGCAGGAGAAGGCTGGAGTTTGAGGTCTCTGTGTGCTGGCTTCTTCTCTCTCTCATCCATCTTGGCCGTTAGCTATTTTAAGCCGCGATATTCATTATTCAGTTGCAAAACCAGAGTGATTTTCGTGACTGATGTTGTGGCAGAGTTGGTGTTTTACTACATAAATACATATTTTATGATAGCATGATTTCTTCAGTTAAACATTATTTAATGCAAGAGTATCTTTTGGTATTTTCTTTTTCTTTCTCTTTTCCCTAATTCCCGCCCTTCCCCCCACCCCCCATGTTGCTTTATGAACCTATTCCCGCACATTGGGCCCAATATTCTGGCCATCTAAGATATTCTCTTGGGACAGCATGGCATTCTGGGAAGCTGCATTCACTTTTATAATTGCCTCTTCCCGTGCCCGGAAAGGGGCGCCAGCCCTCTGAGAGTGGATGCAGCCCCCTGGATCTTAAAGGAAAGAAGGTTTTTAAAGCCAACCCTTCAGATCTCAGAGTTTATCTGGGTCAGGGAGGGCCTTAATGAATTAAAAGTTTTGAATGAATAATTTAAGATCTTTCAGGATAAGATCTAAGATATTCAACAAATGGGCACAAGACGTGTGTCCAACACACATTTGTGAATTTGTAAATCCAGTGTGGAAGAAGGTTACCTGCTTGGTTTCCGTTATTTTTTTTAATGTAAGATAAATGCATTATTCAACAGCTGTTAGGTTAGCAGTCGCCTGTGATGTTATTAGAGGACATCAAATGAGCTAGAGAGTCGACTTGGTATTCCATCCTTGTTTTCCTAGCCTCCTGCAAAGCATCTTGTACGTAGAGCGTGTCGGGATTCCTGCTTCTTATGATGGGTCACAAGAATTCTTGCAACTGTCTGATGAGTCCCAGGTCAATAACAGGACCACTCTTAATATCTGTGGTTTCTTCCTAGAGCCAGAGTATGAATGGAGGCCCCTGGCTGGCCTCCTGGGCTCTCTGATGCAGAAGCCAGCAGCTGGTACCCCGGCTGTTGGCCAGTCTATGGGCAACACAGAAAACCACCACCAACTATCCATTCTCTGTTACCTTGCATTATCTGCCTGTACATCTAGGGTCCTTTATCCAAACCTACCCAATGTCCAGGGCCTTCAAGGCAGCATTCACAGTTCTTTTGCCGCCTTTGTAATGCTTGGCCTACAGCTGTGGACACAGCAGTAATAATGCCACAGTAATCATGTTACTACAACTGTGTAATGATTCAGAGTTTATAGAACTCTTTGAATTCCAAACCAATGAGGTAAATAGTAAGTAAGACACAAAGCAACTACATTTAGAGAGGAATGATGGATGACTTTGACAATGCACCCTTGCAATTTAAACCCATTGTTTTCAATGAAGCCTTATTGAGCCCTTGCGTTCCTCAACCAGGACCAGTACCATCTTTTCCTGGGTTTAGCAGCCATTAACCTCTATTCCTTCTATGCTCCCTTAACCATTGTCTCTCTCTCTCTCTCTCTCTCTCTCTCTCTCTCTCTCTCACTCTCGCTCTCACTCTCTCTCTCTCTCATAGCAATTCGTGCATTCTTTTTATTGTTCTTTGTGCATCTATCTTAGCTCCTGTTCTGGAATGTGAGATGATAGGCAAGAAGAAATCTCACTCACCTTTGCATCACTCTGTACATTATGTAAGCACTTACTCCTTGAAGGCCCTTAGTCCGTGTTTGTTGGAGTTGAAATCTGGGAAAGAGCTAAAGCAACATCTGTTTAATAGATGCACACTGGGGTGAAGATAAGTATTGAGCAAACAAATTGTCTTGTATGCTCCATAGACTCTGAGACCATATCCTCAAAATTACAATATTGGGTGGCCACCAGTGGTCGCCAACCTTTCGGACCTCACGGACCACCGGTGGTCCACGGACCACCGGTTAGCTGCTCTACACCATTCCCTTCTACCTTTCCACTAACCCATTGGAGTTTTTCAAATATTGCTTAAGATATTTTAACAGTACCTCATAGCTGATGATTGAATAGTGGCTACTTTTTCCTATACCACCGGTATTAACCCATATCTAAGTCAAGTGCTAGGGGCATACAGCTACCAGTAGAAGAATTATAAGTTACAAGCGGGGATGCAAATGGTGTTTATGGGAACCCTAATTACTGACAAGTCATTTGTGTTCAATTCTTCACATCTTTGGGGCATTTGAAGTTCTAGAAATTGCATTTCCTTGTGTTCTCTTTCCCCGAACACCCTCTTCCACCCCTCAATCATCCTTTTACTTTTCCTCCTCATCCTGCCAGGCCGGGCCATGACCCTGTTGAAGTGATGAGCCTTCTGCGAGCGAGCTCCTTTCGGGTGATTTTTTTTTTTTTTCGCAAAGAATTGAAAGCATGTTGACCAATTAAAAAACACAAACTAGGAAGTAGCACTGAGGCATTAATTATGCTTTAAAATTGTGTTGGTTCAACGTAAACTGGGTGATCTATAGCAGAGGTTACCTAATTAGGAAAATGTCTCTTCCTGTGCGTCTGTTCTTTGGAAAGTCTGGTCAAGTTTGCTGTCAAATATGCTGACTGTAGAGGGTGATGAATTTGGGTATCTGTTTTCAGTGCGATTCTTAAATATCCTACCACGTTGCTGTATTCCTTCCAATCTCAAATCCAACGATCCACTCTCAGGTTCATCCTCTTGACCGCTCAGCACAGTGTAACCTTGGACTATTTTTAATTTTCCTTAAAGCCAAGCTCTTTCTCACCTCAAGACCTTTAAATGTCCTTTCCCCTCTCAGCCTAGAATGTTCTTCTTTTATCCCTGTTCTCACCTTTCTCTTCTTCTCCTTTAAGCACTTTTTGGGGACCTGTTTAGTATTCTATTTTTAAGTCTGAGCTTACATGTTATATTTTCAAGTACTTTGAAGAGAGGTATTAACAAATTAAGGGGTCAGGGCAAGTTCAAAGATGGTAGTACATAACATTTTACACAAAATGAATATTCACGAGGAAGTGGGATGTTTGGACCTCCTATGTTGTCTGCTCTCCGCTCAGGAGTCACTGCTCCCTCCCAAACCCAGACAGCTCTGCCTCGTCTAACTCTCCGGTCCCTGTGTGCCCAGCAGCTGCTTTGATCAGCCCGGTGTTCACACATCTCTGAGAGAAACCCAGCCACTCTGATGTGTCATTTTGATGAAAACAGAGGAGTAATGGGAGAGCCTGTAGAATACATGTTTATAATGAGGCTTCAAGCATTCTCTGAGGCAAGCTTGGATGGTAACACTTCTTCTAACCCAAGGCCTGGTGGGCGCCATATAATCAATACAACCTCCTCTAACTCTTTTTGTTTGTTTGTTTGTTTGTTAATCCTCACCCAAGGATACTTTTTCCATTGATTCTTAGAGAGAGTAGAAGGGAGTGGGGAGACAGAGAAACATCAATGTGAGAGAGACACATTGGTTGGTTGCCTTCTGCACAGGCCAGGGATGGAGCCTACACCAGAGGTACGTGCCCTTGACCAGAATCGAACCCAGGACCCTTTAGTCCACGGGCCGATGCTCTATGCACTGAGCCAAACCAGCTAGGGCCCTCCTCTAACTCTTAAAGCTAAACGTTCTCTGTTTCCCTTTTTCTGTGACATATCAGAGGACACCAAGGAGATAGGACAACAGAATGCAATGTGATAACTTGGGTTGTATCCTAAAACAGAAGGATGCGGGTGGGAAAACTAGTGAAATCTAAGGAAAATAGATAATTTAGTTAATAATTGCATTGCTTCCTTAGTTTTTTAAAAATGCCCCATAATTATAGAAGATGTAAATACTGAGTAAAGCTTGTGCAAAGGGTTTCTCCAAACTCTGTACCATCTTTGCAACTATTCTTTGAAATAAAATTATTTCCCCCAAAGTTTATTAACATAATAATACAGCATAACGCATCTATTTATGAAGTATATTCCTTCATAAAAATACATGTGCAAACACACAGATGAATGACAAGGAAAATGGGGTAGAAAGAAATACATCATCAAATATTAACTGTGATTATCTTTGGGTTTTGGGTTATAGATTAATTTTTTTCACCCCTTACTATTTATCTATATTTTTCAATTACCTATAATAAGCACATTTTACTTTTATAATTAAAAACATGACAAAAGAAAAGGCAATGTAGTATAAACACAGCTTATGAACAGCATTTGTTAGGGTTCTCAGAATGTTAATGCAAATGAGAATGTTAACTAATCTCAAGTAATTCCAACAAGTATAGCAGGAGCTGGGAGCTGGACTCTAGTTGGGTGAAGCATCTGGAGGGTATAGAATTGCTTCCTATTTTCTAGCTCATTGCTTTTGAGAAAGAAGTGTTCGTGCCATTGAGGTTTCTTCCTGTTCATAATTTAAAAAGAAAGAATTAACTTTGCAAATTGCTGAGTTTGTCTGAACCTCAGTTTCCTCATTTGGGACTAAGTTAAGGATAACAACTAAGAGATCCTTCTTTTTTATTGCTGGATCTCTTACCCTTGGAGACAGCATGGAGGGACCTGGAGACTATTACGCTAAGCAAAATAAGCCAGTCAGAGGCAGACAAGTATCACAGGATCTCACTCATCTGTGGAATCTGATGGACAAAACAAGCTGATGAACAAAATAGATTCAGAGACATAGAAGACACTGAAATAAAATTATTCCCCAAAGAACTTATATGCATTTATGCATAACCCATGGACACAGACAATAAGACGCTGAGGCAAGGGCAGGGCTGGGGGCAAGCTAGAAGGGGTCAATGGGGGAAAAAGAGGGACATATGTAATACTATTGACAATAAAGATGAAAAATAATTAAAAAAACAACAACTAAAGAGTAGAGTAGAACTGGAAGGAAATGAGTAGGTACTTTGTCAAGAGGTACACAAATGTTAGATATTGTTAGTAGTAGCAGAGGTAGTACTCCTTGTAGTACTAGTACTAGTAGTACTGGTAGCAACAGTAATGCAGTGGTCATAGTAGTTGCAATGTTCTAATTTGCCAGTGCTACTACTGTGCAGTATTATTCCTGCAGTGTTCTGGGCTCCTTGAGGACAGGCCCTATCCTAGCTGTCCTTGTGTGCCCCACAGCTCCCTGGACAACTTTTCCAGCACATATCCAGTGTTCCAAAATATTTACTATATTGAATTATTATTAAATTATTCAGATGGGTTTAGAATTTTGTTTCAAGCCTCTTGGAAAACAACCAGATTTTAGAGAGTACCATCATATTTCAACAAAATGATAATATGTTTCAGAAGATCTATTTGACTGCTGAAATACCTCTTGTTGGCCTCATAAAAAATGCAAAGTGCTTATTAATGTGCGATGGAGGACTGGTAGAAATAAGGATGGAATCTGCAGGGTTTTTGTAAAAATAGCAGGAGACTGATCAGGTCATAGTCTGTGCTTTCAACTGTAAGGGGCTGTGATCTCTTATAGAATGACGGGGATGGGACCACATTTTAAACAGTATTTTAGATTTTCCTACTTGCCAGACATCCTGTGAAGCCTTTTGTTCCATCTTGTTTGAATTTCCACACTCTTGAAGGAGGCAAGTATTATTACTCCCATTTTTTCAGGTGAAGAAAGAGGTGAAGACATGTTCATAACTGGCTCAAGGTCACACAGAGACAACGTCTTGTCTGACTTCTGCATCCTAAACAAGGAAGTCTTTGCATAAACATCAGTTTCTGATAGACCTTGTGTGTTAGTTGGCTTGGGCTCCAGAACAAAATAACATAGACTGGGTGGCTTGAACAACAGAAATTAAAATTAATTAATGAGTGTTCCTAGAGTTCTAGAGACTGGGATGTCCAAGATCCAGGGGCTGGCTGATTTAGTTCTTGGGGAGAGCTCTCTGGTTTGCAGATGGCCACCTTGTCTCTGTGTCCTCACATGGTGGAGAGGCTCCACGTTCTCTAACGCCTTGTCTTATAAGGGCACTCATTCTATCATGAAGGCCCCAGCCTCATGACCTCATCTGATCCCAACTGCCTACCAGAGGACACGTCTCCAAATGCCAACACTCTGAGGGTTGGGGCTTCGATTTATGAATTTTGAGGGGCAGAAGCATTTAGTCTATAACACCATGATAACGGAAGAGCAGTTTGTTTTGAGATTTATGACTATAGTTTTATGTAGGTACTTTTAAATCGAGAGAGAGAGAGAACAAATGGGGCAATGACATCTGACTTTCTGTCTACACTATGAAGGAACGAGGCTATACAAAATCCCCTTGCTTGTGCCTATTATACTTCTTTGCAAATTTACTCCCATGTCTCAAAATAAAGTGACAAACATAATGAATTTAATTTTAATTTTGTCAATCTGATAGGACCCAAAAATCTCAAGTAAAGCATCTCAAATATGTCTCTCATTCCTTCCCTAATGCCCCACCAATGACAATTCCCTTTAAACATCTTACATGTATGCTTGCCTTTTTTTCTTTGTTTCCTTCAAGAAGAATTCTCCTTGTCTCTCAATTTATAATTTACTGAACTTAATATATTAGAATTCCATAGGAGCAGGTGAAATGACTCAAACTCAGAATTAGTTTGGAGCGATTTGATGCTGATTTTGTTCATTTCTCAATAATCAGATCAGTTGGCGATGTTCTATTGAAGCATCAGTCATTGCCAATTCTTTCATAAAATGACTCATCTTAATTAAATCTCACGGCCCACATTTCCACTCTCCCAGCCACACAAACAAGACAGTTCTATAACGCCCCACTGAAAATAACCAAATAAAACCCCAGGTTGTAGCCTGCACATTTTAAAGTGGAAGGACTCCAGAAGTAACAGAAAAATAACCAGGTTATCTAATGAAAGATAAACGAATCATAAAAAATAAGACACCTAAATAGCTGGTTCAAGTTCAAACCGTATTTGAGCCAGATGAAGTTGTTTCCACGCTGGACCCTAAGTGGCATACAGGGGACAACCTGGCCCTCAGTCGTTGCCCACGTGTTACATTGGCCTCGGGCTACTAACACAATGTGGAAGACAGGAATACGAGAATGCAATGGGCTACATGCTCATTGGCCAACATACAAGGTCCTAGCGTCTTTTGGTCTTATTGTAGGTCGCAATCGTGGGCTGCTGGCTCTGTGTTCACTGTCAGGGTTCTTCATTGTTCCTTCTCTTCCTTCTCTTTCTTCTCCTTCGTGTTCTGGATGCCACGGTCCAGTTCTCCAAGAAGGAAAGGGGCCGGGGTGCGCTCTTCTTCCCTGTAGGTCCTGGAAACTATGTAGGGATTTTGCTTGACACTCAGTGCGTTGCCATGGAGTGAGTAAAGGCTTTGACCATAAATCCCATTTAGTGGGTTTCATGGAGTTAGAGGCTCTAATCTCCTAATTTAACATAAGAACAGAACGCTTTACTAAAACAGCAAAACGTTAGCCAGGATTCCTAAGCAATCCCTTCAAAAAACGATGCAAAGAGACGGCGATTCTGAAGGAAACAAACACCTAGGCACGATGGGATACCTTCTTCATTACCTGGAATTGTCGCCTGCTTATTCCAAGCCCAGCCCTGCTCCACTCCGAGGAGGGGCGTGTTCCTTTAAGATCCCCCCATTCCTCTGACCACGGGGCAAAACAAGCCTTTCTGGACCGCAACGCAAGCATGTACACAGGCATGAAGTGTAGCTTCTGTCACTCTCTCGGGTTTGGTTCCTGAGATAATTTTGCAAGTGGCTTGCCTCTTTCACCAAGGCCTCTCTCTGCTTCTCCAGTGCTCTCAGGCAGCCATGCGGCCAAGACTCTCTTCGAAAGCAAAGAAGGAAGGGATCAGTCATTGCTACACGAGTCTGGTAACTGGTATATATATATATTGATTTCAGAGAGGAAGGGAGAGGGAGAGAGAGATGGAAACATCAATGAAGAGAGAGAATCATTGACCAGCTGCCTCCTGCATGCCCCACACTGGGGATCGAGCCCGAAACCCAGGCATGTGCCATGACCAGGAATCGAACCCGGGACCCTTCCATCTACAGGCTGACACTCTATCCACTGAGCAAAACCGGCTAGGGCTGGTAACTGCTCTCTTTAAAGCTCCTTTCTCAAAACCAAATTTACTGCAAAATTAGTACCAAAAAAATCACATTTGGGCTTTATTTTATTTATTTATTTTTTTTTAGAGAAAATGTTTATAGAGCTTCGGGTTTTGAATTTGATGGCAATAAATTTCCAAAAGATTACGGTGTCAGCAAGAGTGCCCCGTGTCCCCTGGCTGTTCCTGGTCTTGCCCTTGGCTGAGGGTCCAGCTGTGCAGATTTCAGTGATCCTGGTCCGTTTTCTTTGCCTCCTTCTCCAATGTTCCTGTGAATTCTGTCAATGATTAATCTCCTTCCAATACATTTCTTTTCTACTTAAATTATGCAGAGCACATGTCTTTTATTACATCCAAGAACTCTGACTGGCATATTTGTATCTTTATTTTTAATATATAGTAAGATATAGATTTACCAGATGACAAAATGATTTCTGTGTCTTAGATTTATTCTATCTTCATCCTCATTAGAGAGTCTCTTTTTAATTTTAATTTTGCCAATCTGATAGGACCCAAATGATCTCTGTGGTAGTTTACTTGATGTGTCCTTAACTACTGATGAGGTCCTAAGTCTACTGACTACACATCTACCACATTTAAATTTGCCTAGATGTATCAATTGACCATTTCCTGACTTTTTCTTACCTATCATAAAGATTGTTTTATATAGTATAGATATATTTTTTCCATCCAATATATTGCAAATATTTTTCCTAATATATATATATATATATATATATATATATATATATATATGTGTGTGTGTGTGTGTGTGTGTGTGTGTGTATTTACTTTGTTGATAGTGTGATTTTTGTACACAAAATCATTTCATTTTAATTAGGTCAAATACATCCATCTTATTTATTATGGATTCAAGATTTCCATTTTAGTTAATAAGATTTCGCCACTCAATTATCTATCTTTCCCTATGTATTTTGTTTTATGTTTAAGTTCTTAATCCATCTGGAACTTCTTTTTATATCTTACCCTTATGAGGCCCAGTGCAACTTTATTGTCTGCCAGATGGACAGCCAATTGTGCCAACCACATTTATTAAATAAACGATATTTTTGCTGATTGATTGAAAGCTGCCTTTGTCAAACAGTGAATCTCTACATATGCTGTGATATATTTCTGGACTATCTGTGTTCTTCCACTGATCTATTTTTTCCTCCCTATTGTACTATGGAATTGCAGATAATTTATAATATCATGCAGGATAAATCTTTCTTCATTATATTGTTTCTTTATAATTTCTTGTAATTTTGCCTTATTGACTTTAAGATAATTTTATCCATTCCTTCCATCCCTTTAAAAAAAAAACTTTTGGCTTCAAATTAAAAGTATATATTAATTTGAAGGAAATTAACATTTTAGTGATAGTAAGTCTTCCCCAAAATAAAATATATCTTTTCATTGTTTTGTGCATTTTAATAAGAAGATTTCTATTATGATCTTCGCAAAAGTCTTCCATTTTCTTGTTAAATTAATGCCATGGCATTTAATACGTTTTTGTTGCTATTGTAAATGAATTATTTTGTCCCATTCCAATTTCAAGCCGTGTTGCTAGTATAGAAAATGCTATTGATTTTTTAAATTATATCTTGTTTTTATCCTCTTTACTAATTGTTCTGCTTAATCTTAGTTGCTCTGCTACTGGAGTATTTCTTTGTTTTTGTTGGTGTGTTTGAGGGGTTAGGATCGTTATAAAAGAAAATTGTATAGAAATAGAGAGTTGGGAGAATATTACAGTAAGTTAATTGGATGTTCTAAAAAGAGAGACATGTTTTAAGTCCTTCACTTCCCATTTAAAATATAAATCACTGGGCTGAAGTCACTGTATAGAGTTTCTTCCATAGAGAGATGAAGTTACTTTGACACAGAAAAATTCAAAGGGAACTCTACTTTTTTTTACCTCAAGGGGATCATGGGTAGAGATAACGGAAAGAATCTGAGACTGGGGTTGGAGAGATACTGACTGAAACCTATGGGTCCACATGATCTTGTCAATTTTGAAATCCTAGAAGGGGGAGGACTCTGGCCTTCTTCCCACCAGTGAGCTGAAGAGATCACTCAGCCCCTGACAACATGGACTCATGGCCAACCACAAAGAGGGTCTGTTCTGTACCTGAAGACCTCCCTTGAGTCCTGTGTGGCAGGGACACAGATTTGAATTCCAGTAGGATTGACTCGGGGCCACAGAGGAAGGCAGGTGTCATCACAGCGGAGTCTGGGGGTGCAGGGCTGGGAAGGGAGAAGCAGCCGCACCAGGTGGAGGTGCCTTCTCAGGGAGACTGAGCCTGGCGAAGGCTGAGTCAGCAGAGAGGGGCCACCACCGCGTTCTGATCAAACTGATAAATAATGGATCACAATTTCATCAGTCAAAGACAGGAGTCCAATAGCCCAGTACAGGATACAGCCACCCAAACACTAGTGGACTCACGATGGCACCCATCCAAAGACTAACACCAGGTCAAGTAAGGTCCCCCTGCACACCCAGGAGGCATTTTAAACAGGGCTCTGAGAAAGAAGGAAAGAACAGGCCATAAAAAAATCCAAAAAGAAGAGGTCAGCTCTAAAGAGAATCTTTAAATTAGATTAGATTCGGTGCATAAAGGTGATTAGATTAGATTAAGTGTAAAAGGATTTGCTTAAAATTAGATTTTTAGTTCTCCAGTTATGGTTAAAGAAAAATATTCGCTGGACATTTGTCACAAATGGCAAGAAGGACTTTACTGAAGACCATCGCAGTGGGGGGAGACAGTGAACTCAACACCATTCACAAGTGGGACAAATGGGGATTTACAGCCCGCAGGCAGGGCGAAAGAATGGATGGAAAGTTACTAAGGGATCTGGTTAAGTATCAAGGTTTCAGGGAACAAAATAACTTCATTATATAGAGGATGGGGATTTTTTCTATGACACTGGCTTAGCAGGATTTTTCTTTTCTTTTGCGACTACTGGGCTCAGCAGACCAACGATGGGGCCTCCTTCAGCAGAGGGCTCAGGGGAGTCTGCCTAAATTTTGGCCAAGGAGGGCTTCTCTGACACTCTTCACCACCTGGGAGCTCTTAAGAGATACCGGAGACATTTTAAAGGTTAAAGTAATCGTGAGTGTTAACAAGTATTTAAAGTTTACTCGGTGCCAGAGATGTTTATAAAGTCTCCCAGGTGACCCTCCAAGACAAGTCCAATTACTGTGCCCATTTCACAGGCGAGGAAAACGAGGCCCCCTGGGGTTAAGAAATCTCCCCCAAATGGCACAGCTTGAAACTCGCTGAGCTGGGAAGTGAACGCCGGGAACCTGCCTCCACAGAGCACCCTCGTGCCCACCACCCTCCCTTCAATCTCTGATTCCGGGAACAAGCACAGAATTCGCCATCGCCGAAATGTGCTCGCGACCGAGTAGATGCAATGAGCGGCAACGAAGCCTCTCGTAAAGCGGATTCAGTGTCTGGTTCCATCAGGAAAAACAGAAGCCAGTGCTTGCATTCCAAGCAGCAGGGACTTCAGCAGGAGGAACTGGAGCCTGACAGCCATGACAGAGCTCGGGCCAAGGTCAAGGAGGCTGTCACGGGCTGCCTCCATCTGCTCGTGAGCCGCGAAACGTGTGGTTTTCAAAGAGCTCCCCTGGCTGTGGCCACAAACCTCAGGGGCCTCAGGGGAGCTCCCACGGACTCTCTGGGTCGGCAGCACCGTCTTCGATGATCCCCATCAGCTGGCTTCCAGCTTCAGGTCTGCTTTCTGCCCACGCCTTTGGCTGACCTTCCTCGGAGGGAGGGAGGATGGCTCCTTCTCTTCAGACTTTCAGATCCTGCACGGAGGCCTCTCCTTAGCGGGGCAGGGGGCCCTGGGAATGAAGTCCAGCCTCTCTGCCAGGGAGGGGGGACCCTGGAGGCAGGGATACTGACTTATCAACACGCACACACGCGGGTCCACGGTAAATTTTTTCCCTTCTCAAGTGAATGCAAATTCATTTTAAGTTGATACAATGCTCTTTTTGTAATTGTTTTATACAAAGCTTAAAAAGCCAACTACTTCTAGAGAGCTGACCATGAAAACAGTAATTCTTACGCCATCAGACCGCCACCCTGAACCCCAGGTGCCTTAACGGCAGAAAGATCACGCGGCCCATCTCAAGTGAACACATCTCTCTCTGGAGTTGTGATGCAGACACAGTCACGTTGGGCTTGCTTTTGCTCAGATTTATTTCGGAATTCACAGTTTATTAGAACTCACCATTGGAAAGCACAGAGATTTCTCAGAGATCTTGTGTTCCTCATTATTTTGGAAAAAATTCAAAGTCTTTAATTCCTTTTAATTTTTTTTTTTTTAATCTTGAGAAAACTGGTTTCTTGTCATTTTACTGATCTACTCATTCTCTCCCCTTTCTCTTTTCCTTCTTCTTCTGGTCCTTTCATTAACACTTCTTCTCGGCCCAGTTAAAATCCCTCTTCCCTGAGGATCTAGTCTCCCTCCCCTTTTTACTCCTAGTATGTCTTTATTTCTTTCGTTTTGCTTTATAGGTTCCCCTCCCTCCCAGTTAGGTCTTTTGGGCTCTTTCCTCATTATCTCTAATACAGCTGTTTATGTATTTGTCTCCTACTCTGTGAGTCCACAGAGGGCAGAAGCCAAACCAGATTTCCCTTTGTGGACCCAGTGCTAGCTAGCACATGGCTGGGTCCAGGACTAGCGCTCAAAAATATGTGGATAAGCGGGTACCGCTGCAGAATAAGCAGAAAATCTTAAAAATCCTTGTCATATTTACAAGCCACATTAAGAGCTGAGACAAGCTAGTGTACTGTTTTCTCTTTGTCAAACGCAGATTTCCCATTTTATATTTTAAAAGAATTTATTTTTAGCATTTTGTCCTTCTTTGTGCTATTCTTTGTTATATTACGGCTGTGTAGAAAGAAAAGGGATTTAGGAGAGAATGAAGGAGGAGGCAGAAGAGAGGGTGGTTAGAGTACCAGGAGGCAGAGATGGGAAGACGAAGCATAGCCTTCACCCCAGGGAGAAGTTTAGTTTTATGCTTAACTGGGCCATTGACTAATATAAGTACACGAGCCTGTGGAGGTCTGGGGAGCAATAGATTACAAGCAAATAAATAACTACCTCTCACCCTGGCCGGGTGGCTCCGTTGACTGGAGTGTTGTCCCAGTGTGCCTAGGTTGTGGGTTGGATCCCCGGTGAGGGCACATACAAGAAGGAACCAATGAATGCATCAGTAAGTGAAACAATATATCGATGTTTCTCTCTTTCTCTTTCTCTCTCTCTCTCTCTCTCTCTCTCTCTCTCTCTCTCCCTCTCCCTCCCCCCTTCCTCTCTCTCTCTAGTCAATAAATTTTAAAAAAGGTTTCTTAAAGAAATAACTACACCTCAATCATGAGGACTTTATAAAAGGAAGATGTACATCACTGGTAGCATTCAAATTGGAGCTGAATGACAATGTCTCAGTATCATTTTGGAAGACCTGGTTGAGATCAGTGGTGTCCAAATTGTACTCCTCATCTGAGTTCTTCACTGGTCCTCAGTCAGTCATCACTGGAGGGCTGGTAGGGGGGAGGGGGCAAGGTTTTCATCCCCCTCTTCAATTAGAACAGCTCTACTTGTATTACTTTTGCATATTAGGGTTCCAAGTAGAGAAATGAAAAAAGTCTTCCACTGATTTAACATTTGAAAACAGCTATATTTTACTGATTCTCAGACTTGGCTGAGCATCAGAATCCTGTGGAGAGCTTCATAAAAATACTAATTTCTGGGTATTTTTCCATGCCTACTAAATCAGAATGGATGGGCTGGGTTGTAATATCTTTATTTATTTATTTTTTTACCAAGCTCCCCATGCAAGTTGTTTTTTTTTTTTTTTTTTTTTTTTTCTAGCTGGCTTTTGGAAATAATGACCTCTAAATCTCTTTCCAAATTTTACCACTCTGTAATTCTTTTTAAGATCAGTTAGAACTAAAACTAGAAAAAAAAAATCAACACCTCAGACAGCTTCTTCTGTATTTGTAGATTATCAGGAGGTCTGGGTCAACGAATGAAAAAGTAAACAGATTCCTCACCCCAACAGTGACCTAAACTTGGTTGATGAGAGGAAAACAGAGCAGCAGGTGCGGGCATATATTTATTCCTTGAGCAAATATAGACATGCCTAAACCATTCCTATAATTGTGTTACGATGATTTATAACAAGAAACATATTCCTTGTCTAATATTTGGTCTTCACCCGTAGTTCCTGGCTCACAGCCCCCCAAACCCTTGGAGAAATCTCTGGGTAGATAGTGCAGGGTTGAGTCTAATCGCAGGATGCCCAGATGGTGTCCTGAGAATTGGGGGGGGGGGGGGCGGGGGAGAACTGCCCCCCTCCCAGCCCCATTGTAATTGGGTGCAGAATTTTTAATGATATTTAGAATAACAAAAAGGAAGGATAGAACCTCAATAAGGAAGAGGGGAGCAAACTCATGGAGATCTTCTGTGGCCCACACACTGTTAGGATTTTTAAATACAAACTCTCGGTGAAGCCTTATAACGGTTATATGAGGTGAGTGATATTCTCATTGCAGAGATAGGGAAACTGAGGTTGAGAAAAGGTAAATCATTTGCCCAAAGCCATAAAGTTAATACATAATGATACATAATGATGTTGGTATTAGAATTGGTATCTCCTATGGTCAAAGTCAATGTTCCTTTTAATATACTGCCCTGGCCCAGGGTAAGAGATTAGAAGTTGAAAGTGTTAGCTCATTCATTTCAGGAGGATGTAGCAAATGTTTGGTGGAGATGGGCAGAGAATTTATTCTCTCTCTCTGTCTCTCTCTTCCCTCTCCCCACTTCCCTTCTTCTCCCTTCCTCTTCTTCCCTCTCCCTTCTTTTCTCCCTCCCTCTTATCATGCCCCCCTCTCTCACAAGAAAACCAAGAGAAAACAAAAGAAAGCAAAAAGGAGCCTAGGAAACTCCCCACATTTATGCCTTTTTCATTTTAGCACCACACATGCCGAAAGGCTCAGAATTTCATTTGAAGGAAAGAGCAAGGGCTCTGGATCAGAATCCCCGTGTGTGTGCCATTGGTGACTTTCCTTCTCTCTAAGCTAGGGTCATAATATCGCTCTCCCAGAGTGTTAGGAGGATCACAGGCATCCTTAATATAACAAAAGATTTCAGGTATTTTAGAAAGGAATGGATGTATTGTACTGCCTCCCATTGGGAGGAAATGTAAGGCCAATCAAGGCAAATCTGAGAGGCAGATTATGTACTATCCATGACAATGTCTGTGAGAGGCGGGTATGAATGGATTCTATCATTCATTCATTTGTTCATTCATTCATTCATTCATTCATGTAACAAATGTTTACCGAATACCTCTACCATGCACAGTCATATTCTGAGCTGTGGGGAAGAAAAAGTCCCGGATCTTATGAAACTTGCATTCTCTATGAGGAGTGACAAGTAAAAACAGAACACTAAGTAAGACAATTTAAGATATATAAAAACTATGAAAAAAAAAAAAGTAATCTGGCCATGAAATCAAGAGTATATGGGGTACTGAGAGTACATAAAAGATGGGGCGGGGGGGGGGGGGGCGGCATCAACCTATGAACCAGGAGATCACAGTTCAATTCTCAGTCAGGGCACAGGCCTGGGTTGCAGGCTTGATCCCCCGTAGGGGGTGTGCAGGAAGCAGCCAATCAATGAGTCTCTCTCATCATTGATGTTTCTATCTCTCTCTTCCTCTCCCTTCCTCTGAAATCAATACAAATATATTTTTTTAAAAAAGAAGGGGGGTCAGAGAAGGCCTTTCTGAGAAGGAGCATTTGACCTGAGAATTGAGGAATACCAAGGAGAGTCCTGCAATGGTGTGAGAAACAGTCCAGGCAGAGGAAAAGTGTGCCAAACTCAGCCCCTTGCCCTCCAGTTTAGCACCTTATCCATGGCATAGCCTGTCTCACCACTAGCTGTGCTGGGGTGCACACCTCTGATCACCTCGTCCCAGGATTCTCTGGGTACCAGGCCAGCACTGGCTGCATATGGCAATGGAAATAATGCTTTATTTGGGTTCTGTCCTATTTCTGTGTTCAAGACCAGATATTCCTTGTTTGAACTGCATTCAAAACTTCTATGCATTCTCAGGAATGTACCTTTGGTTCTGTTTCCTTGAGCACGGTGCCTGAAAATGTAGATACTAAATACATCTCATAGCTAATTGTGGAATCCTTTCGAGGCTGGAGTATGGATAGACTGGGCTGGGTGGTGTTCCATGTTGGGGAAATTAGAGTGTAAGGGTCTTGAGGTGCCTGGGTTTCTGTGGGAGGATATGATAGTGACTTGCTCATTGCGAAGGCTACTGTTAGCTTCTGATTTCTCCTCTAAGTTGTCAAAGTCGGAATTTCCTGGAGGGGCATCTATTCTGAGAAGTTTTGTTTCCCTGGCGGTCTTGTCGATAGCTAGCTCTTTATTGATGACATGCCTCAGGGGTGGTCGGAGCGCTGGTTCTCATACATATTCATCAATATCTTGAGTGAAAGAAAAGAAAATGAGCAGAAGATTCTAAATGTGATGTGGAGAATGGCATCAGAGAACCAAATTGGTCTTTAAACAGCCATGACCAGTTTATTCAACAGTGGAAATGAAGGATCCACCATTTATTCTCTGATGCACCCCTTAGAGTAGCCAACGGAAGTAACAGTGGATTAAAAAAAAGGGGGCAGGGGTAAAGGAAAAAAGGAGGGGGGTAGAAAAATGCCACGATGACCTTTCACCTGCCTATTTCTAGTCTCCCTCCTGACCCCAAAAGGACAGATTAACTTCCTATCTCCCACTCTCAGTAGATCTGGAGGCAGGAAGAGAGGAAGATGGTAACAGCAAGAAGCTAAGAGCAAGAGGACGCCAGGGCTTCATGGGTGAGTGTCTGCAGTCTTGGAAAAATGCCACCCGCTAAAGATGCCCCTGTGCCCTCCAAGGAGCTAGCGAAGGCGTTAGGGGGTGCAGGACTTTGGGGCACATCTGTGGGTTTCGGGCAGCTGTGGCTCCCGTGGAACCCAGAGCTAGGAGTAAAGCTCGGAGTCCTCACTCTGTAAGCCCTCACAGCCATGTTTGCATTCCATTTCTTTAAAGCAGAACTCTCTTTGCTGTAAGCGTCCCATTGTACACATTTCTTTAACGCTAAGCTCCTCACCTTCCTACGGAAAGCAGAAGCCATGCCCGTCAATTGGAAGGAAATACCTCTATCTTGTCCCCCTCTCTCGAGGATAGATCATGATGAATTAAAAAGACAGGGATTAGAAAAAGAAATCAGTATTTTTTCCAGTGCTCTTTGCATGATGGGAGACGTTTCCAGTGACGCGGAGCTGTCTGACCATAAGTGGAATGAGGCTGCCTCATGAGGCAGTGATTTCCATCCCAGGATCGCCACACGGGCTCTGGGTCTTTAAGACGGATGTTGTCCTGACCATGACTGGGTGTGTTCTATGTTTTACTGGGGGGAGGCGGATCTCCACAAGGCCTCCGGATTCTGAAATTCTGTGATAAGGACCATGGGAAGGTAGGGATGAGATCCTAGGGTGGTGAAGGCTGGACTGCAGAACCACACGGGAAGTGACACCCTGTGCAGCCCAATGGGGCAGGCTGGATGGAGTTATAATTAACGCCCCTGCGCTCCGTCAGCCACTTGCTATGGTTAGCGTTGGGTGCCTGTCCCCAGCAGAGGGTAGATCACTGCTGCCGGACCTCTGTTCTAAGCAGCGGGCTTCAGCATCTGGTTGTGAACCTGGGATGTCGCTGAAGACAGGGGGAACCGCCTCAGGGAGAAGTGACGGGAGGACAGATGTGCATGTTTTATGGCTGATGGGCCATTTTCCTGCCCCTGCCTCTGTCTGGAGACTCCAAGTCCCGAGACCCAGCCGCTCTGCTTCGAGGAGGCCGCCTGGCCCTGTCCGCGGCCTCCTTGCCCAAGGAATGCGTTGTGCCTGAGGTTGCCTTTCAGCTCTTAGGCCCTTATCTTGCTGCCTCGGGGTAAGCGCACAAAATCGGGTCATCGCAACATCAAGGCCTCAACTCCACAAGCCCTTGGGTATCCCCTTCAGGGTTTCAGAAGCACAGACAAAGTGCAACATGCATTTTGCATCCATCCTGGTGTAATTTTTTTCTCTGCTCCACAGAAGGTGCCAGATTTGATTCCTGGGACAATTCATATTGTACAAAGTGAAAGGAAGCTCTGGGCCTGTTCCTTTTTTTTTTTTTTTTTTTTTCCTCCCTTCCTTCCATATGGCTGACTGATTCATCTCACACTGCAAACTCTTTTTCTTACTGAAAGGCGATCGCTCGCGCTGTAAATGAATACATCATGGCTTAAATGGTGCAGCAGGGCGTACTGTTTCCATTTCAAAGCTCCAGCCACGGAGCTGGAGAGAGCTGGGATTGAAATTCAGCCCAGACCACCTATTAGGTACAAGACACGGAGCACGCCGCTGACCTTCTCTGGGTCTCCAGGCCCCTCGTGGCAAAACTGGGGTACATCTGAAGCTACAGATCCCTCCCCTTCTCTAAGAGCCTGCGAGTCTTGCTTATGTTGCTTACCATTTATTGGCCACACACGTTCCAATAGTGACCTTGTTGTTTTACTAGAGCTGATGCCCCTGCTGTGTGCCAGGCGCAGTACTGGGCACCAGGAGATAACAGTGAGTAAGAGCATGATCCCTGCTGGCGTGGAGCTTAGAGCTTCCTAGCAAATACAGTAAGTTCAACCGACAACTACCTAGATAATTGCTTCATTGCAATTGTGAATAGCGCCCTGAAGGAGAAGAATGGGAAGTTAAGAGCAGCACTATTTACCATAGTTAAGATCTGGAAACAGCCCAAGTGCCCCTCAGTAGATGAGTGGATAAAAAGCTGTGGTACATTCACCCCATGGAATACTATGCAGCTGTAAAAAAGAAGGATCTCTTACCCTTCGAGACAGCATGGAGGGACCTGGAGAGTATGATGCTAAGTGGAATAAGCCAGTCAGAGAAAGACAAGTATCACATGATCTCACTCATATGTTGAATCTAAGTAACAAAATAGACTGATGACTGGAGTGGATCCAGGGACTCGAATCATGGAACAGAGTGTGGAATCTCAGAGGGAAGGCAGGGGAGGGTGGGTGGGAGGGAGGTGATCAACCAACAACCTTGTATGCACATATGCATAACCTATGGACACAGACAAAGAGGGGGCAGGGGTGGGCTGGAGGGGATCAATGGGGGACATATGCAATCCTTTCAACAATAAAAGAATTATTTAAAAAAAAAAAGAGTGATCAGTAGGGAATGTAGTGGAGGAACAATTCTCTTCCTTCTTTGGGTCTCTTGTGGGGCTGAAGATTGAACCTGACATAAACCAGATCAACAGGGGAAAAGCATACAGATTCTATTAAAATGTTACATAGGAGCCTTCACAAGAGAATGAAGACAGGCAGAAGGGGCTACAACAGCAAAGGTTTATATCTTTTCAACAAAGAAACCATTTGCGAGTAATTGATGAGATAAGGGGTTTGGGCTGAGAGTTGTAAATGGTGAAGAAGTAAGTAGGAAGATAAGGGTGAGTTGACCGGGGTTCTTTCCCGAATTCTGTATGTTCCTGACGAGTAGGGCTTCTTCCTCCTGGTGGAGGGAGAGTACCTCTCACATGGGCGTGTAAACTCTCGCTTTTAGGAAGAGAAAGGCAAGTCGGAGTATTCCTGCATTGCTGTTTCTTAAGCGCCTTTGATTCAAACTCATTAATATGACAAGCTGGCGAATTTGGAGGTGACATATTCTAGTTTCCTTTAGTAACACAAGCGAGCTATTCTTGGGGGCTGGAGAAGGCTGATCTGAGAAAATGACACTTAAGCTAACTTCCTTATTTACTGTTTATATAACAAGTGTTTATTAAACACTGGTTGTATCTCAGGTGCCACCTCAGGTCTTAGGGATATCTTGGAGAAAAACATAACCAAGATCCTCCAAAGAACTTAAACTCCCGTGATGTTTTATTCTGGCTTCATTCTCAGTACAAAACGCTGTTAGAGACTGAGGAGAATGTCTTATAAGACAATAAAATGGAGAAGGCTCTTTGAGGTGAAAGTACTGGCATTTACTTTATGGGCAAGAAGGAAAGCAGGAAGGGAATTTAAAGCGAGTCAGGGTGAAGCTTTGGCTCAGAGGACTGCGGAGAAGAGAAATTTAGGTGGAAAAGTTGGTCATTTGTCTGGGGAACCCAGCGTGATGCCAGAATGAGTTCTGATGAGAATGCTGCAGAGAGCTGTTGCTCGGTGCTCCAGTTTGGTCGGGTGCTTGTTCCTTCCAGAAGAAACTGCTCTGGCTTGCAGACTCCGTGACAAAGTAGAGCACGCTACGTAATCTGTGGACTTGGCTGTCAAACTCAAAGAACACCCTGAGACCTATTTTGAAAATCAGGAGTGTTTTTCTCGCGATGGGCTTTCTCGTTCTTCTTCACGTGAGGACAGCCACGCTGTGTTGTGTTGGCTGTACTTTGTCCATCTGTAAATGTCGCTATGGCACCCATACGTATGGATGGGATCGTCACCAACCTGCCCACCCCATCTCATGGGTGACACAAAGGGGACGCTCAGTTTATCAACAAGATTGTCTGTTTTCTGAATATGTCTCAAAGACCCAAACTTCTTTCCCTCGCCACCTTTTCTGAGTCACAACCACTTCCAGCCTCCAATCAGTACACTCACCCCCCCAATTGGTCTACATTCCATTCCTCTGGGAACCTCCCCACCCCCTGCCCCCCAATGAGTCGCCACACTGCAGCCAGAATGACCCCCTCAGAAATGCAAACCTGATCAGGCCATTTTCTGCTGATTATCTTCCGGATTTTTTCTTTTTGGTCCTCTCCCCTCCTTCCCTTCCCCCTTCCTTCTTTCCCTCTCTCCCTCTCTATCCTATTGGTTCCGTCTTTCCGGAGAACCCTCACTACTGTTGTCCTTTCCATTTGTTCACTCCTGTGAACAATTCTTAAAATCCCTTCCTTCCTGCTTAGTAAAATGAAGGGCAAAAACCGTATGATAATCTCCAGGTGGGAAAAGAAATTGACAAAACAACCCAAATCTTGAGAAAAGCTCTCAAGATAACAGGAAGGGGGAGGAACTTCCTCAGACTGAAAGAGAGCACCAGCAAAACCCTTCACCTAATGGCTGAAGACCATTGGGTGAAGGGTACTCAATGGCTGTGAGACTGGGGCAAAGACAAAGACCTCCATTTCTGAAATTTCTGTTCAGCTTTCCATGGGAGCTCCCAGTCTTCATAATAGGGAAGTAAAAGACATCAAAGCCAAATAAACTGGAAAAAGAGATGCAAATATGTCTTCATTTGCAGAAGATGTGACTGTTGTATGCAAAAGACCCTAAGCATCTACGGGAAAAGTTACTAGAAGTAAAAACATATGTAGTGAGATCACAAGCTACAAAACCAGTACAGATAAATCAACTTTATTTCTCTATCCCAACCATGATTACATTAAAAAGTAAAATTAAAAAGTGCTCTGTAAATGGATCCATGTCCAATTGACATTAAAAAGCATGTACTAGCTAAGTATGAGTTGAATTAAATATATATAAGAACTACACTACACATGATATAAAAATTTCAGAGAAATGAAATAGCTAAATAAATGGAGAGATGGCTCACATTTAATGTAACTTGTACTTCAAAAATTTTTGATTTGAAAAGAAAACTGTGTGTGCAGTGGGGTCAATAGTTTACTCAGAGGACTCAGACCCCTCTCCTCGCCTCCTCTCCTGGGAGGGCACACACAACAGTTACCACCCATGACAGACACTCAGAAGACTCAATTCAATGATCACAGGTTAAAATACTTCTGGCAGAGCCTAAACTTCTCCAAAACCTGTTACTGAAAGCTTACTCAAATGGAAAAAATTTAAACATATATTTGATCTTTCATATTTGGTGACTTAGTTAAATAAAAGCAAACAGAAGCTCAAATAGCTTTTCATCACCCTGTGAGATGACAGATATATGCGTATATTACAGTATTAAACATCATCACGGGGTTATCACTCAGCTGGAAACAAATTGAATATTACTTTCTCTTGCTTTTTTTTTTGTTGTTGTTGTTAAAAAATAAAAGCCCATCTTTTTTATGCAAACTAATATATATTTAAGTTAAGAAGCCTGGCGTTTTGGTAGTACATACAAATTATGTCTCCAGCTCAAAGATACATGTGCTTTGTTCCCCCCCCCCCCCCCCCGAAAATAACTTAGTAACAAAAGGGAAGTTATTAAGCGGAGAATAATGCCCCTGAAATGAGTGTGTTCTTTTACTCCCGTCTTAAAAATGTCAGACTTCCATTCACGACAAGCAGTGATGAGCATATACACTGAGAGCATTTGGTCTCCTGTTATTTTACTTCTTTGAAAAATAAGCTTTCAGCCGCAATCTTCATGGGCGAGTGTCCTTTGAAAGAAGTCTCTCTCAGCTCAGTAAAGTGTAAATGAAGCCCTATTCTCAGAAGCCATGTTCCTCAGCCAGCCTGCCCTGACCCGGGACCCTCATCGGGCCAGAACGTGAGGCCAACCATACACCGGAGCGTCAGACAGTCTAGCAGTCAGGAAGCACCTAAAAAATAAAAGATCTCTCACTGACCTTGGTCAAAATGAAATTTACCTTCAGCCTCAACCAGAAGTCAGATGTTAGCAGCCCTCCGACAGCCTGGTAAAGGCAGATGAGTCCGTTTCTAGGTGGGCACTGAGGTAGCCTGCTATCATTTTAGAAGAAAGAACTATCTGCTTGATTGCCACTCAGATCTCAAAGGCTAATTCTGAAGGTGTCATCCAGCACTGGAGGTTTGGTTGTTCTGGTAGACACGGGGGACAGTTTGCAAATCTAACCGACGGAGAGCTAATTGAAATAAAGGACGGGCGTGAACCCATTCCATGGACAGACCAACCATGGGCTTTCCCCGTGTCCATAAAACATCGTCTTAATTATACTCTGTGGTGATGACAGTGATGGTGAGGACATTCTCGAAGGTAGCATCCCAAATTCCAAGCCTGTCCCAGCATTTTATGGCTCTAAAGCACACGGATACTTCCAGGACACCCTATTTATGGGAGTGGGTTCACGCTAAGATTGAGTGAAGACATGGAGGCCACAGCCATCGGGGGTTGGGTGATGCTCCAGGTTTCACCTCCATATGTTTAGACATGTTTAGACCAAAGTCAGGCCCTTCTTGGTGAACGTTGGACTTGAATGGCCACGTCCAGCATCATAGCTTCCACCGAAGGGCAGGCATGAGAGCTCCAGGCTTCTCTTGTGTCTGCTGCCCTGCCTGTGTTCGCCATCTCTCCCTCATCGGATGAGCAGGTTTGTGGCCATTCTTCTCCACAGCCAGCCTTGTGTCCGGGAAGGTGTTCCTTTTCACGGTTTAATTCAAGTTGAGCTCAAACTATTCCCAACTTGGTTTGCCTCTTTTGCAACCTCATTTGCTTGTCCAGCTCTAATGTATTTTTTTAATATATTTTATTGATTTTTTACAGAGAGGAAGGGAGAGGGATAGAGAGTTAGAAACATCGATGAGAGAGAAACATCGATCAGCCGCCTCCTGCACACCCCCCACCGGGGATGTGCCCCCAACCAAGGTACATGCCCTTGACCGGAATCAAACCTGGGACTCTTCAGTCCGCAGGCCGACACTCTATCCACGGAGCCAGACCGGTTAGGGCTCTAATATATTTTTGTCACTCATCTTTAATTCGTTTAGTCTTCCCAGAGCCACTCTCACACGCTGAGACTCCTCAGAAGATCTCAGATGGCTGCTCTTCAGAGAGATGCGGGCTCCGTCAGGAGGCCATCAGTTCTGACCAGAGGGTTCCTGTTCTGATGCTCCATTTGTTCCGCTCTGTCTCCCTCGCACTTTTTGCTTCCCTGTGGGGCTTTCTGCAGATCCCCTGTCTATTCTTCACCCTTGGTTTCTCTCGTCTTTACTAGATCTTTCCAACAGCAGGTTCCTTCCTCTCTGGAGCTAAAAACGCTCTTTCCCTGTTGACATGGGAGGAGAGCCTCATGCTTCCGGTGGCCGGTGGGTGGGTTCGGGGTGAAGATGCTGAGACCTGGATTGCAACCAGAGCCCTCTGTTATTTTCCCTCACAGGCCATGTCACCTTGGCTCATGTGGAACGTGCTGTGAACTAAGATCCATACGTTTTCTTGAGGAATTGCAGGTTAGCCAATTTTTCTTCATGTCTATATTTGGGGACTTTCTCAAAAAATTCTGAATAGAAGATTTGAAAATGTCATTTCTTAGATTTCAGCTCCATTTGAGATACTTTGTTGGATTATTGATTTTGTAACTAAGGAATGAGCTGCCCATTTTCTTAGCTTCATATCACTCACAGATTGGATGAGCTTCACTTCTGTGTATTCTTTTAAGAAATATTTAGTGTATGCCATCCACGCACTAAGTATTACATCCAACACAGTATGGAGACCCATTAGGATAAAATTCCCTTTGAGTTGGTCACGGGCTGGTGCACAAACAAATAGGTAACCCACTGATGACAATCCAAGGTAATATGATTGATGGCGACGATGCAATCTCGCATTGGCTTAGAATCACCCCAATTAGGGATGCCTTCCTTCTCCGGACAAGGCCTCACTCTCCTCCTTTGTAAAAGCAAACACAAAAACTGGATGTTCAAGGACACGAAAGAAAGAATGCAATGAAAAGGTCAGTGTGTTAGCAACTTCAGACACCAGCCCTCGACGTTCAGCCACGTGCCCAGAGCAGAGGTTTGCTTTGTGTCTGAGCATCGCCAGGTTCCTCGCGGGCAGCGCTCCCTTGGAGGCAGAGGGGGATGCAGAGGTGTTTGGTCACCACCTCAGCCAAGCTCTCTGCATGATGGCATGGCTTCCCATGGCACAAAGCTGTTCTGATTTGATCTCTTCTGGGACATACATAATAGACCGTCATGCTCACCCAGCACTTCTTCATTGTCAACACTCGAGGGAGCTTTCCCCAGTGCTTCCTCTGTTTATTAAATAGCAAATGAGGGCACTTTTGGAATAAAGGGAGCTTTTTTCAGAATGTTGCCAGTGTTATCTGCAATACGTATATTTTGTGGACAGACACTGGTGGGCGTTACTTTATTCATCGCAGTGCATAACAACCCTATTTGATCTGGTTCATTTTCTTCTTGAAAGAGGAAGAAAATCATTAATTGCCTAGTGAGTGTTTTCAGATCCTGAAAGGGTCTTGCACTGATGGCCTCCGAGTAATTTAAAATTCTGTGGACGTGCCGAGAAGCGTGTGACATCCTTCCTAATTTTTCCCTACAAGCTCTGAATTTTTCAAAACGAATGAATTGATCAGATATAGGAAGAAGAAAAAAGTGACATGTCAGAAAATGCCTTTAGGTTTGCTATAACTTATAAGCCGGGGTGGAGAATACTTAGGAAATTACGGATCTTGGATTGAAATTAAATTTCCAGGTTGGACCCTTAAAATAGAGCAGTGAGTTAGCCTGAATGACTGTTGTAATTTTTTTATAAGATGTAATCATGGTGGTTTGGAAGATTCAAATGTGATATAGAAGGATCAGAGCGTCCACGAAAATTCATTGCTCCTTTTTCTAGCTTCCTCAGTTCTTTGTTTATATGTGTATGTTACAGATTTTTATGTAACTATAACATTACATGGAAATAATATGTATATGCTAATATATTAGCGACACCCAGGCACCTGCTGGGCACTGGAGAGATGGTGGTAAATGAGCTGCCGGTGAAGAGGCTAAGTGTCTTGTGCTGTATGTGAGCATCTGAACAATAGTGGGGCTCATTTCCAGGTCTCCTGGGCCAGCCTCTGGGGACTTCCTGTTTGGCCTCCTTCATCCTACGATGTTCAGTTTACAGGGACCAAGATGGCCTTCACTTCCCCCTCAGCTTGACTAAATGTTAGGCAGGTTCCTTTCTGGCTATCGACTTTTCTTTCCTCTAACACTTACTTCAGAAAATTTGAGATCATAAATTCTGTCTCTGCACCCACAACCCAGGAATGTCTTCCTCAAGGACGTTAGGGCTCCTACCCCCCCAGTATCTGGGGAAGGGCAGGAGCCGAACTCTGACAACCTCCAAAGAGCAAACACAGAAAGTCTAATGACCTTGACCACCCAGTGCTTTGCCATTGGCTCATTCTACTGCTAAAAATCCACCCGCCTTTCTTTCAATGGAGTTGAGTTCAATCTCTTGCCTCTATTGCGATATACTTGAATGAAGACTTCTTTGCCTTTAACCCATTTGATGTGACTTTGGTTCATGTGCAATGGGTACGGAGGATCCAGGAAAACCAGAATGTGGTGATGAAGACTTCCTGTCACATGGGCCACGTGAATCACAAACCACAGAACCCTATACACTCCCTTTCTAGTAAAACTGATTCCTATTCCTGAAATACAGCAGGTTCTCTGGTTACGTCGGAGATCCGCTCCTACGGCGCGACGTAACGTGATTTTCGCTGCAAGTCGGAACCCACCTACATGAGCACCTACGTCACTCACATGGAGCACAGACACAGCAGCGATGAAGTGAAACAGTAAAAATAATTTAAAAGAAAGAGAACAATTCCTGACCTTTGCTTGTGGTAAATACAGTAAATAATAAAAAACATAAAGCACATACATATGTACATACGTCGAAATGATGGAACTTGTTTTTTTTTTTTATAAATAAATGGGAGATGGTGACATGACCACGAAATGATGTACGTCGAGTGCGACATCACCGAGGACTGTCTATAATACTATTTGAAACCATCAAATGCTGGAGTGGGAATGGATTCTTGGCATCAGTGAGCCCCATGTCTTTGGCTTACCAAGGAGAAAGGAGTCGCCTGCCCACAGTCACCCACAGGTCACAGCTGGTATTTAAAGCTGGTCTTTTGATACCACCTTTGGGCTTCCCTGTGTTTCATGTCTGTTGTACATTCATTCGAGAATCTTCAGGCTACTAGTCACAAAAGCACATCTTGTATATCGAAGATGTTATCCCTCCTCTATTAAAGAGTTTGGTAACAATTAAGAGGGTAGGGGAGCCATATACATTGTCATAATCTGTTTCTTATACCCATAAAAAAATGCTTGAGCTAATGTCTTAGATGTAATATGAAATACTAGATCACAGACAGCATCGTTATTTGAATTAAGACCCACCAGTCAATGCCCTATATGGATTTAATTTTAAAACATCCAATTTTGCTTCAAGCTGTTAAGAAAATTAAAATGCATTATTTTTAGGTTTTACAGCCTTTTCAACCAGTTAGTTGTCAGGAGATGAATACTGCAATCTATCAGTTTTGTTTTGTTTTTTTAATTCATGATGCTGTTTAAATAAACATCAGGTTTTTGTATGTGCGGTTCAGTTTCTCATTATCATGCAACAAAGCCTTTCCAAATTGCCTGAGGTTAGTGCCTTTGTTAGAATCCTGGGGCTCGGATAACATAGCTAAAGTCAGGAGAAAGTTAACTGGCCTATATTTGAAAAAAAAAATTATATAATAAAAAAATTAACATCAAGGTCACATCTCCAGATTTTGCTATTATCAGGCTTGCATCGCTAGAGATTAAAGCTTGTAATGATTAATTCATAGCAACATAGTGTATTTCTGTGTGGTCATCTGCATTCGGCACATAGATAAAAAATGGGCTTGAGACATGTCCTCGGTCAAAGAGAATATGCGGGGTTTAAAGGCAGCTTAAAAAGAGCATCGTGAAACCCCTAAATGATCTCTTAATTTTTAATGAAAAAAAGGAGTCCAACATGCAATGGTTATCACCTAAAAGTAAAAACATAAGCTGCTCTGCTACCGAGTTGAAAGATTTATGACTTATTGACAGGTGCCTATCGGCGATGACTAGCGCTTGGTGGGAAGGGCATTTTGATGATCAGTTTCAAGGGGTCAGCTCATCTAATTGGTGTTGTCAATGGAGCAAAGTGCCGTGTATCAGCTGCTCGGCGTGCGTAACAAATGGTTAAGTGCTTCTTCTGTCACTTGGCCTAACAGCTCTGTGCATCTGGAAATGCAAGAGACCAGAACATTGAACTTGTTCAGGAGCTGAAGTGTTTGGTAATTGGCCAGTCCTACCTCCTCCCATTTTTTGTTGTTGTTGTTAATCCTCACTGGAGGATATTTTTTTCCATTGAATTTTAGAGAGAGTAGGAAGGAGAGAGGGAGGTAGGGAGGGAGAGAAAGAGAGAGCGAGAAAAAACATGGCTTGTGAGAGAGACATGTCAATTGGTTGCCTCCTGCCCATGCCCTGAAAGGGACTGGGGATGGAACCTCAACCCTGGTACATGCCTTTGACTGGGAATTAAACCCACGTTCCTTTGGTGCACGGGGTGGAAGCTCTAACTACTGAGAGATGTGGGCCAGGGCCTGATTTCCTCCCTTTTGAGTGAGAGCTCTTCTGCACCCATACAAGTCCTTCCCTTCTATGTCAGGGAATCCTATCAGTAGTCCCAATGCAAGCTGACAGCTCCTTACCTGCGATTCAGAAATCTCAAAGTTTATCCACGTGTCCTATGTTTCTGAAAAGCCTCTTTAGTGGCAAACCTTGACGTCAACGAATGTGAGATGATCACATGTTAGTGTGAATATTGATAGGTTTCACTGCAGAAATACGACTGTTTGAGTATAGAGATCTCCTCTAGACTCATAGGTGGGTACCTACACTAATAAAAGAGTAACATGCTAATTGACTGTACCTTTGCAACACCCACCAGCCAATCAAGAGTGAGTATGCAAATTAACCCAACAAAGATGGAGGGTTAATTTGCATATGCAGGTGCTCAGTGGCGGGGGATAGGGTGCCGCTCCGGGCCTCTGGGCAGCGTGGGAAGGCGGAAAGGCAGCTCCGGCCAGAGTGAAGGCAGTGCTGGCAGCCAGGGGAAGGAAGGCCCATTCTTGCACGAATCTTCGTGTATCAGGCCTCTAGTTATGTATAATATGGTACAGAGACTGGATGCACTTCCTGAAATTTGAAAATTTCTGGATTCTAAATCCCAACGGGTCCCACAGTTTTCCTTTAGGGAGCTTTCATTACTGATTGTATGTGGCATACTCAGTCAGCTCTGTCTGAAACCGGAACCCTCTCACACAGTGTGGAGTTGTTGTTGGGGTTACATTTTCCAGCCCATCTTGCTGCCAATGCGACCCCAGGACTAGCTAGCACCAACGGAAAATGAGCGTGGTGAGAAGTGTTACCTCTGGGCTGAGACTTTCTGAAGAAGCAGGCAGAGCTTCTCTTTCTTTCTCGTTCTGTTGGCTGAAGGCAGAGGATCCCATGGCCCAAGGAGAAGGCAGATCCACAAGGTGGAAGGAACCTGGGTCTGTGAATGACCACAGGGACCAAGGCTGCTCACTGCCCAGGAACATCCACATTGTGTTGTTAAACGAGAGAGACATCAATTCCTTGGTATAAACGCCTGCATGTTTAGGATTTGTTCTTGTAGCTTGAGTCATGTTCATGGATAAGTATATATTCTGCCATGGGATCATGTATTGATTTCTAACTATTAAAGATATGTAATTACTATTTCTCAGTAGACTGACTATACATTCTCAGAAGGAAGTTACTATGGTTTATGCCTGTATTTAATCACTTGTACCTGCAGAGAGATACAATAAAGAGTTTGCTCTTATATAACTGAAAGAATGAATTATCTGGGCTTTGGAAACTGAAAAGTTGTGCTAAAATTGCAGTGACATTTAACAGTTGTGTAACTTTGAGCTTTCTGAGCCCTGGGTTTCCCACCAGAGAAACAGAGCTAATGGGATCTGGGCGGTGAGCTGCTCTGAGAATCTCCAGCGCATGTCAGATTTTCTGGCACAAAGCGCTGCTTAACAGGGATCATGCTTTACACGGACGCTCTACAGTGCTTTAGGAAGAACAAAACACTACCCATTAGAAGTATGTAGTGGCTTCTAATTTATAACATGGCTTCAATATTTTACTTCATTCGGTCGACCTAAGTTTAGGACATTGCTGTGGTTAGTGATATTATTTTTGCAATTAAAAGCAAAGAGGCTCAGAAGCTCTCGAAACTCATAAATGAAAATATTAAGAGACAGAATCTAAATCTTCTGATATCAAATCCCATAGTCCTCCTACCACCACAAAAATCTTAAAATAGATCAGTTCTCTTTTTTTTCCTCTCCTATTCTTGGGCAAGAATTTGTAGAAAGTACTTCTATGTGGTTGCTTTGTAAGACCAGGGCTACTGCATAGACTGAGTATAAATCTTAGGCAGATATTTATTTATGAACCTAGCCATATGTTTTCTTGGTCAGCCTAAGAAAATCTGTCAACCATTTCTCTGGTTTATTAGAACAGGTCTGTTGACATTCTGAATTGTAACAATTATACTGTCTTTGAGTGTTTACCATAAACCAGCTAATCTCATAAATGTTTTTTATATATTATTTCACTTTGTAGTCATAAGAACCCTTTGGACCAGTTAATATAATTATCCCCATTTTACAGATGAGAAAACTAAGGCACAGTGCAATGGAGTAACTTTCTCAAGGTCACATGGGTATAAGCGGTAGAGCCAGCATTTAATCTTAGTCTGCCTCCAGTTCCTACTCTGTAAAATTCCATGACATCCCATATCTCAGCTGTGTCAATACATATCTAATTGATAATAATTTTTGTTCTACTTAATAAATGATACAGATTTACAATTTAATGTCACTTAACAGTTGAGTGATATCACTTAGACAATAATGAGTGTCTACGGTGGACTTCTTAAGAAATCGTTTGACTTTTGATCTAGAAAATTGCAACTTAACTACCTTTTTATTTTATTTATTTATTTATTTTTAAAATATATTTTATTGATTTTTTACAGAGAGGAAGGGAGAGGGATAGAGAGTTAGAAACATCGATGAGAGAGAAACATTGATCAGCTGCCTCCTGCACGCTCCCTACTGGGTATGTGCCCGCAACTAAGGTACATGCCCTTGACTGGAATCGAACCCGGGACCCTTGAGTCCACAGGCCGATGCTCTATCCACTGAGCCAAACCAGTTAGGGCTTAACTCCATTCTTATATATTTTCTAAAACAGGTCCTTGTCTCAGTGATTTTTGGAGACTCACATTCAAACAGCAAGTCCTGACAGGAAGAGGGATGCAAAGGAGGAGAGTCCCAGACCCAGAGCTGAAGGGACAGAGGTAAGAGAGTAGATAGAGTGGAGAGCTACTCAGAGGTTCTGGATACTGAAGGAACCAGCAGAAGGAATGGATGACGTGTGATGCTCACCACACTGGAGGGAGAGGGCCCCTGAATCGCCAGCTCCCGTTCAACACTGGTGGATGGGGTCTGGGACCCTGAACCAGTAGGACGGTGAAAACATTGAGAACGTTAGCCACTCTACACAAGGGCTATTCCTTCATAACTCACTGAGTGTTAGTTCCTTGCATGGAGTTTTGATGGACTTCACTATTACCCAGTCCATGGTCCCATGAAGATGTTCTCACAGGGGGCCCTTAAGAAAGACTCACGTTTCCACACCATCCTGCTAATGTGCTTCTGCTCTTGAGATTGCTCCGAGTTCTTTTAAACATTCAATCACCTTATCATTTTAGCAAGTACCTGTCCCATGTTTTTAAAACCGACGATCCTTTACTTGGAGCTTTATCTGCTTTCATGCATTAATAGGGAAGGCATTATGGTGTATTAATTAAAGGGCAAACTCTGGGAGGCAGACAGATATGGACTATCATCTTTGCTCATCCACTTCCTAGCTTCGTGACCTTGAGCGTGTTACATAACCTCTCTAAATCTTAGTGACATCATCTGTAAGCTGGGAAATAATAAAAGTACCCACTTCATAACCCTGTAGTGATAGTTTAATGAAATAATGTTGGTAAATCACTCGTTGCAGAGCCTGGCCCATAATTAGTGCTCAATAAATATAGGCTCTTATTAAAGGACGGTACAGTTAGTGACACTGATTTACTTGTTCTGGGTGAGCAATGTCACTCTCTTCTTGCTGGAAGGAATAAGCTCACCGATATTTTCTAACGGCGCTGCTGTTGCCTGGGCCCCATGTACAGAGATGAGAATGGAGATGAGGGGACGTTGATGGGCTTGGCCAAGAGCCCAGGATTAGCCACTGGATGGGTGGGATCTAGGACATACCCCGCCCCCCCGCCCGCCGGCCCCCCGGCCCGGCAGATCCTGAGGAAATACCCTCCTTACTGAAACATGTTCCCCAAAAGGAACCAAAACAGAAATGGACTGACCCAAGAGCAATGAACTTATCAGCCTGAGCCTGCGAGTCAATTACCCCAAGAGCCTCACTCAGTGCAGGGAGGGCAGATCGCCTGGAAAGGACCAATCGCCAGAAACCCCCAAAGAGCGATTGTTCAGAATAGAGCGAAGTGGGTGAGAATCTTCCACCCCAAGCCTTGAAGGGCCTGGGTGTAGTTCTAGAGAGAAATGATGTGAAGGGCTCACCCTTCTAGGTTTCCTTCTCCCTTCCTCCGAGTCCTCAAAGATGGACTAACCTCCCCACTTTGACTACGTAGCCCCGTGGTGGGCCTGAGGCCAAGAAGTTGCATTGCCTGCTCCATGTTTCTGTGGGGGCTTCCCGGGAGCTACGGCGGCCCCTCAGCCGTAGGCCTCCACCAGTTTCATGAACGTCGTGAATCTTGTCACTGATCCGTCCTGGCCTCTTCTGGTCGGTGCGCCCTGCTTGGCCTTGGTGCCCAAGAACAAGGTGTGCCCCTTCTCAGGAAGGAGCCGAGTCTCTCCCCTCCCCCCTGCTTGGCCTTGGTGCCCAAGAGCAAGGTGTGCCCCTTCTCAGGAAGGAGCTGAGTCTCTTCCCTCCCCCCTGCTTGGCCTTGGTGCCCAAGAGCAAGGTGTGCCCCTTCTCACAAAGGAGCTGAGTCTCTTCCCTCCCCAGCGGCGGCACGTCCTAGTCGTCGGGGCATGGCCTTGGGGTCAGGCTTTGCGGGGCCTTCTCATCCCTGCGTTTACTGCAGCATTGTCCACATTTCCCTGCCTTTCACACAAATATTTTCACTTAAAAACTGAAGGTGATCTCTCAGGCTCTCCTCGGACACCGAGGGATCACAGAGCTCAAAGCGAAGGCCTGGCTGTGGATGAGAAGACAGACCAGTGTGAAGTAAAGGTCGGGGATGGGATCTGCAGGGGGATATGAAGCAATCATCACCGAGTTTATAGCCCTTGAACCTGGATGCTGAAAGCGCACATTCGGGGAGTCACAGCTGCTGGTCAACCTGGAAGCTGTGCTTTCGTCGTTCCTTTGTTTATCACTCATTGGTTCATTCGTAACCATTTATTGAGCTCCTACTATGTGCAGCGTTCCATGGATGAAAAAGTGAATACAAATGTCGTTCTTTCTGTCGTGTAGGAGTTTCCTTCTGGCTGGGGAGAGAGACATGCAAATGATTGCTGTAGAATAAAAAGATGTCTATAAAACCTATATTTCTATTTAATGTTATGTGTAAAATACATAACACGATGGAGTATCATGTGGGGCAGGCACTCATTTCAGGAGGCCCAGCTCCAGGCCCTGAACCCCAGAGGCTGCTGCCTTTAGAGGAGGTGGGCTCTCGCGACTCACTCACTGGCTGTCTGTCTGTGCCACTGCAGGACTCTCCCAGGCTTTGCGTGTGTGTGGCTCTGAACGGTCGGTGGATCTGAAACATATTTGTGTAAGGAATTCACAACACCATTGTCACTTTCTAGACCCCCCCGCCCCTCTTTTCTCCCTAAGAAACTCGCTGCCCGGAAATTTGAAGAAAATACCCCCATTAAAAAAAACAACTAGATTTATTCATTGTCACTATCATTGTCCAGTGGACTGCTGGCCCAGGGTCAGCACGGGTTCCAGAAAATTCTCCAGGTGGGGAGTCCATTCACCCGGACCCTCCGACTCCACCACGTGACTCTGCAAAAGCCAGAGGATGTGGTTTTCCTCCGGGATGATCTGTGTTGTCTGTTTCAGTTCCAACCATCCGTATTTCCATATTGCCAGTTTCCTTTTATTTCCAGCATGTAGAAGATTCTGGAACAGCAGGGATGAGGAAGTCTCTGCCTTCATTTTTTACATTTGTTGAACTTTCTCAAGATACGAAAGAACTTATGAAAAATTAAGCCGAATGCCCAAACCAGCATTTCTCTCCCACATACGCCTCAGATTTCACCAGGGATAGCAGGCTAACACTTCATACCAACCCAGTGACCCTCAAATCTAACAAATTCAGCTTAGAATTTAATGAAAGGAGACGGGATTCTCTTGGGAGGGCGGAGAGGAAAGAGAATATATTCACAAACAGTCCGCTCTCCTCAAGCACTGGAGATCAAGCCCGGCCTTTCTCTAATATTAATGAATTACTTTCAACATTTACACAAATAAATAAATCACTCAGAGAGTCAGGAGGCCCTGAAAACAGAAACGTGGCAGGCTGGCCACCTCGAGCCTTGTGCGGGCTTTGATTTATTTGGTCTCTGTGCCTGAGGGACAACACGGGTGATTTTCCTGTGTCGGGTAATTATCCTGGGCGGGCCATGCTGGGGAAGGATGCCTGGGGCTGCGAGCTGACCTTGCACTTTCATCTTTCCGCTCATGCCTGCACGTGGTGGGAGAGACATCCCGAATGATTGCAAAGGACTCTGTGTTATTCCCCCACACACTTGCTTGGGGTCACTTGATCTGTTCCATGCTCCACAGTCTTCTTGCAGAATTAAAAGCAAAAGCAGCTAAAGAACCTTTAAAAAAAAAAAAAAAAAGGCCCTGCAGGGTGTGGCTCAGGTTGAGCATCCACCTGTGAACAGGAGGTCACGGTTCGATTCCCGGTCAGAGCACATGCCCCGATCCTGGCTCAATCCCCAGTAGGGGGCGTGCAAGAGGCAGAGGCAACCGATCAATGTCTCTCTCATCATTGATGTTTCTCTCTCTCTTCCTCTCCCTTCCTCTCTGAAATTAATAAAAATGTAATTTTTAAAAAATGTGCACTTGGTGAACTGAAACATCCAACTCTCATGCTGTGTGTTGGCCATCGTCAAGCTCTCACTTGGCTGAGACTGAAGTGACGGCGGCTCTTCCACTCCGGATGTCATGTGTCTGGTGCTCGAGGTCCAAGTGGCTGATGGAGAGCCAACGGGGCTCAGACAAGCAGCTTTCTGACAGAGCGCCTGGCAATCAGGCGGACGGCAGAGGGGACAGGAAATGACCTTGCAGCTGGAGGCGCACTGCATGGAGCACCAAATGCCTCAGGGGAATTCCGGAAGGTCGTCTCCCAAACGCAATGGGATGGTGTAGTCATTAGTTGGGGATGTGCCCGAGAGCTGGAGATCGCCTCATTTTCTTCCTTAACGTTTGATTTCTGTTCTACTCACTCTTTCTTTGCAGCTCTCTCTTACATCCACACGGACAGGACCATTAGCCTTTGGACGGCTCGGCGACCTGCTCCCTGCATTTTCTGGGGAGTTTTGGCCGACGCGCTCCAGGTACAGCTCAGGGATGGGGTGCAGAGCCACCTGGGCTGGAACCCCAGTTCTTCCACTGGTGAGCTGTGTGACTTTGAATACGTTACTCGCATGTTTGATTTTTAGGTTTTAAATGAATCTTCCTTACCTGGGATAAATCCACATAGTCACAGATTCTATTAAACGTTGTTAAGAATTTTGCATCTATGTTCATAAGAAATAACCGGTGTCGAGTTTTATTTTCTGTGTTCAGTTGGTGAGTTTTTAGTGGTAGAAAGATGCTGACCTCCTAAGGTACATTAGGCAGGTTATCTCTGTTTTCTGGAAGATTTTGCTCTAAGACTGGTATTTCTTCTGCTTTACATGTGTGAATTCAACAGGCCTTCTGAGCTACAAGTTTTCTTTGTGGGATGGTTTTAACGACATTATTTTAGTATTTGTTACTTATTTTTGTTCCCTGTATTTTATATTTAACATTTACAATATTACAAATGTTGTTAATACCAAGCTAGTCAGAGGTTATCTTCTCCACTCAGTTAAAACTGCATTTCTTTTCTTTTTTTTAAAAAAATATATTTTATTGATTTTTTACAGAGAGGAAGGGAGAGGGATAGAGAGATGGAAACATCGATGAGAGAGAAGCATCGATCAGCTGCCTCCTGCACGCCCCCTACTGGGGATGTGCCCGCAACCAAGGTATATGCCCTTGACCGGAATCGAACCCGGGACCCTTCAGTCCCCAGGCCGACGCTCTATCCATTGAGCCAAACCGGCTAGGGCAAAACTGCGTTTCTTAAGAAACGTTTAGCTTTCCACCTATATTTTTAAATATATTGGCATAAAGTTTCTCACACTGGATCCATGAGACTAGAGATTCCTTCTGCTCTTTACCTACCCCATTACTGCCCCATTCCCCGGCAAAGCAGGAGCAGGGAGCCAGAAAGAAGTTTTAGGTTAAGTACGTTGCTGCTGTATTTCAGATTCTTCAGAACATCAACAGCTCCGGCCGGTCCCCACCACCGCCAGTGGCTCACCCACATCAGCCTTAGCGGGCGTTGTGCTCCCGGGGTCTCCAGGAGCGGCTCCTATTTGACAGTCATGGATAAAGAGCTATTCTCTCTAAAGACCAGTCCCTCGGGGTTTTCTTGCACCCAGCTCTTTTCAATAGTTTTATAGAGAAGTACGAGTTTCTAGATCTAATTTTTGGTGTTCCCATGGCAACGAAGATCTTTGCTGTCCTTTCCTATCCCAGCAGAAATATTATTTATTGTGCTTAAAATTTAGCCAAATTTCAAAGAAAATCATAGTCGTCTCTCTCTCTCTCTCTCTCTCTCTCTCTCTCTCTCTCTCTCTCTTCTCTTTTTGTCTATAGCGGATCGAATTCTCCTCATAATCATTTCTTTCTGGGTGCAAGAAAAAGAAAGAAGAAAAAAATGTAGTCATGCTTTAGAGAAGAATGGGATCAAGAGTGTCAGGGAGCCAGCCTAGAAGTGTGGAAGCAGAGCAGGGGGCGGCTGTGCTGAGACGCCTCTTACAGGAACTCTGTCACAGGCATAGCAATCCTTGAATGGCAAGGAAGTGAAAGCTAAGTCTTACACACCCACTCTGAGCCTAAACCTCTAATGTGGTCAGAACAAGAGCAAATCCTCTTTGGAGAAAAGTTCTCCCGGAGTAGGCCAATCAAGGTCACCTAAATTAAACAGTTATGATCTCAAAGATTATCAAGCCATTGTGCCAGTAGAGATGAGAAACAACACACATAGATTAGCTAGGAATACACTGACATCATTGTTGGAGAGAGCATATAGAATAGCTATGAGGGATTTTCAAGGAAAGTAATGTAATTACAAAGACAAAAAAAGAAACTATCAGAAGTGGATATGTAGAAGTTAAAAATAAATTCTTGATATAATGACCCTCGTAGGTGCATTAATTAGCATAATAGACATAGTTGGAACGAGATTTAGATAAAAGAAAGACATTTCTGAGACAATTTTTAGAATGCAATAAAGAGAAATAAAAAAATTAAAAAAATATATGAGGTGCTAAGAGATATAAAGGAAAAAAGAATAAAAAAAAAGAGTGAAGAAGGGACTTACGGGGCATGGTCAAGCTGACCAATATATGCACTATAGGGTTCCCAGAAGGAGAAGAGATAGAAAAGAGGGCAGAAATCTTATTCAAAGAAATAATGACTAAAAACTTCCATAACTGAGAAAAAGAAACAGATCAAAATACAGAGAGTCTAAAGAAATTTCCAAAGATACATCCAAAGAGACTCACTCCAAGATACGTTATATTTAAATTGTCAGAAGTTAAAGACGAAAAGGGAATCTGAAAAGCAGCAACAGAAAAGCAATTTGCTGCATATGTGAAAGCCACCATGAGGTGACCAGTGGATTACTCGGCATAGACGCTATAACCATGCAATGCCTCATGGAAACTCAAACCAAAACCTACAGTAGATACACAAACGGCCAAGGAATCAGAGCATACCACTACCGAGAAAAAACATTCAAATCTCCATGTACTTGGTTAAAAAAAAATCTAGGGGACTCATTAGTCAAAGAAGAAATTATGCGGAAACCTTGTAAGAATTTAGTACTGAGTAACAGCAAAATGACTCATCAAAACTCATAGGTTGTACTGTCCAAATTTTCAATTCAGATTTGATATAGGTCTCTTAGGTTAATATTTTTATTCTGTTGCTCCCATCTTTTATATATACTAATTGTTTTGGCAACTATACTTACTAATAATTGCAATAAATATATTGAAATCTCCCTTGAGGTTTCCTCCATGTTTGTAGAAAAGGCATTTGAAGAGAACTCTATAGACTTTAAGATGCTTTTATGAAAACAAACCCTGAAAATTCAGAAGCTGAAAAAATTCAGCGGCTGATTTCAGATACCACCCAACGGCCTGGGTGCACTTTGGTGAGGGGGCCTTCAGGCTCGCAGACCAGGATGGGAGGCTGGAAGGGGGCAGCTGAGCGGCCCCAGCAGGAGTGACATTTCCTTCAAGAAAGTGGTGATGTGTGTGCTGAAAGGGCAGATAAATAATGGTTGAGTTCCTAGTGGAAATGAGCAGACACACTGACTTGAACATCTGCTGCCGAGGAGGCATACCCTGCAGTGTCCTTGGGGGAAAAAAGGACCCAAGTGCAGGAGCATTCGAGTACTTGCTTTGAGGGTTGAGGGGGACACCCACAACCCATCCAAAAACCTGGATGAGATGGACCTCGTACTAGACCTGCCAAATAAGAAACTCTGGGGGCAAGAGTCCAGCAATCTGGGTTTTCACAAGCTCTCCACATTATTTGGTTTTGAGCACGACAGTTTGAGGGCCACTGCATTAAACTGAGCCATCTTACAACGGGTGATTGCGACTGGCCCAACTTGATCAAGGTTAACTCAGAAAATGAGTTAGCTGCCCCCAATCCAAGGAAAGTTGCAGTGACTCCGAGATGGGGCCTGGCTGCCCTACAACTGCTTTTAATTCCAGGAGATGAATGTATAGACCCTACTGTAACACCCATGGGGATAATCTTTTCGTGTGTGTGTGCATGTGTGTGTGTGTGTGTGTTGGACATTGTGCAGCATTAAAGCAACAGCAAGGAGGATGTGCAGCTACTTTAAAAAGACATATTTGGCCCTAACTGGTTTGGCTCAGTGGATAGAGCGTCGGCCTGTGGACTGGGGGGTCCCGGGTTTGATTCCGGTCAAGGGCATGTACCTTGGTTGCGGGCACATCCCCAGTGGGGGGTGTGCAGGAGGCAGCTGATCGATGTCTCTCTCTCATCGATGTTTCTAACTCTCTATCCCTCTCCCTTCCTCTCTGTAAACAATCAATAAAATATATTTAAAAAAAAGACATATTTGAAGATAAAGAAAAGACTATGACAAAATCCTTACCTAGTAGGCTGGCTTTCCCCAAATCTGGGCCTCTCTCCCTGTCATCACTGGGATGGAATAAGGAAACATAAGGCGATTGCATTATTAAATTAAGAAAAGCATAGTAAGTTAACTGAGCTGTGCCAAAAATATATAACACAGTCATTAGGTCAACGTACATGGGATTTGAATTTTTGCTCGCTTGTATTATTTGTGCCATGCCTAATCACTTTTTTTTTTTAGCAGAGAATCAAGTCTTGAATGTATGTGCATGTGCAGTTGGGACTAATTGGAGTAATTAATGTATGTGTAATGGCTTTAGCTGGCTAATGTCTGAAGGGAGCAGAGAAAATAAGCAAATTCATGAGGTAGGTTTTAGATTAGCATCTATACCCAAGACAGTGTTGTTGTTTTTTTCAGCAAGAAATTCAACCTTCATTATGGCCTTTAGTTAATAAAGATGTGGTTGGATTTCACAAGTGAACCTGCTTCACCCTAAGGAGCCCAATTTAGCAAAGACATTTTACAGAACTCTTAGCTGCCCAAAACAGAAACCTCCGGCTCCATGATACTCTTATAATGTAAGGTAAACAAGAACATACAAAAGTAAATTTACCAATTTTCTCTTTCTTCCTCTGTGAAAATGTTGAATGTTCTTTCTTTATGTCATCCTGTGTTTATGTTCTGCCTGGTTTCATAATGGATGTGAGGCTACTTATAAAAATAAGTGCTCAATCATAAGAAAAAAATATATAAAGGAATCAGGGAGAAAAGAAAATGAGGATTGGTTTAAAAAATTTTACCTTTACAGCCCAGTCGGCGTGGCTCAGTGGTTGAGTGTGGACCTATGAACCAGGAGGTCACGGTTTAATTCCCAGTCAGGGCACATGCCCAGGTTTCGGGCTTGATCCCCAGTAGGGTATGCAGGAGGCAGCCGATCAATGATTCTCTCTCATCATTGATGTTCCTATCTCTCCCTCTCTCTTCCTCTCTGAAATCAATAAAAATATATTTTAAAAATAAAAATGATACCTTTGCACTTATACTAAGTAAACTGATATATCACAGTGAAGTTCAAGTCCAGTTTAAGAGACACACATGGAGCCTCTGCACAATGCGAGCTAGAAGACCAACCCTGTGCTGAAGACCCGTACAGTTCAGCAAGGGGTACGGTGGCAGTGGAACCAGACAGCTTAAAGTCTGTATTTTCCCCTCGATTCTGTTAGCATGGTGCTGAACAAGATCCACAAATTAGCCTTCCAGTTGGGTTAACTGGTTAACCCAGTGGTCGGCAAACTCATTAGTCAACAGAGCCAAATATCAACAGTACAACGACTGACATTTCTTTTGAGAGCCACATTTTTTAAACTTGAACTTCTTCTAACACCACTTCTTCAAAATAGACTCGCCCAGGCCGTGGTATTTTGTGGAAGAGCCACACTCAAGGGGCCAAAGAGCCGCATGTGGCTCGCAAGCCGCAGTTTGCCGACCACTGGGTTAACCAAAAGGCACATCTATTTGTTGGTCAAGAAGATAGGGTATTAGAAACTATACCTAAGAAACCAGGTTTTGCCCTAGCCAGTTTGGCTCAGTAGATAGAACATCAGCCCTGGTACTTAAGGGTCCCGGGTTCGATTCTGGTCAAGGGCAGGTACCTTGGTTGCAGGTTGGATCCCTGGCCCTGGTCTGGGTGAGTGCAGGAGGCAACTAATTGATGTGTCTCTCTCACATCAATGTTTCTCTCTCTGTCTCTCCCCTTCCCTTCCATTCTTTCTAAAAATCAATGAAAAATATCCTCACTCCTCAGGTGAGAATTAGAAAGAAAGAAAGAAAGAAAGAAAGAAAGAAAGAAAGAAAGAAAGAAAGGAAGGAAGGAAGGAAGGAAGGAAGGAAGGAAGGAAGGAAGGAAGGAAGGAAGGAAGGAAGGAAGGAAGGAAGGAAGGAAGGAAGGGAAAGAAAGAAAGAAAGGAAGGAAGGAAGGAAGGAAGGAAGGAAGGAAGGAAGAAAGGAAGGAAGGAAGGAAGGAAGAAACCAGGTTTTGTTGTTTTTTTCCTTTCTGATGACCAGCTTTGCATTTTATTCATCAGACGGTACCTTTATTAATCTGCACAAGCATGTGTTCATAGTCAGGCTAATCTAAGAGCTCCTGACCTGGCATTCCCGCCAGCACATGCCCATCTTTCTTGTTCTAGGGGAAACCGTCCATCCATCACCCTCAATAGGATCCCGGGGCAAACCATCGCTGAGCGGAGGAAAGGGAATGACAATTCACATGCAGGATCAAAGCTATCAGAAGGCACGGTGGGGGGGTGGGAGGGACTCGCAGTCAGGTCACTCGGTTTCATTTGCCGAGAGAAACGGCCTTCACACCCGAGTCGCAGCCCCAGCTTGGCTTTCTCTCCATTAAACCCGGGCCTGGAGGGCCGGAGCAGGGCACAGGCTGAGGCGAGCCCCGCAGGAAGGACACAAGGCGGAATGTGGTGCAAGGAGGAATTGCATAATCTGCACTTAACTTCCTTCCTTATTGAGCAAACGTTTAAAGCTTCCCTGTACATCAGGGAGCCACAGAAAGCCAGCCATAAGGCCTGACATTATTATAGGTAGCGGTCTGAGGGCAGAGCAATTATTGTGATATATACATACTAGTATATATTTTATATATATATACACATATATATATATACACACACATATATATACACATACATATATATACACACACACATACATATACATATATACACACACACATATATATATGTGTATATATATATATATCTTCCCCAAAATGTATACATACTTTAACAGCTGATAGCTCAATTTTGAAAATGGAAGGTATTTTACTAAACATTGCCTTTATAGTTACTCAAAGTGTGTGTATACATTTTTCGGGGAATATATACATTAAATTAGAGCAGGAACATTCTACAAGGCTTTAAGTTGGCTGTAAATGTGGCTTCGTCTAGCAATTCTCAACTCAGTGTTTTGCATGCTTATGTTTATAAATGACATTCCTTAAAGGACCATCGCAATGGTAGTCTCTGGCGTTATGTACAGCCCCGTGAGGCCAGCGCATTTCAGGCCAATTTATCTCTCTGGCCATTAGGAAGAAAAAAGTCCCTACTCCTTCCTCACGCTTCGGGAGAGTCCCCAAGCGCCGGGGCCGCACCTGCTGGGCCCTGGATTGGCTTCTGATACGCACCAGGTTTTATAGACACAGAATCCCAGGCCCTGCCAAATTAGTTTAAAATAATGTCCTTTTATTACTTGTGCTTTCGTTTGCGCAGCATCGCTTGGTGTGAAGTATTTATTGCTGTCAGTGGCACGCGTTTCTCGTGGATAAATGCATCATTCAGTCAATGAGTATGGAGAAGGTGCTACATGCAGGTGTCGGTTCATGCACGAGGGAGAGGAAGATGCCGCCACAACAAGCAGTCTTCGCCTTTAAGGCCCTTGGAGGCTCAGAGAAGGGAGGCACGGACAAACCCGGTGTGGCCAGGCCTGCAGAGGGTGCCACGGAGGACAAAGGGCCTGAGGAGGGAGGAGGACGCCTTTCCACGTGTCCTGGGGGAGCAGGAAAGTCACAGAAATGCCGTCTCCCAGGAGGAAGGCGCTAGGAGGGTGCAGCAAGGAAGAGAGAGAGAGCAGAAAGGGTAGCGGGAGAGTCTGAGTCACTGGAAAGGGTTTATGCAAAGTAGACTTTGGGAGCCACCAGCGCATGTTTCAAGAACCCTTGGTTTTGCATCATGAAGCATAACGTGTGTGTGTGTGTGTGTGTGTGTGCGTGTGTGTGTACGTGTGGCGGATGCATCAAGGCCGCAGGGAATTTGGTAGAAATAGGGCTGCAAGTCCACAGCGAGGGGTCTGGTAATGAGAACGCAAACTAACGCGCAGGTTCTGGAAACGAACTTGGCCTCAGTGTGTGGCTAACGGGAACTTTCTAAAATGAACTCCCTGCCGAAACCGGTTTGGCTCAGTGGATAGAGCATCGGCCTGCGGACTGAAGGGTCCCGGGTTCGATTCCGGTCAAGGGCATGTACCTTGGTTGCGGTCACATCCCCAGTGGGAGGTGTGCAGGAGGCAGCTGATCGATGTTTCTCTCTCATCGATGTTTCTAGTTCTCTATCCCTCTCCCTTTCTCTCTGTAGAATATCAATAAAATATCTATATATTTAAAAAAATAAAATAAAATAAAATAAAATGAACTCCCTGACCAGGTGGTGGTTCAAACAGCTTCTGGAATTGTCTCCTGCCCCTCCCTCAAAACAAAGACGCCGAGATCCCTCGATCGCAGCAAAGAGAACCAGCAACTTCGTGTTTGGGTGGCTTCGTCCTTGTGAGACCTAGATCATCACCTTCATTACAGCAAAAGGATGACGGAGCCGGGGTCAGAAGCATCACGTTATCTTTATACTTGCCGCAGGGTCCCCCACACCCTCTCCGAGTTCAACTCTCCTTCTGTTTTTCCCGTTTCAGTGGGAGGGACACAGAGGAGAGACACGCAGCCGCAGTGTGGGTTTGGGGTCCCCCCCTACCCCCTGGCCCCGTTCTTCCCTGGCCAAGGCCACACTGAACAGCTCGGCCCTGCTGCCCCGCCCTAGCTCTCTGGCCGGGGGACGGGGGGCGACGTCATTGTCAGCGGGGCCTCTGACCCAGAGAAGGGTGAACTTTGGCCCATGAAATAATGAGTGATTTATAGTGGCTTCTAATTTAAATATTTAAAGAGAAACGTGTTAATGTATTAAAAGACAAAAGAAGTGAGACTCGCAAAGCAACAGAAGAGCCTAGGTGAGTGGCGTGGACGCAGATAAGGTTCGTGACGCCACAAGGATTCACTAACACAAAAACAAGACGGGCGCCAGGCTCACTGTGAACGGAAAGACCGTGCACAGTCATGTCACTCTGGGTGCACTCATAAACACTGAAAGGTTTCCGCTCGGCGCTGATGAGGACAGGAAGGAGAGGTCTGAGGAATGTGAAAGTATTCAGTTTATTCAGTTCCTTAATAAATATACGTCCATTGCCTTCCATCTGCCAGGAACTGCCCAATAAGGGAGGGTGGCCTATGCGGGAATGGAGGGCATGAGGGCCAGAGGATTTGTTATTTAGTTCCCATGGAAACCGCTATTGACTGATGGTGTCACTGCATCCTCACCACATCCTTATCCTGGTAATTCAAAGTTATGCGCTGGTTTAATAGATGGGATGTTTTATTTATTGAGCCACAAATCAAAAGAAATTATGCTACAAGAACAGAAAGACAGACAGACACCCCAACTAGCTTCTATTACCTGAAAGATAGGTAAGCAAGTGGCTTTAAGACAGGCAATTTCACCACGTACAGCAAGCCGAGAGAGCATGTGTCTGTCTGTCTCTCTGTCTGTCTATCTATCTCTCATCTATCTGTAATCTATCTATCATCTATCTATCTATCTATCTATCTATCTATCTATAATTTATCTGGATATATAAAAAGAGATAGAGAGAGAGATATGAGAGAGTATGCAGGACCCTTTTGGAATAAATTGGTATAATCCAAGTTTCTCTTACAAAACGAACCTTTTCTGAATATTTATCTGATCAATCCACACAGATAAGCATTATATAAAAGAGACACCCAGGCTGGGAAGCACACTGCCAGCATCAGAGGTTCCATTGGTGTGCTCTGTAATTCTAGGGAAGTGCACACAGGAGAGGCGCCACGGAAGTGTTTAGGGAGGTGAAGGACAATGGGCGATCTTGGCACTTTGCTGGGGAAAGCAGTGAGGCAAAGTTGAAGGGAAGTTTCAGATGCTCTGTAGCATAAAAGAGAAAAGAAAGTAATTGAAAGTTGAAAAATTTCCCCCCGGCCAAGTTTCACTGAAACCTTCCTGAAATAGTTATAAATTGTAAATAGATGAACTTGAATCATGCTCATCAGTTGAAGGAAATTAAAAGCGTCATCTTGATGGCCGACAAGGACAAGAAGACAGAAGGCATACATTTAGCTAGTTTTAAACTCAGGATCAAAGCTTGTGATCTGAATGAGACAACAACAACGAAAATGAATTACCTTAAAATGGGAAATTGGTATATGTGGTTGTAAATACGCATTCTATACGTATACAAACACATTTCTATAGAAGTTGACATTGTTTTTTAATTCTTATGTGATAATAGAGCTCTTGTGGTTCATAGTGTATAATCAGGACATTTTTATCCTTGGTTTATAAATTCTTCCTACAAAAAACAAAACACTCAAATGAAATAAATCTGATGATGCAAGTAATCTTGGAATTTTATTTACCAAATGACCCAAATACATTTTGTCCATTTTGAGAGAGAAGCTTTCCTGACAATCTCTCCTAGACTGAAAAATTCTTAAGAACAAAAGCTGTCCTCAGCATCAGCCCGCCTGTCCCACCAATGGCTTTTGCACAGGAAAAGGAAATGAGTTGTGTTAGGCGTTCTCTCTTTTCAATCAAATGTGGGGTTGAAAAAAAAATGACTCAAAAGTAACCCGTATCCTTGGGAAATAATGACCACTTTGCCTGATGGGGCCAATGTCGGGAAGGGAGACGTCAGATAATGAGCTACTTGGAGTATCTGCTCAGCTCACGTCAAGGAGGCAGGTGATGAGATTGGACGCGTTAGCCTCGTTGAGTGCAAGTTCTGTCCTTGAAACCAGGTCGGATTTGTTGTTTCAACCTAAACGAAGAAGGAGCACTCAAGAACCAGAAACTTTCCTGAGAGAATGCTTAAAAATGTACAGCAAGTAGGTCCATTCCTGATGAACTTGGCAATGACCTTGGAGATGGCCTGCCTTCACCTCCATTGGCAATGGCCACACAGTGAAACACAGACATGGGTGTTTTGGGATTCACTCTTTCATGCCGATCCTAATGTTGCTTATTACTGTGAGACAATAATGTCGGGTTTGGTCTGGGAGATGTGTTTAGCAAGTGTGTTGCATGTTAACCAGCGTTAAGCAGTGAATAGTGTCATGGAAGATATGTTGAAGAAGCTACATGCTCCTGTCTCACCTTCCCATTCTACAAGGTACAATGGTTTAAGGCTCGATTAATCAGAATTCTTTCTTCTAAGATTTTTTTCCCCCCATAGTAAATGTACCCTGTATTTTCCATTTAAATAACTTTTCATCTATCTGGACTGAAAAATATGAATATTTTTCTTATGTGTGAAAAGTAATTACCCTGTAGACTAATTAGGATGGCCAGCCTTAGCTTTCCTTAATGAGTTTAGAAAAAAAGAGGACCCATGGTGACAAATACCAATTTGGAGATAGTTCAACTTAAAGTGAGAGGTTTATGGAAATGATGGCCTTAAAGGGGAGCATAGCTTAGAAATAACTGATCACGGAAGTCTGTCTCCCTGGGAGTGGTATTTATGTGAATTCTGGGACAGCACCTTTCTTTTCTTTTCCTATAAAACTCATTGAGATTTGTTGAAATAAAGCATTTCCTAGTCTCTAAACTCATTTGTTAAGAATAACACATTCATGCCCAGCCGGTGTTGCTCAATGGTTAAGCATCCACCTAAGAACCAGAAGGTCTCGGTTCGATTTCCAGTCAGGGCACATGCCAGGGTTGCAGGATCAATCCCCAGTGTGGGGCTTGCAGAAGGCAGCCGATCAATGATTCTCTCTCATCATTGATGCTTCTCTATCCTCCGCCTCTCTTTTCCTCTCTGAAATCAATAAAAATATATTTTAAAAAGAGAATAACATCGTCATTTGCCAGTACTTGTATTAGCTCTTACGATTGCTGTTCTGGAAAAACACCCATTTCAAAGACAAGGACAAGACCCTATGTGTTCTGTCTTCCTCCGAGGACTCGTTCTCTCTCGTTCAACTGCAGTGTTGTTCATAGGGTGCGTTTCCTTCTAGCACCAAAGTGAAAAATCTGACAGCCACTTACTGCCCATACAAAAGTTCCACTTTCCAGGCTCACACCAAAACAATAATTCTGGCTGTCTGTGGGTGCGACAAAACCTCTTCAGTGCAAAAACTAAATAAACAAAAAACTTTCCTCCAAAATTATTTCGTAAAATTGTTTCACCTGAGTGATGCCACAGATTTTGACCTCTGGCGAGCATTTCTCCTGATGTACTGCTGCACACCTCTCGGGGGGCCCCGGGTTAACAAGTACAGCCTTAACGCATTTTTCTAAATCAGGGTTCAGGGACATCGCAATGAACCCTATTGTTCATTCATTCTCCAGGTTTCATTTCGAAGATGGATTTGACCAGTTCCATAAGGACAAGTGCAGGAGGAAGACTAAGACTGTCATCAGCACTGGCTTCGCTTTTAAGCCTTTAGTTTTTACTGTGGAGATTCTTCCTTTGAGAACGGAGTACTCTAAATGCGCTGAAGTGTTTGTGTTTCCCCAGCTAGTGACTCGGAGTGTCAGGGCCAGAGGGAACATCAAAGACAAGTCAGAGGACACTTGGAACACTTGATCCCACTTGCTCTCAGGATGGTGGCTTTTGGAATGACATTGGCTAAATATGGAGGATTAAGAGGGAGAGAGAGGCCCGGCAGGTGTGGCTCGGTGGTTGAGCACTGACCCATGAACAAGGAGGTCATGGTCCAATGTCCAGTCGGGGCACATGCCCGAGTTGCAGGCTCAATCCCCAGCAGGGAGCATGCAGGAGACAGCCAATCAATGATTCTTTCTCATCATTGATATTTCTAACTCTGTCTCCCTCTTCCTTCCTCTTCCTAAAATCAATAAAATAAAAAGATAAACCTTAAAAAAATAAAAGAGGGAGAGAGAGGGTGAGTCATGGTTAACCTTCCTTTGTCTGAGACAATATTCCTCAAGTGATCTCTCTTTTAAACAGGTCCAAAGAGTTTCCATATTCTATGTGAAGCCGGCTTTTTACTTTTTCACCCCCCCCCCTCCGCTTTGCTGTTTTGAATATGTGTCCTACTTCATTGTTGAAGCCAGAATCTGATTTCAAAGTAGGACATTACGGTGACATAAATTACAGCATGCTGAGTGCTTAATCTTCTCGGCCTGACTTTACTGCTGTCCTGTATAAATAACACATAATAATTCTGCTTTATGAATACAGTGATCCATCTCTATTGCCCTGTGCTTGTTAATGAAGATTGAAAATGAAGGCCCCGGACTGTAAATTGGAAGTGATTAAACAACTGACAAAAAGTACTCCAGTTTTCAAGGATGAGATTAAGCTTTCTTTTATTGGAAATGTTTACACACAGAGTTTCGAATTCTCTTTGTTGTTTGTGTTGTTTGGAGAGGATTATGCTCAGTCATATGCCCGGCTGGGTATGCTTAGGAATAAAGTATTCATTGATTATGCTAATGAATCAATACACATTAATTTCAGGGAAAGGTTCTTAGGTGAGTTGTGCTGAGCCACTAAGATTTGATTAACTCTATTTCGTGGGTCAAGAAAACTTCAAACTAAACCACTGAGCATGAAGAATAACCAATTCTTTCAGTCTGTACCCATTACCCAACTCCAAAGCCATTTCTACATTTTAAGGTATTTGTTACAGCAGCACCCCGCTTCCTGATACCACCATCTATACATACACATACTTGTGAGGAAAAAGAAGAATTGTACTGTGTATTTGCGCTCTCTCTCTCTCTCTCTCTCTCTCTCTCTCTCTCTCTCTCTCTCTGTGTGTGTGTGTGTGTGTGTGTGTGTGTGTGTGTGTGTGTGAATATAGCTGAGATTTCTTTCAAGGAATTGTCTTACATCAGTGGTCGGCAAACTCCTTAGTCCACAGAGCCAAATATCAACAGTACAACGACTGAAATTTTTTTGAGAGCCAAATTTTTTTAAACTTAAACTTCTTCTAACGCCACTTCTTCAAAATAGACCCGCCCAGGCCATGGTATTTTGTGGAAGAGCCACACTCAAGGGGCCAAAGAGCCCCATGTGGCTCGCGAGCCCGTTTGCCGACCGTGGTCCTACATGATTGTGGGGCTAGCAAGTCTGAAATTTATTGATTCAAGTTTGAAACTCTTGGGGGCCGGGGAGAGAGCAGAAGCTTCAGTCCACAAATAAATGAAATGTCTTCTTTCTCAGGGAAACCCTACTTTTGCTCTTGAGGCCTTTCAACTGAGTGTAAGAGGCTTGCCCAGATTAGGAAGGAAATCTGTACTTAAAATCAACTGAGAGTAGATGTCAACCACATCTACCAAATACGTTGACAGTGACGCTTAGGTGAGCATTTCACTGGGTAACTGAGAACTATAGTCTAGCCACGTTGGCACCTCAAACTAACCATCGCAGCCCTTGGCTGTGCTTTCCCAGCTGCCTGGCCCTGCTCCCTCCCCTCCTGCTAACTCACACTCACACGTCAGGTTTCAGGATAAGTATCTTGTCACTTTGGGGGAACAGCTTTCTCTGGGCCCCTGACCAAGATCACTCCCCGTGAGATGTCCCTGACAGCAGGCTACACGTCTACACATCACACTCCTTGTTACTTAGCTACCACCCAAGCCATCGGCTGGACTGCGTGTTCCCTGAACTGCCACCAGCCTATCTTGTTCCCTGAATGGCTGGCACTCCATAATGCCTGCTGAAGGAGGGGATGAATAGATTTCAGGTTAGGCTGGTCCAGATAGCAGATCCTCTCCATCCACAGCTCAAGGGTCAAGGCCAGCTCTTGCTATTTTAATGGGAGCCCAAAGAATAAAAAAATAATAATTTTCTTGTTCAATAATATTTGGCTTTAGCCCAGCCAGCATGGCTTGGTGGTTGAGCATGGACCTATAACCCAGGAGGTCAAGGTTCGATTAGGGGGCGTGCAGGAGGCAGCTGATCCATGATTCTCTCTCATCACTGATTTTTCTATCTCTCTTTCCCTCTCCCTTCCTCTCTGAAATCAATAAAAATGTATTTAAAAATTACTATTTTGCTTTAAAGAGGATGGTGTCTTGGGGATGAATAAAGAACAAGATTGGGGTTAACAGTTTAAGCTGAACAATAGTTCCCCTTTCTACTTGGTACCTGCCCTTCCCTGGGGAACAGAGGCCATGGGGGCAGTGGATGGGAAATCCCCAGGGTAATCGAAATTTTAGGGTTTGACATAAAATCTAAAAATATATTTTATTTTTTATATTTTTTATTAAGTTTATTGCGATTAAATTGGTTAATACAATTTTATGTTTAATTTGTACAATTCTACAATGCATCATCTGTACATTATATCACATGTTCACCGCCCCAAGTCAAGTCTCTTTCCATCACCATTTATTCCCCCTTACCCTCATCTACCTGCCCCCCAAGCCCCTTTCCCTCTGGTAATCACCACGCTGATATCTGTGTCTGTTTTGTTTGTTTGTTTGTTTGTGTTTGTTTTTTGCTTAATCCCTTCACCTTTTCCACCCAGCACTCTCAACCCCCTTGCCCCTGTGAAAACTGTCAGTTTGTTTTCTCTCCCTCTGAGTCTGTTCCTATTTTGTTTGTTTTTATTTTGTTCATTAGATTTCACATATAAGTGAAATCATAGGGTATTTGTTTCCCTCTGACTAGCTTATTTTAAAAAGTGGTTGAAAGAAAAGGCTTTGGAGCAGGAAGTCCTGACTAGAACGCTTATCATCAAGTGAGCTTGACCAAAGTACCACTTTCTCTCTCTCTCTCTTTTTTTTTTATATATATATTTTATTGATTTTTTACAGAGAGGAAGGGAGAGGGATAGAGAGTCAGAAACATCGATGAGAGACAAACGTCGGTCAGCTGCCTCCTGCACACCTCCCACTGGAGATGTGCCCGCAACCAAGGTGCATGCCCTTTTACCAGAATCGAACCCGGGACCCTTCAGTCCGCAAGCGGACGCTCTATTCACTGAGCCAAACCGGTCAGGGCCAAAGTACCCCTTTCTAGAGCATCCATATCTTCACGAGGTTAGTGAAGACATTCTGGTGGACTCAGTCCCTGGAACCAAAAGAGGAGTTCACGTCCTGCTGTTGGAGGGGATAACTATTTCAACGTGAAGTGAAGGAAGCCAGTGGCATGGGACTGTGCTTTTCCGGCCCGGGCTAGTCAACCAGGGTGCCCACCAGCGGCCTGTAGATGGACGGCCGATCACCTAACAGGAACGTGGAGGCTCTCATTGAATACTATTGACTGGACATTGTATTTCGGGAAAATTTACACTCTACTGTGTGACGTCCAGAAATGGTCATTTCTTCAGTTCCACTTAGAGAACATACAGCAGGTTATTGGGGCTAGTGATGTCCAGGCTATGTAAATGCCACACATAACCTTCCTTTGTTATACAAATAGGATACTACTTGCTCTACAGAGTCCAGGGGTGGTGGGGAAAGTCAGAATAAAAATGAGATAATATGCTTAAAATTGGCTTGTACTCTGGGAGGAAAATAAAACGTATGATTATTTAAAGGCTTGTATCTGCATGCTTCAACAACGGAACAAATCTGTGCCCAAAAAAAAAAAAAAAGAGAGAGAAAAAACCACCACACACACCACAAATCAATCAAACTCCTTATTTGGCATCATGTAGACAAAACAATTGTTGATCTGACAATGTTTCACATTTCAACCGGTTGTCATGGCATCATGTTGACTGACAAAGAAAAGTGATGCTCTCTCCTCCACAGTTTCCCGATTTCATAAAACATTCAATAAAGAGCTCTGAAAACAGAGAACAGTTTTAAAGTCTCTACTCAGGGCGCAGTTGGAGGATAGACTTCAGATCATGCCTTGGCCGTGACCTGAATACGACGGTGTGAAGGTGCCCCGGGCTATTTGTCTTGGGGGAGATGCCTGAGTGTAGACTCTGCTTTTGACTTCTGGACAGACGTGGAATAGAAATAGCCATGGGATTGGCCACAAGGTGAACAAGAGTGGGTTGGTGTTTTGTTTTCAGTTACCAAGTATATAAATCAAGACTAATTTAACGTTATAATTTAAAATGCCTTTAGCCTGACCAGCACAGCTCAGTGGCGGAGCACTGACTTAGGAACCAGGAGGTCATGGTTCTATTCCCAGTCGGGGCACATGCCTGGGTTGTGGGCTCGATCCCGTGTGGGGTGTGCAGGAGGCAGTCTATCAATGATTCTTTCTCATCACTGATGTTTCTCTCTCTCCCTCTCCCTTCTTCTCTGAAATCAATAAAAATATATTTTAACAAAATAAATAAAATAACATGCCTCCAGAAGATTATTTATGCCAATGTTTCCCAAGCTCGCATTTCACTTTATTGAAGGGGTAAGGACTGTGACCCAGGTTTCCCGAGAGCAAGTTTAATACCCTCCCCGCACCGCACTACTGTACCGCATTGCAAAAATAAATGAAAATTATGTGGGCTCTCATCTACCTTCCCTTGATATGAATCTTCTCTGAAAACAGCACGTAAGGTGTCTAGAATTCTCAGGTACCAGGCCCACATTTTGTTTAGAAAAACTTGCCCAAAGGCGACCCGTGCCTCCCCTACTGCTCAGCATCATGGGCGACTCATGGCTCCGGTCCTCTGACCGTGACATGGTCAGAGCTGTGCTGCCACCACCAGTACTTCCCCTGACAAGTTCTTAAGAAGAGTTCTTATTACATTAGACAAAGGCACGGGGCAGGCTTCCCGCAGGCCTGTCTCATGATGGGAAGGCTGATCACTCGCCATCTCACAGCCCATTTGTCTGAGGCAGTTATTCGGAGTGGATGGATCCGTTCACGGCCCAAGACGCTTCTTTTCCTTTAACCCAGCATTTCCCGAGGCAATCTGGACGGGAGGCCTTCATCTCTGTTAGCGGAGGAGAGCAGGGGCCTCATTTAAACACCGCCTGGTGGCCAGTAGACCCCTCCCGCTAAAGGAAATAAAATCAAGCAAAGCAAACACGCCTGGATGTCGTCTCGGGACCCTGGCCCGTGGCTCTCCGAGCGCTTTCATGGGGATAGAACCTCACGACCATTTAAACGACGGAGGTTTCAACTGAGACCAGAGACGTCATGTTAGGGACTGGCCCTACTGAGTGTGCAGAAATGATAGCTCACTGAAGCTCAACATTGACACTGGAGAACTGGCTCCCACGTTATCCATTAGATAGACGCCGAGCCATGGTTTTCTCTAATCACGCTGGTTAGGGGCCATTTAAAATCACCTGTGCTGTCATGTCTGTTTCCATAAGACTGTACCTGCAGGACATTTTATAATGTCCCCGCCCCTCCCTGCCTCTCACAGGTCTGTATCTTAAAGGGGCTTGTGCCTTGCATGTCAACATCTGTCTTTGTATTCCCCACATGGGAGGAAGTCACACAGAGGTGTCGATGGCTTGTCTAAAGCTGCCCTGCCAGTCTGTAGGAACTCAGACTTCTGGCTTGAGAGCTCTTTTATGACGCCCTGATGTCTACACAGCCTGCCTTTTCCCATTGATTCCATGGTTTGCCACTTTTTAAGGACGCCTTTCTGAGTGTTCATCGAAAAGAGACGTAAGTGTATGTTGGCTTAGGTTGGCTAGTCCACGTCTGGGCTTCCAGACACTTTTCAGAGAACACATGTTAAACATAAACCTGACCTTCAACAGTGTGCACAGGGTGAAGCAGAGGTGTGGGGCACAGTCCCGGGCCACCTAGGGACTCTAGAGCTGGCACTGGCCAGAATTTAGAAGGAAAAGAAGAACTGCCTTATGTTCCCTCGAGGCGTGTGTGCTCAGGGGAATTGATGGTGTTTCCTCTGTGGAGATTACAGTCTGTTGGCGAAGATAAACATGGAATATGTGATTATCGAGAGTGTCACACAAGGGTGACTGTAGGGAGCATTATACATTGTATCTGGCCCGCAGGGTTCCTCTCTCTCAGCGCAGCGACATCCATATTTCATGGAGATATTTGCTGCCTGCTCTTCTGAGCCGGAAGGTCCATAGATCACAGCGACCGCACACCTCACCTGCTCTCATCTCATCGATGTTAATCTGCATCTTATTGTTTTCAACCACAGCTTCTCTCCTTTTCCCTGGGCTTGGGGGAATGATATGGATTCACTAGACCTGCTTAACTTCTCTACTTTGCCACTTCCTAGCTGGGTGACCTTGGGCAAGTGACTCAACCCACCCAAGGTTTTCAGTGTCTGCGCAGGTAAATGCAGGTTGAGGTGGATAATCACGGCCCTTGCCTTTCTGCGAGGAAGTGTACGAGAAATGCTGTACCTGGAAATGTTTTGACACATGAACCGCAGGTATTAATTGCTTTACAGCCAATTTCAGAATATTTCAAAGGTGGTGTCAAAGCTCGTGGGCAGTTCATGTCTGTTCCTGGTCTCTCCCTGTTCTTTGTCCAGAGTAAACCTACCGCCCATGCCTGTGGTAGCAGAAGAACACAGTGAAATGTCATTCTTAGGCGTGAATCGGAAGACGTGAATTTCCAACTCTGAAACTGATGGGTAGCGCTAGACAGAATGTGGCAATGTCATACTACCTACAGATTCATTAGTGAGGGAAAGAGAGAGGAGAATGCTCCCAGCCAACCCTTGGACGTCCCTGATGGGTCCGAGAGAAAGACCGTGAGAGAGGCAGGATTCTGAGAATCTGGGAGGAAAAGGCCAATCAGGCCAACTTCAGGAGTGGGCTGAGGTGGGAGCTAGACTCATATCCCTAAGCCCTTCCGCTTTGGAGTGCCATTTGACCAAAGGAAATGACAAATCAAACGTTTGGTGCAGTGGGGCTAGGATGGAGGCCGATGCCCACGGAAACACATGGGCCCTCACGGAGGGGGTTAGAGACTGAGAGCTCTCCCAGGGGTCAGCTTGAAGGATCTGGCCCCTTAGAAACTTGTGGAAGGGAGACGCTGGTGAATTACCCAGCATCCCAGCGTCCCTCGGGACCTATCTGCAAACATTGGCCTCGAAAAGGAGTGGCGGACAAGCTGACTCATATTAGGGTAGGAATTATTCAAGCTCCCCTTTAGCCCATTCCTCGGGACTTTTCCATAAAAGATAAAGGCACAGGCTCAAGGAGCAGCGGCATTCAGCTGGAATCAGCTTTCTTTTTAAAGTAAAAACAGGAAAAGCTCCATTTCCATAGGATAAAAAATTAATCGCAACCCAATTATTCCTGGCTATCCTGTTCAGTTACCAAGTCCATATCGTGTTCTTGGCTGATAATGAGTGAGAGTGTTCCTTTTTCCCTTCCCTTTCGGTGAGTCCCACGGGAGCAGGAGGTATAATGTCTTGTGTGTGCCAGCCGTGGGCCAACTATGGCCCGTGGGCCGGATCCGGCCCGTTCGGCTGTTCTATCCGGCCCGCGGAGCCGAAAGAGTTCTCTTGCTCTCCCCTCCGCTCCTTTACTTTGAATTTATATTAGTTCACACAAACACTCCATCCATGCTTTTGTTCCGGCCCTCCGGTCCAGTTTAAGAACCCATGTGGCCCTCGAGTCAAAAAGTTTGCCCACCCCTGGCACGCTCCTATTTACTTCTGATGAGGCTGCTGTGCATGGATTTGCTTTCCATTTGAACTCGTTTCTCATAAAAGAGTTCCCGTGCTTCACCCGCCAGCCAGCAGGCCATCACAGCCAAGTTCATAAAAGGGCGGAGTCTTCTTTTGGAATTTCACAATTCAAATAGGAGAGAAAAAACACAGCCAAACTTTTCTCATGAGGCCGTTGGTCCGAATAATAAGTGAGGACCAGAAAGCCCACAACATTTTGGCTCGAAGAATAGATTATTGCCCGGCCGGCGTGGCTCAGAGGTTGAGCATTGACCCTATGAACCAGGTTTGATTCCTGGTCAGGGCACATGCCCAGGGATCAGGCTCGATCCCCAGTGAGGGGCGTGCAGGGGGCAGCCGATCAATGATGCTCTCTCACCATTGATGTTTCTATCTCTCTCCCTCTCCCTTCCTCTCTTTGAACTCAATAAAGACATATTTAAAAAGAATAGATTATTAGGTACTTGTAAAAGAGGGGATCTAGATGATGGAGTCGGGCAGGACTCCTGAGAATATGTTTATGCTACAGCATTTCCCTGAACGCGAGAAACCAGTGTTTCCTTTCTGCATGGGTACAACCCTAAGAACCATCGTGTGCTTTAATGTAGACCCAAAATGACAAAACTGAGCCACGCCTCATGTTGGAAAAGGCAGCGATTCCCACGGAGGCAGAGAAATCTCAGCCGGGCCAGCGTTTGGGAGTGGAGGCGATTCGGTGTACTAGTATTCTTGGTACTGGACTGACGGCATACATTCTCAGACCGACATCTCCTGCATTGCTTATCTGCCCCCCACCTGCTCAGCCGCCTGGCTCCTGGGTCAGGGCACACGCTTTCCCGTGTCAAGGGGCAGTGGCGGCTGTCACGGAGGACAGCAGGTGGCCCAGCACTGGCTCGATCTCTCCTTCGGCTTTGCACAAGGTTGCAGCCAGCAGTTGAACCGCCGCCGCACAGAAGCACACCCCGCCGCCTGTGCTCATTTGCTTCACAGATGGGAAAGGTAGATGGAGGTGAATTACTGTCTTGTCAGAATGTCCTAATGGCTTCTGGAGTTACCTTTCAAAGGGTGGAAGTTCAGGGGCCTGAGGGACTGGGGGGAAACCACACTGGTTTTCGTGGTAAGAGTTATTTGCCAAGAGAGAAGGGAGAGTGAAGGATTTCGTTTGATTCCTCGTCTAGGCCTTAAAGGGCCACCGATGTCCTTATCGCTAAGCTGGTACTTGCAGGGGCCGCCTAATGCCTGCATGGTGTGGCTCAGTGGTTAAGCATCTATCCCCTATATGGAGAGGTCACCAGTTCGATTCCCAGTGAGGGCACATGCCCGAGGTTGCACGCTTGATCCCCAGTGGGGGGCGTGCAGGAGGCAGCCGATGTTTCTTTCCCTCTCTCCCTCCTCTCTCTAAAATCAATAAAAACATATTTAAAACAAAACGAAATGAACAGAATGGTATTTTAGCCAAGGCCTTTGGGATTGGGTGGGGTTATATGAAACCGTGAGCATTTCCGGTTGCTTCCCTTTATTTTTGGACTTTGGCCTATGCCTCAGAATGTCATGGTTTTAATGAGTAGCTCAGCTCACATTAAAAATGAGGACAATGTTCCTTGTCTGTAAATTCATGACTTTTTACTGAGAAATAGGGATCCCATATTACAGTTAATATATATTTAGGCTGGCTTAGGATATATTCGGCCATAAGTGAATATCTGGGCCTGGTTACCTGTGGAATAATGTTATATAGGCTCAATACAGGCACTCAGTAAGTAAGGGGGTTTATTAATTGCATGACGATTTGATTTTTGAAAAGACTATATTCTTCGTAAATGTCAGCCTGCTTCCAACTGTCCTGAATTTTGTTTGTGTAATTTGAGAGTCACGGGCCTGTGGCATCTCCTAGGTCAGAAGCGAGTTTCTCAGTGTGGCCCTCAATGCCGTGTCTCCTTTTCTCATTTCTCTTGAGGTTGGAGAGATTTTTTTTTTCTTGCAAAATACTTAAAGGTTTGAAAGCACCTCTGAATCTTGCATTAAAATGCACGGTGTCCCTTCGGTGGCAGCAAGGAAATTACCTTGGGCTTTGTGAGTTTGTTCCTTTTCCTGCCAAGAAAACCCACTATTCCTTTGAAAATGGCTCCGTTGCCGAATTCAAAGTGGGCCCCAGTCCCTTCCTGCCGTCATAGTCTAACCCTGCGAACAGGGAGCCTACCCCGTCAGGAATGGCAAGATTGAGCCAATCCTGGGGTTTTCATCAAAAACCCACGATGTTCCAGGATCTTCTACGTCCGCCCGTGTTACGGAAATGGAAGCTTCTGTTTCACATCCAAGAACACAATTAAAGGCTTACATCTAATTAAGCGCGAGCTGGGTGACTCAGGCTGTCGCCACGGCAGGAGCTCAGAGAACAGGAAGGCTGAGCACATCCAAGACCAGAATCACTTGCTGGAAATGAGTAACCACGGTGCTGAGGGAGGACGATTCCAGCGTCCAAACCACACGGGCAGATCCGTGCCCGGAGGAAACAGCCCGCACGAGTCCTCGGTGTTCACGCGGAAACAGGATAAGCGGTAGGTTGCTCTGACCCAGCTGTCACACAGCCATTCCTGGCATGCGTTTCTGCGTTGCGGCCGCTGAGCTCTTTAGGATGGGAAACCCACAGGTCACCTGGCAGGCACCAGGCGAGGGCTGCTTCTCTCCCCAATCAAGCCCCAGAAACGCTCCATCCTTCCCTCTCCCACCCAGGCCCCTCCTCGGGGAGATGCACCGTCTGGCGGGGGGGGGGGGCGGGGGGGTAGGGAGAGGCAGTCCGCAGGCCTATCCACGCCGTTGCCTGCTGCAAAGAACAGTGGGCTGTAGGCCCAGCTCAGCGCTGGGATGTGGCTCTAGGGGAATGAGATCAACTAAAACAGTGATGCACAATCCACTTGGCAGGAACAGAAACTGCGGGGCAGGCCCGACCGTATCAAAGAGAAACACGTGGAAAATAGCGTTGCCTGGCTCTTGCCCACTCCGATGTACAGCCGGTGTCCACCGGCAGGAACCCTCACACCCTCCACAGCATCCTGCGTGCCCCGGTGCTGAGCAGGGGACATCCGGTGGGTCTGCCCCAGAGAGCGCGGTGCTGATGAGGATCTAGCCAGGTCTTCTGGTCTCAGGGCAGTTAAGATCCCACAGGGAAATCATGTAGGGACCTGATCCTCTCGGGGAAACCTCTTTAACGGGAGGCATATTCAGGCCACGTCGATAAGTACAGACTGGGTCCGGGGCGATGGGGGAGGGGGAAGTCGGAAGGTGGCACTGAGGGCGAAGACACTGGCATGAGGACAGAGCACGTTGTGCATCCGAAAGCCGGCTGAGGCTCTGACGCGAATGCTACAGGGTGCACCACCAAGGCTGGTCCTGCGCGGAGGGGCACGTGGCCAACTCTACCCTGAGAAGAAATGGCTGGCAGGACTGTGGGCACAGGAAGGAGAGAGGCTGCGGAGAGCGAGCACCGTTAGGGGACTATTGCGGCCTGAGGTGGGAAGAGTGGAAGGGACGGCGGAGCGGGCACATTTCACAGATGTTACAGAACCGGTTTTCTTGAGACGATGACTCAGGTGATTTGATAAGGACACGAGGGAAAGAGAGAAGTCGAAGATGGTAATAACCACCATAGTGCAACCATAGTCTGTCTGTCTGTCTGTCTATCTATCTATCTATCTATCTATCTATCTATCTATCTACCTGGTGTCCCCAAAAACGTATACACACTTTAACAGCTGATTCTATTACATGTTGAAAACGAAGTATATTTAATAAACACTGCCTTTATAATTATCCAAAATGTGTACACATTTTTGGGACACCCTGGATCTATAATCTATTTCTCATAAAACCCATTATTATACCCATTTTATCCTGAAGAAAACTGAGTCTCAGAGCAGTCAGAACTGGCTGAAGGCCATGAATAGAATCCTTGGCCCAGGTACTAAGCCATAGGGATCTCAGTAAGCCCTTCTGATGCCAGGAGTCCCTGTGGGGACAGCCGCACCCATTCAGGAAAACAGTGGATTGTTCTCATGTTTGATGATTTCAGTTTAGAAATTTCTTTCGAGATTTTGCGATATTGCAGGTTATTTGTGTAGGTGCATATAATACACACGAATGAAACTTGTATGTCTATGTATATTCTTATGTCTCAAAATGTCGCCCTAGTATTATAGCGGTCAAGTTTCAGGGCTAAGATAGAATGTAAGTCTTACAACCAACACAGTATTAAAAAGAGGCAATGCATGAAGCACTGTGTCAGCTTTTTCAAAGAAAGTGAAAAACTAATTACGCAATTTCCTAAATTCCCTTCAGTTTTTGAAAATGAAAGCCCAGTTCCAGATAATGAAGTTGAGCGTGGTGAGATTTAAATTCTATCCCAATAAGTTACATTCACTCACAGATACTTATTCCAGCAAAGGAGAGGCACCCCTGGATAGTTGAAATCCATGGATAATTGAAAAACCGCATTCAGTAATACTTCTCCACCTCGATCCATATCAAACTTCTCATCGGCATCGTAATCAAGTAACAAAGACTCCTCATTTAAATTTCACTTCCGTTCTCTTTTCTTCTCACTTAAGTCGGAAGGGAAATGCCTAAATTAATAAAAAGCCGACGGCAAGGGTGCCTGACTCGTAGCCAGGGGCAGGTCAGAAGCGGGATGCTTAAAACATTTATAGTATGTAAAAGAGTGATTAAGCCAAAAGCTTTTAAATACGGTTATTATGTAGGGGACAAATGGACTTTTAACTCTGTGTTGTTTTTTTTTTTTTAATATTATCATTTGAGATTGAGCTTTGTAATTCTTTGAACTGGAAAAAAAAATAGTTTCCATACTGGCCCTATGTTGTTTTTATCAGGAAAAATGATGCTGGGAACAGAGTAGCAGGTACGTACTAGTAACCTGTCACTGATCATTCTGTGTCAGTTCGCTGAAGGAGGATCGCATGAGGCCGAAAGGGGTAAGGGATGATACATTTATTAGGTCATCCATCCAGAGAACCAGACCAGCTGAGCTCCAAATGGGCGCCAGCCCCCAGGAACAGGGCGTCAGAGGTTTGAAAGGCCTGTAGGGGGCCTTTTCTGGGCGGAGAACTCTCTGGGCTGGTCCAGATCCTGGGAAAGTCCGGAGGGGAGAGATAATGGTCTCAGCAAGTGGAATGTGGTCCAAGCAAGAAGGAAATGTCAGTTATGAATTGGTCTGAAGGTCCGTTTCCAGGGAGGGGGGTATGGGGTCAGTTACTTGATCAGCCCTAACAGTAAGTTTCTGCACATATCAACATCTCAATGTGGGCATCAGAGGGTAGCGAAGCCTTTGGCAAGGTGGCCAGGGTATCATGCATTGTTAAGTGGGTTACCCGTTGCTGCAACGTTGAGTTTGTTTGGCATTGCATCTTAGTGACTACAAGATTTCATTCCATGATACAATAATTACTTACTGAAGAACCTACTATGTTCCCAGGAATCGAATGATGAATGAGGAAGTCCTTGCCCAACCCTTCGCTACCTGATACGTGGTTGGTCCTAGTTTGTGGATAGTAAAGGGTGCTAAGCCTTGAGGTCAGAAAGGCCTCCCTCAGGAGATGATCTACAAGGGCAACGAGGAAATAATTTGTCTGGCATCATCTGGCATTGAGATTAATGTGATTATTCAAAACGGCTTATATGCTGTTCGTTTGCTGTGGGGCGTTTCCTTAAATGAAAAATGTAAGGAATCTTAACAGTACCAAAATCAGATAGCAGTGATCGTTGGTGAAATATGGTGGGTAGAGAGGGGTTCTGGGATCCCTTTCTTTCTTTTTCTTTAAAATTTTTTTAAATATATTTTTTATTGTTGATAAAATTACAGATATTGCCCACCCCTTTCCCCACCTCCTTCTAGCCCAGGGGTGGGCAAACTTTTTGACTCGAGGGCCACAATGGGTTCTTAAACTGGACCGGAGGGCCAGAACAAAAGCATGGATGGAGTGTTTGTGTGAACTAATATAAATTCAAAGTAAAGGAGCGGAGGGGAGAGCAGGAGAACCGGATAGAACAGCCGGATCTGGCCTGCGGGCTGTAGTTTGCCCACAGCTGTTAGCCCTTACCTCCACAGGTCTTCACTACCTTATTGCCAGTGTCCATGGGCTATGCATATAAATTCTTTGTCTTATCTCTTTTCTTTTTCAAATTGAGGTAAAAGTGGTATATAACATTAGTGCCAGGCATACAACATTCAGGTGACCTTTGTACATACTACCAAGTGATCGCCACGGACGTCTAGTTACCATGCATCACCACACAGTTGATCCCCGTCATCCATTCCACCCATCCCTCCAGCCCCCTTCCCCTCTGGTAACCACCAATCTGTTCTCTGTATCTATCCTGGATCCTCTGTTCAGATTTTCATCCTTCTTTCTTTACATTTCTCCTTAGATGGAGGTGTGGGTGGGGGGATGGAACGGTGCTCTGGATCATCAGAGTTGGCCCCAGATAAGATTTGCCCCTATTTTCCAACCGTTCGCATTTTGTGTATTTGGTCACTCACTGTCCTCTCCCAATTCATGGAGAGCTCCTATGGACTCAAGGATGTTTGGTGCTCTCCACTCTGTGGACACACCACCTAGCAAGGGATTGATCTCCATGTGTGGTGGGATTTGATATTAGTCAACTGATTGATTCAGCCATCTAATGAGCACTATTGAACATGTAAAAGTTACTCTTCCATGCCCTCAGGTTTGAAGAAGTAGAAATCATAGGAGATCTGACAAGCATGTTTGGAAATTCTTTCACAGCAGAATTATTACATTAGTGGAAATATTATGTATTAATTAAAAGAATCATGTATACAGATTGCCTCCGAATGTAGAAAGAAAACATTTCAAGTAAGGTACAACGGTGCTTTAAGTACCTATCTTGTTTTCCTAATCATGGAGAGCTATACCACAAAGGTTAAAGATTTTAAATATTTAGCAAAATGTATCTTTTAACCTTCTCTCTCTCAGAAGGCAATCCAAGCTCTATTGAAGTCATTAAATTAATCCTCGGTGACCTCAGCAGAATAAAAATTTCATTTCTTTAGCATGCAAATGATGCTATTAATGTGTGGAAATATACAGCACAAAAGTCATTTGCTTGTCTAAGTGAATTTTGTTCTGAGACCTGCAATGTGTTTCAGATATGAGCAAGGAAGATTAGAAGCAGAGTAAAATTTAATCTGACAGAAAATGAAAAACATTTGCTTTGTCTTTACAGATAAAAATTTGTTTTAAAAAAATTGTTTTGGAAAAGGGCTTAAAATTGGCTTAGGCGATGAACTTTGAGCATCTGGAAGTTCATGGAAACCTTGAAAAGAAGACCTTTCAATGATCTTCGAGATGTGATTTTGTTTTCTATCCATAGATCACCATAAACATATCCCTGGGTTCCATAACCCTACGTACTCAACCAACTGTAGGTTGGATAGGAGACAGCGTTTTCCATCCATTAGGTATTCCCAGATGCAAAGCGTCAAACACATGTATTGTTTGATGCCATTTTACACAAGGGCCTTGAGAAATCTTGGATTTTGATATCAGCAGGGGTCCTAGTACCAGTCCCCGTGGTTACTGAGGGATGACTGTAGTAAAGTTTTGGGGAGTCAAAAGTTATACAAAGAATTTTTACTGTGCAGGGGCCAGTGCCCCTGATCCCTGCATTGTTCAAGAGTTGATAATGTATAACTTCTCAGACTAGCTTCTTTCACTTAGCAACATGTATTTCAGAATCATCCACGTCATTTTGCGGCTTCATAGTTCATTTCCCTTTGTCACTGAATAGTCCATGGTATGGAGTTATCACAGTTTTCATCCATTCACTTATTGAAGGACATCTTGCTGTTTTTTTTTTCCCAGTTGCTATAAACTCTTGTGTGTTCATATTATATGAAAATCATTTTTCAAATCAGTTGGGTAACTAGGAGCTTAATTGTCAAATTCTGTGTAAGACTATGTTTAGTAGTGTGTGTGTGTGTGTGTGTGTGTGTGTGTTTTATGTGTTTTCATTCATTTTTAGAGAGAGCAAAAGGGAGAGGGACAGAGAGATAGAAACATAGGTGAGAGCATAATATCATCAATCAGCTTCCTCCTGCACGCCCCCTACTGGAGATGGGACCTGCAACCTGGGCATGTGCCCTGACCAGGAATCAAACCATGACCTTCTGGCTCACGGGCTGATTATCAATCACAGAGCCACAGCGGCTGTGCTCAGTTTTTTTCTTCTATGGAGCATGTTTTTCGTGTTACATCTAAAAACTTACACCAAACTAACGTAACTCAAATTTCCTTCTCTGCTTTCTTCTAGAAGCTTTGTAGATCTATGATCCTTTTCGGTCCATTTTTATATAAGTGGTGAGGTTGTACCACGGCTCATTTTTTTTTTTTACATGTGGAACTCCAGTGGTTCCGACACCACTTGTTACAAGATTCTTCCTTCTTCACCTTTGTCAAAACCAGTTGATTATATTTGTGTGGTTCTATTTCTGGCTCTCTATTCCGTGCCTTTAATTGTTGTGTCTTTTTCCCCCAACACCATGGTTTCCTGACTACCATGGCTTATAGGAAATGTTAAAATTGAGTAAATAGAGTCCCCAACTTTGTTCTTCTCTGCTGTGGTCTTGGCTAATCTATGCCTTTTGCATAGAAAGGGAACTTACTATCTCAGAACTTTTTATGCAAGAGACCAAGTGAGAGATTCTTCCCAAAGCAAAACCAGGGATACCTACGGGTCCTATTCCTCCGTGTTAGAGCTAGAGAGTCTGGTAGCTTTAAATACCAGGATTTTGCTAATTACACTAACAACATATTGAATGTGCCACTTTATCAGACATCTTTTAGCACATATATTAACTTTACTGGTGAGAAAGGAACAACAAACTAGATAACGTGTTTGAAAGGAGATTAACTATTATGGTGTTCTGCTGTCAAATGAATTAAAAAACATAATCCAGTTGTGGGCTGGATTCCCAGTGTGGGGCGTACAGGAGGCACCGATCAATGATTCTCTCTCATCACTGATGCTTCTCTATCTCTCTATCCCTCTCCCTTCCTCTCTGAAAGCAATGAAATCTATTTAAAAAAATGCCGTGACCCATTGGAGAAGGCAGACCAGTACACCCCCGTGCAATAGTAAGAGTGACTAGTGGCTTGTGTTTGCAGAGCATATAGGAAGAAGAAAAATCTCCTCAAGAAAGCCGCCCAATGTGGCCGATTATTGCCTATGCCTCTACCTTGTGGATTTTTGTAGGGTAGGGATGCCAAGAATAAAAAGAATGCGCAGAGGCACCCCTGAAAGTAGCCAACAGAATGCGCTTCAATGCCCCACTCAGGTGCTTTCACGGTGATAGGGAGGAAAGAGCCGGAAAGGCAATCAGCCTGCCTCCCTGAGGCTCTGGGGGAGGCAGGGCTAATGGGGCCGTGCTGTAGGTGGCTCTCACCAGTTCCCTCTCTGGTGTTTGTGGTTGCTGCTGCTTCTGTAGGAGAATGAATCATCACCATGGGACTGGGGGTGGATTTGAGGGTAGAAGGGGCACGCAGAATGAATAATCCACTTACTCCTATTACATCTCTCCGGCTCACCTCTACATTTTGTTTCTCCTCCAGCAAAACAAAACCCAAGAGTTCAGCTTTCCATAATAGTGTCAAAGCCCCACCGTGAACAAAACCCATCTGAGTTCAGCATAATGAATCATCTCTGATTGTAGCGTAGCTACTCTGGGCTTCATCTTTAAAACAGAAAACACATTTTTAAGCATTAAGGATATAATAGAACACTGAAACTGTGAATGCAGGCTGGAATGGTACTCACTAATAAAAGAAACAAATTTCTGCAATCGTACTGTGATCTCGTTGACTTTCTTACCTGGCCTGTTGGAGAATTAGAAAAGAGAGTAGGAGGGATATTTCTACTGGAATAAATTTGCCAATTTCTCTTTTTACTCTCATATGAAGTATCAAGTTGCTCTGGCCCAGAACTGTCTTTTAATTGCAACAACGACATTTACGATCTGCTAAGCAACGTATTACTTTCCCAAGATAAACATGTGAATACAACACCATTTCCAGCCCCCAGCTTGCACAACAGTTCCATGGACACCGTCTGACGCCCAGGCCGTATTGGTGAAGTTGTGAGCGAAACTGACTGAAAAGATGTACCCAAAGAAGGCTATAATTTTTTTTTTAAAGCCCTGGCCATGGCAAATCCTAAATCTATAGTTTGGGAGGAGAGGGGCGTAGTCAATCCCTAGCGTGGGGGTTGGGCAGAAATGGACCAGAGGACTATGCAGGGAATGCCAGCTTGCATCAGGTTTTAGGATTGTGGCTTCATGGTTCGAATGGGAGTGAATCCTCAAATTACTGGCAATAGCTAACCAGTAAAGCTACACGCACCCCAACTAAACCATGCGCATTTTGGGAATGATCTGGTACTCCGGACTATGCACGTTTCGGCTCTTCTGCCTTACATGACGACTGGGTGTGGAGGGCGGGTGGGCGCCCACCCCAGCTCCCCTCTGTGGGTGTGATTAGAGGGTGGACGGGGATTACCTCCCCGCAGGGGCACCGCCCTGCACAGCACCTTGGGCTTTCAGCAGGGAGTTATTTTGCAGTGAAGGAGCTACTGAAAACAGTCCTAGCCGAGCCATAGATTTTATCAAATTCACTTTCTACTTTTACAATATACGCTCCATTATTCTTGGCACCTGAGGGAAATGCCGATTGAAACCCAGCCATTTAATGTGAAAAACCGGTTTCTAATCACACAGGGTTGAAGGGTGGAGGCGGGGTCCAGAGCAAAGCCCGAACGCAGCACTCTCTCCTCCCAGGAGAGCCGGCCCGCAGGTGGCCTGGAATTCGAGTGGACAGGATGCGGGTGTCCCAGCCAGAAGCGGAGCCCCCGCAGTACCCACGGGAGAGAGGGACCACAAACACCCCTTCTCCTTTTCTTTTTCTGCAAAGGCAAATATTGTTGCTGTTTTCCCGGGAGAAGTGCTTTCCTGCGAAGTGCAAGCATCCAACGCAGAGCGACGCCTCGCCAGGCTGAGGAGGAACTGGCTCCATGAATTCCGCTGCCAACAGTGAGGTGTAACTCACGTTGCTATGGCCACGCGGGCCCCCTGGCGCCCTCTTCCACGGAGAGGGCCTGCCTCACCCGCCCAGGTCCACACAGCCAGTGCGTGTAGACACGCGCTCACCCGGGCTGCCTGCGACAGAGCGTGTGCTGGGACCCACTGTGCAATGCTGGACGCTTAATAAATATTTCTCGAGTTTAATATTTTCCTGACATCTTTCTATGCGCAACCACCTTATGTCTGTCGTAAATGCAAGCATAGAAACATACTGCACCCTCATCTCTTAACCGATGTATAAATATAACAGGTTTCGATGCCCCTGTGCGGATCTCTCTCTCTATCCCAGTGGCTGGCAAACCGCGGCTCGCGAGCCACATGCGGCTCTTTGGCCCCTTGAGTGTGGCTCTTCCACAAAATATCACGGCCTGGGCGAGTCTATTCTGAAGAAGTGGTGTTAGAAGAAGTTTAAGTTTAAAAAATGTGGCTCTCCAAAGAAATGTCAATCGTTGTCCTGTTGATATTTGGCTCTGTGGACGAAGGAGTTTGCCGACCACTGCTCTATCCCAATCTGTACCTATGAATACATCACGGTTATTTGAATCCATTGTTGTTGGGCACTCTGCTGTGTTTCATTATTGTAGTCACCAATGAGGCAGTTTGGCAAACAGATTTTTTTTTCTTTGAGTGAATTCTTCTGAAGTTGCCCAATCGAAAGATAGGCTCACTTGAAAGGCATTTAACTCATTTTACAATGATCGTCCTCCGAAATGATCCCACGTGGCCTGATGGGATTGCGTGTTTTGGGTGCTCTGAGGTTCTGTCCTTAGTCCGATGCAATCTCCTTTACGTTTTCAGTGTTCCAGTGGATGGTCTCTCCTTGATTTTCCACGGAAACTACGCAATGTTTTATATTTCTGTTTGTTCTGTGATTGGAATCATCTTTGAGAAAAGACTTTTTTTTTTTTTTTTTTTTTTTTGCTGTATGGACCCAGAACCAGGGAACTTCAGAATCAGATAGTGACATTCAAAAAAAAAACAAAAACAAAAAACAAAAAAAAAACACACACACACACAAAAACGAGATGTTGAATGGGGTTTCATGCCTCACTGCGCTCCTCCTCTGCCACCTTCTTCCTAGTTGTAAACACTTAGGGTTCCATCGTTGGTGAGCCCTTCCCATGTCATTCATGCTTGAGAATGCCCTTGCATTTCATAACATTTTTGAGCTACTTGCCAATTTTAGAATTTCAGGCAGCTTATTGTTTTTTCTGTCGGTCGTTGAGCGATACGGTGAACATCATTTTACCTAAACCTTTGTTTACCTTTATAACGAATGCCTTAGTATACTTTTGTAGGAATGAAATCAGACCAAGAAATTCTACTGATCAAATAAATGCAGGTCTAAATAAGTAAAGAAATCGGATGGTGGTACTTGAGCTAGAGATGCTAAGTGGGAAGGGAACTAACTGGGCTCAGGAGTGAAGAGATGCTGGGTTCAGTTTCAGCTCTACGGTTTGCTGGCGGTACGATCTTGGGCATCCCCTCTCAGCTCCGTATGCCTCAGTTTCCCTATCTGCAAAAATGGAGGTTGTAACGTCTTGCTCATGGGGTTGTGGTGAAGATTAAATAAAACGTATGTAAATTGCTCCGCACTTGGGAAAAGTGATTCAGCGGGGAGAGCCTGAGGCAGGGGCACCCCACCAAACCGAGGCTGGGCTTCTGCCTCACAGAAATCATGAGATAATGAAAGCTGGGTCTTTTCAGCCTCTAAATGTTGGAATACTTTGTTAAGCAGCAATAGATAAAAGAGAACCGTTTTCATACAATAGACTTCACCTTTTTAGGTGCATAGCTCTTTGAGGCTTGGCAAATGCATACAATTCTGTAGCCATCACCACAATTAAGACAGAAGGCGTTTCCATCACCCTCACCCCCACCCCCAAAAGGTCCCGCTTGATACTTTCTGATCAATCTCTCCCCACCCATTAGCTCCTGGCCAAGACTGATCTGTTTCCTGTCCCTTTGATTCTGCTTCCTCCCCCCAGAATGTCCTGTCAATGGAATCAGACAGGATGTGGCCTTTTGCCTCTGTTTCTCTTTCACTGAGAAAAACGTTATTTCGGATTCATCCAAGTTGTTGAACAGGGCGGTTGTTAATTCCTTTTCATTGCTGGGCAGTATTTCATTTGCTGTATGTACCACAGTTACTTCTCAATTACCAGATAACCAGCATTTTTAAAAAATATGTTTTTATTGATTGTTGGAAAGAGAGGAGTAGTGAAGGAAAAAGAGAAAGAAACATCGATGAGAGAGGGCCATCATTGATCGGCTGCCTCCTGCACGCCCCCTACTGGGGATGGAGCCCACAACCCGGGCATGTGCCCTGACCAGGAATCAAACCTTGACTCTTTGGGTGCATTGGAGGATGCTCAACCATTGAGCCACATCAGCCAGGGCTTAACCTCCGTTTTCAACAACTAAAACATGAGGCAACATCTGCAGAGGAATGCTTTTTAGACTTTTAATAATAGATATCGCAGGACATTCCTCCCTGTTAGTGTTGAGTTCCTGACCTCCATGACTGTTGTCCCTGCTGAGGGACGTTATTTAAGCCTCTGATGTCGGGTTTGTTGTTATTTATGACCAAACTGATCCTCAGATAGCAGTCCGGGTTGGTTTTCAGCTGGAGTCCGATGTTATCTAGTATACTTTTAAAGTAGAACATTACGGCTGGTCTGTGGAGGATGGGACATATGGTGTCAAAGAGGGAGGCAAAATGACAAATGACGAATGCATTCACAAAACATGCTCCAAGAGGCGCTCCGTAGTGACTGACCTTGGTGTTTGCTTTTATGCCATTTGCTTGGTGGGCTGACCTCCTGGAGCTGCTATCACAAACTACCAAGACGGGGCGCCTGAAAACCACAGAAAGGTGTTCTCTCCCAGGTCCGGGGGCTGGAGGTGGAGACCACATGTTGGCAGAGGCTTGCTCCCTCTGATGCCACCGGATAGGGACCTCCCTGCCCTTGTCCGGCTTCTGGGATCTCCATGGTTTCTTTGCAGTGGAAGCGTGAACTCCAATCTCTGCTCCGCTCAACAGCCACCAACTCGTGTGTCTGTGAGCTTCTGTCTCATAAAGATACCAGGTGCCGGATGAGGGCCCAAGTCAACCCCAGTAGGGGGTCATATGCTTTGCCTGTTCATTTTACTACACTATCCATCTCTTTTTAAATATGGTTTGGTAAGCTCCATAACTATATATGATCTGAGAGCATTTTTAAGGTAGTCTTCATACTTTTAGAAAGAAAAAAGGGGAGAAGGAAAGAGAAACATCAATGATGAGAGAGAATCATTGATCAGCTGTCTCTTGCATGGTCTCCACTGGGGATGAAGCCCCAAACCCAGGCATGTGCCCTGACCAGGAATTGAACCCCGGCGTCCTGGTTCATGAGTCCACACTCAACCACACTGGCCTCTGGTCAATACCTTTAATTTTTAATAAATAGCAGTTTTCATTTTTTAAATTTATAACCGTATTCTTTATAAAAACATTTCTCATTCCAAGATGATCTCTAAGTGTATCCGTTTTCATCAATGATACTTTTTAATGTTTAAAGAGTTGATATTTTTGACCATTCTAGAATGTACCTTGACTGGGATCTTAATTTGCTTGTCTTTCCTCATGCCCTCTCACCTGTTCCATTAGCAAAGAGACCAACCGTGTTCGATGCCCACATAATCGCTGCATAACACAGGCCCTTCCATCGGCTGGATGGGTCCCCTCCCCAATGCTCTTGCTTCCTGGTCCTGGGGATGAGCTCAGCTATTTATAACGCAGCTCCAGAAGCTTCTTCGTCAGCAGACATGGGGACTTGCAGGCCTCCTCCTTCTGGTCTGAAGTAGGTTTCTCCTGGGAAACTCTGCTTTTGCGAATCGACCTTCTCCAAGCGCACATGTGGACAGTCACTAGGTGGGGGCCCTCTGAGGGCTGGCGGGGAGGGACAGCTTGGAGTGGAGGGCAGGCCTGGCTGTGGAGGGGAAGACACTCTTAGTCTCAACACTCAGGAGGAAAGTGCGGCCAACAGAGCTTGGGAACTCACATGAATCACAAGCTGTTACCGTGCGCACATGGGTTTGTTTGTGTTTTTTGGAAGAATAAGGACGTTCAGTCTGGCTCCCTTCAGTGGCGATCAATCTCTCCCCAACGCTGGGGACCAGGCAGCCGAGGAAAAAGGCCACCGTCTTGCCTAAGGGCAGACTCCGGCGTCTTTACCACACAAGTCCCTTTACGGCCATAATTGTCCCCTTGCAAAAATGTAGTGTGACAGCGGAACTCGTAAAACGGCCGCCTCTGGAATAAACAGGAAAGGGCACCGTCTCGTTTCCCAACAACGTCTGCACTGACAGGGCGCGGCTTCCATCTGCGAGGGGAGCAGCGAATCCAGGAGCGGTGATGGACTGCGCGCTTGAACTTTACTGCGAGCTGCATCTGCCGGCACGTCATTTGCGCAGGTTGTAGACGCGGGGATGATGCTCCCTGATGTTCTGTTTAAAGAGACAGTAGTGCTGTCTCTCTGCTTAAGTCCAGGGTTCGACACAGTTGGAAGTACAAGGAGGGGGAGCTTGATAATACAAGTGTGTGTGTGGCATTTTCAATCCGCAAAATAAGCTAAGAGAAATAAAAAGTAAGCCTTGTGCTGTGGGCACGGCCTGAATGGTTCTCCCTCTGTTGGATGAAGGTGGAAGAGACTGTAAAGCCACATGTTACCTCCCGGTTCCTACCCCACCCCCCTGGGAACTCGGTGGACATGCGTGCACGCGTGGGAGCGGGTGGAATGAGTCTTTTAGAATCTCTCACTACGTTCCACACAGCGTGCTCGGACCTCTCCATCCATGATGTCATTGGCTCCTCTGACATCTTTGGAAGGCAAACTTTACTCTCTCTTTTTAGAGAGGATTGAGTCATAATGCAAGTTCAGGTAGGTTTCCAAATGCCACAGAATTTTAAGTGCTGGAACTGGGGTTTGGATCCAAGGCTACCAAGTTTCAAAACTTGGCCTCCCCAAACCTGATGTTCTAGCAAAATTCATAACAAGGAAAAAACATTTTGGTCAGGATTCCTAAGGAATGGCCCAATCAGAGAAGCGGAATGCTTGGATTGAGCTTTGAGGAATGGCTATCATTCCTACATCTGGGAAACTATGAGGAAGATGATTTGAAGTCTATACATTTTTAAAAAATTAAAGAAAACATATAAATCAGCTTCTGTAAATTCCCACCCCGTTCAGAACTCTCCAGCAGCTGCTCCTGGAATCCTAACTTCTGACCCTGTCTTCAGAAGCCCTTCATGATCTGTCCCCGCTCCACTTCCGTGGCTGTAAAATATCCTAAAAGCTACACTAATGTCTGTCTTGCTGTTGGCTGCATCTCCCCTCCCCAGGTCTCTGTCAAGCACAGGGCCTCGGAAGATATCTGTTGAATGAGCGGATGAAACCACGGTAGCTTGGCCTGGCTGTGGATCGTCAGGGCCCACAGTAATTGAGCGTAAGCTCGGATATAACAGGATAGATATCGGGAAGTAGCTGGCTAGAGAACAGAGTGCATTAAGGAGAGCAGGATGTAAAGCAGGACATCTTGATAGGCTGTTTTGATGCTATAGTTTTTGTTTGTTGATGAAGTTGCATCACAATGGGTCTGGCAAGATCCAGGAGACAGTGACAAAAATATCACCTGGCAAGTATTTATTGGCCTCTCCTCTGCCTGCAAAAAAGGAGCCTGCGTTTTCTCTGCTCGCCTTCGGGAGCTTATGCTGATCACATAATTGGAATTGTCTCCCACTAGAGAGTCCCCCATGGAGAAGAACTGCAGGGAAGACAAGCTGGGTTGATGCACATAAGGAAGGAGATGTAGTAAGTCCAGGAAGAAAAGACTTTATCAGGAAGGCAAGGAGTCCGGAGGGGACTCATGTTGAGAGAGAAGAGAGGCTGAGGGGTAGCGGCTGTCCTGCACAGAGGGCTTGTGAGGCGTGAGCTGGGCAAAGGGGGCTGGTGAGGACATCTGGGGTGCGGTGCGATGGGCTGCTGGGACTCCGCAGCTCTTCAGGGTGCTCCGGGGAGCACGGCATGCCTTGTCTCAAGGCGACGGGAGTTGGATCTGTGTTTCTTCTAGATTGCCAAGGCCAAGATGAGCCATGGTGAGCCTCCGAGGTGGAAGTTTCTAACAGATTCATGTGGTCGCCATGTGTGTGCTTATTTTTAGTAGAAAGTCACGCATATCTCTGACCCCGACGTCTTTCCCAACCCCCATTCCCACCACTCAGTAAGCATACTTGTTTTTTGTGTTTTTTTTTTTTTTTTACAAGAAAACAGCCAATACCAGGTTAGCAATTTACGAGTTTAACACCTGATGCTTTTTGTCACTTGACAAAATAAAACGTATGTTCGTCATTGATAATGAAGGGGAATAAAAGAAATGTTATTGCTTTTCAGCTGAGAATGATAGGAAGGGAGTAGCACGTTTATCGCTGTCCTTACTGGACTGTGGTCCAAGTTAGTTTCTTGAGTATTAAAAAAAAACCTGGAAAAATAAGAAATAAAGCATGTTGCATAGTTAAATAAATCTGAGAGATGCTGAGTTGAACAAAGCTAAGCAGATTTCCGAGCTGCGAGGCCTCCAGGGCTTCCAGAAACTGCTGATGCTACACGTGCATGTCCCAGAGGGGCCGGTCGACTGTTTCTCAGCGCGGGGGGCGGGCGGGCGGGCGGTCTAACACACGGACTGCAGAATGCAGACGCCGTGGAGGGTAAACAGATTGGGAGAGAGAAGGTGCAGATAACCCAGAGGGGCGATGCTGATACCCCGCCTCAGAAGTGGTGGAGTGAGAGGCTGGGAAGTTCTCAGAGCCGGGGTATGTAAGGAGTGTTCCAAAAATTTAGTATAAGATGGGCATCCTTGAGTTTGTAACTATCCCATCTGTAAGTGTACACGTCTACCTTTTTATGAACCCACATTTCTGCCAACTGAACGTTTCCATCTTTCATTAAATAAGACATGTGTCAAACTCACTATAGGTTGTCCTGCCTGCTGTCTTCCTGTAATTTAGTCATCTTTGCCTCCTGCCTCAATCCCGCCAGCTCCAACAGGTCGAAGTCATCTTTGAGTCTTTCTTCTCAGTATCTGAAAGCTGATTAAGAAACCTGCCACTTTCACCTTCTAATTACAGCTAGTCCTCGTCCGCCTGTCCATGTCTTCTGACTGCCCTTCATCTTCCAGTTCTCTTATTTTCTTCAGAACAAGTCTAACGGGTCACGCAGTCCATTCTGGAAATGCTGCACTTCCGTGTGGCCGGATGATAGTCGCCCTTTTGAGGGCTCTGTGACCTGGCCCAGACCCCGCTCCTGCCACGTGCTTCTCCCCTGAGCCAGGCTGTTCTCTGGCAACCTTGCACGTGCTGTCCAAACCACGTGACCTGTCCCTCCCTCTCTTCGCGATTTGGTGAAAGCTCAGTCATTCTTTCAGGCTGTTTGCTTTCCCTGGGAAGTCAGCGATGAAGGTATGACATGTACCTGTCCTGTCCCCACCCTCGTGTACTTCCACGTGGCCACTTACACAGATAAGGGAGATCATACGGGGCCCCACCGCGATTTCCTCCACGGAGGTCAGTTTTCTCTCCCTCTCCCCTTCTGGTGAATTGCTTTGGCCTGCAACTTCCCTAAGACTTTCTAAAAGCCGAAATAAATTACTCCCATGGGCTCCCCTTCTGTGCCCTGCTCCCAAACCTTTAAATACCACACAGTGACGTTTCATTCTATTTTCTGCCTCATTTTATCTTTCCAAACACAACGAAAAAGTTGCTTATTTCGTTACTAATTTTTATCATGTCATTTGCGAATTTTCAACTCCGTAGCAGCAAACCAATTCCAAGGTCACTTTTCAAGCCTTTTGTACCAGCGAGACGGCAGCGTGCCCGTGGCGGGGGCTGTGCCTGATCCTAATGAAAGATTCAACACCCTGGCCAGCAAGCCCCGTGCCCTCTGGCTGCTGCGAAGACATTCGGTTGGATGCCATCTGCTCTTGGTCATTTATTCATGTCTTGTTTGTTGACTCTTTCCGAAAGTCTCCTCTCGTTTATTTATTGATCAACTCCTCTGGCCTATGCGCCATGAGAGTCCATAAGAATGTATTAAACCATGTGCTCACCTGGGCCGGCCCAGCACAGCGCGGGGGGATGTGGGAAACAGGGACCATATGAGACGTGCATCTGTCCTGCAGGGGCTTGTCTATAGTTGGGGTGAGAAGCAAAAAAATGAAAAGATGGGGGGCAGGTCACTCACATGACCCGGGTACTGTTAACTTCAAGAACAAAGTATTCATCAAGCCAAAACCGGTTTGGCTCAGTGGATAGAGCGTCAGCCTGCGGACTGAAGGGTCCCAGGTTCGATTCCGGTCAAGGGCATGTAACTTGGTTGCCGGCACATCCCCAGTAGGAGGTGTGCAGGAGGCAGCTGATCGATGTTTCTCTCTCATCGATGTTTCTGACTATCTATCCCTCTTCCTTCCTCTCTGTAAAAAATCAATAAAATATATTAAAAAAAAAAAAAAAGTATTCATCAAGGTCCGGCTTCCAGTGTCTCCTGAGCTCCATCGGCAGCCGCTACACTTCCCTGCCACGCCCTCCCGTGACGGTGGGATTTCTAAGAGGTGTTTCCCGGGAGCTCAAGTAAAGGCTGCTCCGGTTCCTTTGCCTGAGCATCCTCTTGGGCATTTATCCCCCAAAAGCGTGTTGACAGAGCTGTCCCGCCCCGGCCTCTGCCCTCAGGGGGTTCTTTGACACGTTGGCCTCCCTCTCAGGCACAGTGGCCGCTGGGGATGCTTCTGGTCTGTTCCGCGTCCTGGCGCAATGCTGTCACCCAGGTCGGGCAGCACTGCGCTTTCTCTAACCCCGCACTCCAAGCCCTGCAGTGCGTCCCGCCGCACCGCCCCTCGCCATCCTGTGTCACAGCCGCCCCGCATCTTCCGCTCTGCCCCTCCTCTGCAGAACCCCAGGAGGCTGGACACGCAAATGTGTCCTCTCTCTACTCCACTGGATTCCCTCCGCCTCTGGTCACCACGCACCCTTCCTCCCCTTCCTCTTGCAGCCAAATATACAATTTCCCACTCATATCGACTCCTGCAAAGAAGTGCTGGGATGTAGCATCGATCCCACGTGTCCGGCCTTTATTCGCTGCTGGGAAGATCCTTAAGGCAAAACCACTGGTCCCCACAACAGCCCTGCGGGGTGGCGCTGTGATTCACAGCTGACAGCTGAGTGGGTGGCGTTGGGAGAACACTGGCGTGAGGGCCACAGGAGCGAGATGCCATGGTTAGAAGACGCCGGCCTCTGTGCCATGAATGGGGCACCGCGGCTCTCTGCGGGCTTGGATTTGCGTGCCTTTCGGTTACATAAAAAAATAATATTCTGACGACGGAGCAACCAACAAGTGAAGGTTAGACATGCTCGACCTTTAACCCGTTAACTGCCACGCATTCAAAACGGGAAACCCCCCCCCCCATTTCTTCCTTGTGCCCTGGAATATTTACGGATTTAAGTTACCACGATTTTCTTCTTTTAAAAATATATTTTATTGATATTTTACAGAGAGGAAGGGAGAGGGATAGAGAGTTAGAAACATCGATGAGAGAGAAACATCGATCAGCTGCCTCCTGCACACCCCCTACTGGGGACGTGCCCACAACCAAGGTACATGCCCTTGACCGGAATCGAAACTGGGACCTCTCAGTCCGCAGGCCGATGCTCTATCCACTGAGCCAAACCGGTTTCGGCCACCACGATTTTCTTTACAAACCCAGAGATGTCACTAGCAAGTCTGATTTTAAAACCGGGCGACCAGAGTGGATATGCGAGGTGTGCGGCTACAGACGTGCGTGGCGTGAGGGGTGGTGGGGGTGGGGGGTCCGCCGCCTGCGTCTATAGACGCTTATGGCGCACAAAGGGTTAAGTTAAATTCACTACGGCTGATGGATTCCTTCCTTGGAATTCTTTCCTCCCCTCCCCTCCCCCCACAATGTAACTCTCTAAGTCAAATTTGAAATCAATAAACAATAAGGCCCCTGCTCAAATCAGGCGGCCTCTGCCTCCGAACGTGTCACGTCTCAGCGACTGATTGGCAACCGAGTCCCAGCCAAGGACGTAGAGGCACCAGCTTTGCTCCTGTGCAGCAAAGAGCATTCGCTGGAGGAGGTAGGGCCGCTTGCCGAGTGTGTGTCTGCGTCTCGTTCATCGCTCCACCTCTGTCATTTGCATTGGTTTTCTCCTTAGTCGTGTGAACTCAGGGGAGCGTGCTTTGCTGTGAGCGCTCCCTCCAGCAGCCTCTCACCCTCTGGGACACGCTGAACAGGTGACACGTCGCCCATCCCGGAAGCCTCTGCAGGCTGAGTAGGAGTGGCTGCTGTCCCGCTGAAGAGTGACTAGGAATCTATTAACATCCTTCTTCTCCTGTGGTTGACATGCGGTTGAAAATGCATTTTCACACGTTTGTGGACTGCCACTTGGTCATTTAAGTCCTCTGACCTTTGGGGAGCGCACAGATTGCATGATGACTCAGTTTCCCTGTCGGACCTGCCCTGGGAGCCTCTGGAGTTGCCTAAGAGTTTCCCATTGGGTGACTCATGTGACCTCTCCAGCTGAGAACTAAATACTGATTTAAAAAAAAATGTTCTCAGCCCTGGCCAGTGTGCTGAAGCGGTTAGAGCATCGGCCTGACCACCCAAGGGTCACGGATTCAATTCCGGGTCATGGGCACGTACTTGGTTGCAGGTTCACTTTCCACCCCTGTGCAGGACGTGTGCGGGACGCAACCAGTCAATGTGTCTCTCTCACATCGAGGAAGAAGGAAACACTGATTAAGAGATGAACTAAAATAGATCCAGAGAGACAGAACCATCGAACAGACCATCCAAACTCAGGGGGAAGGCGGGTGGGTGGGTGGGGCAGGGGGGTGGGTGGGTGGGGCAGGGGGGTGAAGGGGGGTGGTGCTGCTGAGAGGTCAACCAAAGGACTTGTATGCATGCCTACAAGCAAAACCATGGACACAGTCAGTAGTGGGGGGTGAGGGCATGTGCTGGGGGATGGGAATGAGCAGGGAGAGGTCATTGGGTGGAAAAATTTTGATATGCAATACTTTAAACAATTAAAAAAAAAAACCACTTAAAAAAAAAAAAGAAATGTCCAAGGTTTTCTTATCAATTACTCTTCTTCTCCGTAGTGTACTATTTCCATAAGAAAGTAGAATCTTGCTTCAAGGCTTGGGAAGCATGAATCTGGCGCAGTATACGGAAATTCACACACAGTGTGTAAAGTAGACGTGGGCGTTTCCAACTGTCAGATAAGTGGGAAGAATGTGTTGGGTAGAATGGAAAGGTATTTTTACAGAGTAGATTTTTAGAAGGGGAATAATGGAGAAAATGTAATATTCTTCACGGGAAGGTGCCAATGATCAAATGCCTGTGTTTTTACACATATAGGTGCCTTTATCTTTAATTTGTCTGAAAATGACAGTCCCGTTCTTTGTAGGGAAATGTCCTGAAGGAATAGAAACAGACTCGTGAAGCTCTGTACCTTGTAGCTCCTGTACTTTAACTGGTCATTGAGGATCTTGTGCCTTTTTGCCGTTGACTGATAGACCTTTACAGATGGCAGTGGGAAGTGATCGTTCTTCCATTTCTGATCAAGTCTTAATCATGTTCAATATTGTGCAAAGATGCCCTGGGAGGTAAAGTGTATGAATAATGATGTTTTATGAGGGCAATTATTTCTCAGTGGATTATTCATTACTCACAGTGCGAACTCCGAGTGAAATTTACATTCTCTTCCTATAGTTCCATGTTACTACTGATTCAGTATTGTAAATTTCTGCCGGATATAAGGTAACCATGCTTCATTTCCAATGTTGAACTGTCTTTGAGTGAGTGATCAGATGTCTTTCCCAAGCCTTTTATATTATTTAATGCTATTTTCAACTTTAGATAGTGCCATAAATCTTACTCATTAAATGAGAAATCAGTGTTAATTCTGAATCATTAAATGAAAACTGATGATTAAATCTAACTCAGTTCATGATAGTATCTTTCTAAATTCCACGTTTGCCCTAATCTTCATGAAACCACATGTGTTATATGCTTGCTTCACAGATGTGTTTTAGCCGTTATACTAGCTTATTTTCCCCCAAATAGTTCTATATTTGTCCTGGGTTCACTATGGCGTGGATGTCTTTCTCAAATCACTTTTCAAATCTCTGTTCATCCCACAGTCAAGTAGCCTGCCTTTAAACACCAGCAATTATTGATCTGTGCGTTGTGAGTGTTTAGTTCCCATGTTCTGGTTGTATACCTGATCTCCCTAAGAATACACACCTTTGGAGATCATGAATTAAATCAGGTCAGTGGCCACCATTGCTATGAAGATACACCTTTCAAATATAAGGCTTCACATCAGCATAACCATTTTTTAGAATTTATTTTGAAAAAAACAAACAAACAAAACCACCACGAATTGTTGGGTTTTCACTCGTATCCAGGGGGCCTGCATGCCGTGTTTCTCAGTGCGATTGCTTTTACAACACGCTCCCTCTGGTTTCTCCGCGCTCAGCCCTGGGACTTGCGGCTGACACAGCAGAGGAGTGAGTGTGAGAAGTGGCCTGGGGAGGCGCGTCGGCCAGCTGTTCGATACCATGATGCCGCTGGAATGGATAAATCCAACAACAGTCCCTGGCAGCCACGTGTGCGGAGAGGAGACAGGCTGCGTGCTGGAGCCACAGATGAATCCTCCCCTGCGCAGCCCCCCACGCCCTCTGAGTAAATGCTGGATGGGGTCGAGGGGGAGGGGGGCCTCCAACATCCTGCTGGCAATTCACTGCCCCCCAGTCTGAACAAAAGGTATACGTGGGGGTGCTCAGAGGGTTATTCCAGTCTGCCCTAGGCCACAGGAAACAACCCCGTTTCCCTCTGAGCCCCCCTTCCCAGGCTCAGTACTCCCCTGGCGTTTCCATGTGTTCAGGTTCTTTGGCAAACTCCCTCCATCGCGCCGGGTGTCTAATGCGGTCTGAAGGACCTCTAGTCGGAGGTCATGGTCACTCGCAGCTCCCGCTCAGAGACTGAAGCATCTTCCCAATCAGCCTCCTGCTGACCCTCCCCAGCCACGGTGCCCCCAGAAGCCAGCGGGGTGCCTCTTAAGAGCAGGTCAGACTGTGACCTTCCTCGCCTCCCCCAAGCCAAGCCAACACCAACTGGCCAGGGTTACTGTACTCTGCGGAAACCCCACCCTCTGCAATTCCTCCCCGTCCCTGGGCCAGGGGGCCTCCCGCTTGTGAACCTGTGCCGGGCCTGCTTCGCTGCTCACCCGTTCCCAGGCTTTCCCCTCTGCACCCCGCACTCCGGCCACCGCGACAGGGTCTCGTCTCCAGTGTCCCCTGCCTTCTCTCCTGCCGCGTGTCTGCAGCAGGCCGGCTTTGTGCTGGGACACTCTCCCACCACCAGGCACTGGCCTTTGACTGGCAACGGCCTCTCCGTCCCTGTCTTCCGTTTAGGGCAGGGGTGGGCAAACTGTTTGACTCGAGGGCCACAATGGGTTCTTAAACTGGACCGCAGGGCCGGAACAAAAGCATGGATGGAGTGTTGGTGTGAACTAATATAAATTCAAAGTAAAGGAGCGGAGGGGAGAGCAAGAGAACCCTCCGCTCTTTCGGCTCCGCGGGCCGGATAGAACAGCCGAACGGGCCGGATCCGGCCCGCGGGCCGTAGTTTGCCCACGGCTGGTTTAGGGGTTTCTCAGACGCTAGGATGAGTTTAAGGGTCTTCAGACCATGTTCCCGTGGTGCCCGCTGTCTCCCTAATTTAACAGTTAACAACAGCGGGCAGCGTCTATGTCCCATGGCTCTCAGGGACTCCGGGGTCCCCGAGAACACGGTCCGTCCCTTGTGCATCATCCTGTCTTCGTTGCCATGGCGGTCCCACGAGCATCTCTCTGTGCCCCATCTCCCTTGTCATCTGGTACTCGCACCTCCCGTGTTTGGGAAGGATTGGGGCTGATGAGCTAAATCTAACCCACAAGGTAGAAACTCCAAAGTTATATTTTATGAGGCTCCAAGTTGCCTTGATATGATCATATCAAATAATTGAAATCATGAAGGAATTATTCTTCTTTTAATAGAGCACACGTGTTTATTTGCAGTCATTTTCCAAGCTAACCTTTCTGTAAGTTACAGACCTATACTGTAAAATACTTTGTGAGAGTTTAGATTTAACACTTTCTCTCCTGCTTCATCACTACATTTTAAGGAAAAAAAATACTTTTGAAAAATAATAAAATGTTCAATAATAAATGATCTCTTAATTATAACCATTCTTGCCAACTAAACACATTTAAAAAAAATAATCTTTGTTAATAAAAAAGCACAAAACATCTTTCTCCTTGCAGTAAAAGTTGTATATTCTCTTTTTTTAAATTTGAATTTATTGGGGTGACACTGGTTCACAAAATTATACAGGTTTCAGGTACACAATTCTACAGCACCTGAATGAATGAATGACTGTTTTCCACAATTCATTTTCCAATTTGTTATCTATACGTTTACACGAGCAGGAGCCTCTGAACTTTGCTGTTGGGTAGAACCTATTTCCATGTCACATAATTGCTTTTTAAAATAAGCTAGAAATGTATTCTTTTCCTCAGTAAGCAGGAAGGCGATCCCTTCATGTACCCATGTATGTCGGCGTTTGTCTGTCTTTGAATGCGCATGGCGATTTCATATGCATGATGCTATTCATTCCTCCTGGCACCACCCTGAGGTTAGCAGTGCCATTGTTGTTGTCTCTGTTTTACGGATGACACAGCTGGGTTCAGCGTGCTTCCTCCTGAGCCCGCGTCACCAGACAGCGAGTGACAGGCTGAGGACATTGGGTCACCAAGCGGAGTCCTTTCTTTTCAGTTCCGGGGTAAACTGAGATGGCCCTGGTTCACAAACTAAAATAATTCAGACCATAAACCCCATGAGAACAAAGCCCGTGTATGTTTCTTATGGACCTATCCTGGGAATTCTTTTCATTGCCTTTCTTTCTTTTTTAGTGTTTTTTTTTTTTTTTTTTTTTAAAGGGGGGGCGTGCAGGGAGAGAGATTGAAAGAGAGAGAGATTGAGAGAGAGAGAGAGAAACATCAATTTGTTGTTCCACTTTCGATGCATTCATTGGTTGATTCGTGTATGTGCCCTGACTGGAGATAGACCCCACGACCTTGGCACATCAGGATGATGCTCTAACCCAGCCGTGGGCAAACTACGGCCCGCGGGCCGGATCCAGCTGTTCTATCCGGTTCTCTTGCTCTCCCCTCCACTCCTTTACTTTGAATTTATATTAGTTCACACAAACACTCCATCCAAGCTTTTGTTCCGGCCCTCCGGTCCAGTTTAAGAATCCATTGTGGCCCTCGAGTCAAAAAGTTTGCCCACCCCTGCTCTAACCAATGAGCAACCCAGCCAGGGCCTCGTTGCTTTTCAAACATTTTAGATTTGCGAATGGCACACAGAGAAAAGGGGTGACCTTCTAAGGCGCCCGTCATGCCAGACGAACGCCAGAGATTGCAGTGGGATGGCGGAGCAGAGAGGACGCTGGCTCTGCTGGTTACTCGCTGTGTGTTTCTGGACCGCTCCTGAATTCTGATCTCAACTCCATCATCTGACTTTCCACCACTGAGCTGGCCATTAAACACAGTATTCCTTGCTTCACAGGGTTTTTGTGGGAAGTAAATGAGATAATGTGTAAGAAGCATGTCCCGCAGGCTCTAGCATTTAGAAGACTCTAGATACATATTGGGGCCATCAGAGAGAGCACTGCTCTGTCATTCATTTCTCCTCTTCTTGGGATATAGAAATGCCAATGTGAAATCAAAGATTGTATTTTAATATTTTTCAAATACAAGGACGTGTTCTGCAATTATTTGAGTTCTAAGAGCAAGAAAGGTCCTTTCTTCAGCTGGTCTGCTTCATAATTCTAAACATTTAGGCCTTGAAGTGTGTCCCACGTCCTATTCCCCAAAAGTAAGCCAGCTAACGAGAAGAGTATTAAAGAAAATTAGTTCTCAGTTTAAAACACAGAAACCAACAAAATACTCCGAAGCATCAAAAGGAGAGAGAGAAATCAAACCATGTCAAAGGTCATATGAAATTCTAAAGGAAAACTTCCATGTGAATTCCTAGAAACTGATGCTTAGTAAACTGAAACTAAGGTCTTAACAATGAACCCAGAAAAGACTAAAGCAATTTCTTAGATATAAAAAATAAAATCAGCATCAAGGACATTTCATTTAGGGTAGGAGACGTGTCCTTGAAGAAAAATCCGGTGGATGAAGCCGAAGAGAGACTGGAGTAATTTTCCAAGTGTACATAAATAATCTCGCGAGAAGATGGAGGCGGCGAGCACACTGTGTGAGCACAGGCATCCCCAGAGAAGAACACAGAATGCGGGCGCCTGACTCAGCGAGGGCATAACGACAGGAAACAGTCTCGAACGACAGCAAGCAAATAAATCCCCCAGCTTGGGGACCGAGAGAAATTAAAGAGGCATGCTCCTAGGAAACTTATAATTGTCAACCACTACGAAAAGACCTTAACCATTTTCAACTTTCATATGCAATGCCAATACACAACAGAATAACATATCAAACAGATACGGATGAATCAGTGTATCCAAATACTTTTTCCTGGATAAAGCCCTCAAAGATGTAAGCCAGCACCTTAAAATGTGGACCTGCACACATTGAGTTCAATAACAATGTTGTTCTTTTCTAGCACTTAGGACATATTCCTATCTCATTCAGATTGGTCATTCCTCAGTCTTGCATAAATACGTATTTTACAGGTTATATGTTATGATATACACAGACACCTCAAAAAGACTCCTGGGACCAAGGATGAGCATCCAAGAGTTAAATAATACAGATATCTCAAAGTATAGGTGCAATTTTGTTCCAACAACGGAATAGCCACTAAAAGAGGTGGCTGTTGTTTTTGAAAAGAGATAATTAGGTTTAATTAAACAGCATCATCAAGATAGGGGAAAGACTAATAAAAACAAATTAGAATACAGAACATCGAAATGAAAGGAGAGCTGGTACTGAAAAATCTTAACTGGTTTGACTGCTGGAGGAAAACTAGGATACAAAAGAAAAAAGAAAAAGAAAATTAATGAACTCTACCTTAAAGATGAAATAGAGACATTTGGGAAGTGTCAGAAGGTAAGAGAGAAGCTATCAGAGTGTTCAACTCGTCTTTCCTCAAAGACAGTGTGGATAAAGACTCTTCAAGTACTTCAACACTTATAATCTATGTATATAAAAAGCCTAAGTGACCGTTTGACCATTCGACAGTTCGACCAGTAGCTATGATGTGCACTAACCACCAGGGGGCAGACACTCCGACCGGCAGGTTAGGTTGCTGCTGGGGGTGGCCAATTGGGATTGGGCAAGATGGGCCAGACACGCCCTGGAGCCCTCCCGCAGTCCCTCCCTAGCCCCGTCGTGCACTGGTGGGGTCCTGGATTGCGAGAGGGTGCAGGCCAGGCAGAGGGACCCCACCGGTGCATGAATCCATGCACCGGGCCTCTCGTATATTATAAACATGATTAATTTGATGTGCTATTAAGAAGAAAACAGTAAAATAAGAGCAAAAGTGTAATTATAGACGCGGACATCTAAATAACAGTTACAACAATACATTTAAGTGGTTTAAAATCCCTGCCGAAAGATGAAGACTCTTAATCTAATTGATAAAATGTGTAAAAATATGTGTTTATAAAAAGAAATCTAGCCCTGGCTGGTTTGGCTCAGTGGATAGAGCGTCGGACTGCAGACCGGGTTCGATTCCAGTCAGGGGCATGTACCTTGGTTGCAGGCAATCCCCCGTGGGGGGTGTGCAGGAGGCAGCTGATTGATGTTTCTCTCTCATCGATGTTTCTGGCTCTCTATCCCTCTCCCTTCCTCTCTGTAAAAAACCAACAAAATATATCTTTAAAAAAAAAAAGAAAGAAATCTACACATAAACACCTGTGGGGACTGCTCCAGGCCCCACACCAAGGTCCTAGGGTCGCCTTCCTGCCAGGGTCCGACCGACCCCTTCGTCAAGGTGCCATCCTAAGAACAACTGCATCTGGGGACTCCTATTTGTGGGGGGCCATGCAAGGAAGGGTTTTTCCTGGGAGAGGTGAGACAAGATGTAACTTTGAGCATCCGTGACACCGAAATCCTGCAAGTAATTGAAATCCACCAGCATCGGCCTGGCTCAGACGTCTCCGTTTTATGACCACGTGAGCAAAGTTCACGGAGGGAGTGTGGGTGGAGACAGAGCTGTTGGTGGTGCAGATTCCAACGAAACCCGCAACAGAAGCACGCGGCCTCCACGTGCCTGGCCTCATCCTCCTCCTCCTCTCCAGCGCTGCCCTCGCTGCCAACAACTCGACTCCTGCTTTATCTGTTAAGTTCTGTTTAGACTAAATCGAAGAGGTAAGTCCACGTAAATCCTTGCCATCCCCAGTCCAGGCAAGGAGGACGGAGGAATGAAAGACATCAGGGCGATTGCAGGCTTCTTTTTTTTTTTTAATATATTTTATTGATTTTTTACAGAGAGGAAGGGAGAGGAATAGACAGTTAGAAACATCGATGAGAGAGAAACATCGATCAGCTGCCTCCTGCACACCCCCTACTGGGGATGTGCCGGCAACCAAGGTACATGCCCTTGACCGGAATCGAACCTGGGACCCTTGAGTCCGCAGGTCGACGCTCTATCCACTGAGCCAAACCGATCAGGGCATGATTGCAGGCTTCTAACCACTTCCCACAGGCAGCGGGAAAGGAGCGAGCGAGCTGCTGAATGTCACCAGGCCCGTGAGCAAACCAAGAAGACGCATCAGGAGATGAGAGATGGAGAAGAACGAGAAGGAAGACAGCGGCAGGCCCCGGTCAGCAGACAGCTGCGGGCTGCGCTTCCGGGGCAGGTGTGCAGTCCTCGGATGCCCCACTGGGTGTGCAGCTGACGGCGGCAGCACACGCGAGCTGCAGAGACCTCCCATCCTCCTCCCGCTAATCCTGACTTCACCTCCACAGCCGAGAAAGTACTTCAAGCCATTCACGCACGGAAGGTGGCGTCTCCACGCCTTGACCCCGAGCCCCTCCGGGAGCTTCCAATGGGCGTCCACCCGTGCGGATGCTGCATCCTGGAAGCAGAACGGGACACAGAGCCGAGGAACCAGACAACAGGGATGATGAACGTTTGACCCCAGGAAGCTCTCGAATGGGGGTGCTCACGCTGGAGGTAGCCCAGACCCCATGGAAGCTCCCGGAACACAGACTTGCCCAGTTTCACGGAAGAAAAGAAGCTATCCACGTGGCACTGTTTTCTTAATCATTTATGGAGAAAAATCTTTGCGCACTGAATTCTGGGGCACAGAACTGGGAGGAAACTCCCCCCTTCAGCACGGTATGCAGGTTGCAAGACAGAATCCTTCAGAAGATCCGATGGTTGCGGGACCGGTGGGTGTACTGGTAAATGCAGGCAAAGAGAAATGTATGAGCGTGGCTTCTGTTCTTTGAAATTAATTGGAAATTAGAGCCAAAGCACAATCATTAAACGTTCTGTAATTAGTGTAAACTCACCCCTTGCTCTCTCGCGCCTTGAAGTTTACTTTTTCAAAAGGAAGTGAGATGAGTGGCAGCCTTCAAAGCACCTTCTTTCTCTGATGAGCCAAGTTCACCTTTGCCAGAAAACTTTCCTGGGGCAATTCCAAGAAGCCCAACTGGAACAAATCAGGGGTGCCTTCTGAATAGAACAGAGCAGCCCGACATGAGGCAGCGTCTCCTGAAGGCGGTGTGTGCCCGTGTTCACAGCCACTGCAGGCATTCTAGGGGTATTCGTGAAAATGCATGTACTACGAGCAATACAATAGTAAGAAATCCATTCTGGACATCACGTTCTCCAATACTTTTCCGAACGTTTGTCATGCTCAGTTTCATCAGCTTCGGTGCACAATTTTGGTGTTGAAAGCAACGTTTCATATCATCCTTTGATTTTAACATCTGCCCTGAGTATCGCCCTGTGACAGAGGACACCGGGTGTTTGACACTCTTAATGGATGGAATTTTTTGTTTGGTTCTATATTAACCTGCCACTTCCCCGGAGCTTTGTTTTAATATATTGAGGTTGGTGGTTTTATATACAACTCATGCCAATCTACCTAAACCACGCTGAACTGTAATCCAAACATATAAGCTATAAAACGTAATAAAATATTTTCCAAGTGATGATATGCTTTTAGTTGTCACCTAGAAAGTAAGCTTGACAGGCTATTTGTCATACAAAAATTTGAAGCCCCAGATATTGAAATTACCTTTATTTATGTTTTATTATGTTCTTTATAGGTGAAGCATGTCAGCTTAATCAGTTTTCTTGATGTGTTTTCTTATATCTGTTACTTAAATATTATTTTTCACTGTCTCCTCTAATACACACACACACACACACACACACACACACACACACATATATATATATATATATATATATATACACACACACACTCTGTTAACCCCTTCAAATATGTTTAAAAATACATCTCATTCACTACGTAATCGTGACTAAATTTAACCTCGGTTCCTTTGTTTTCACATTTTCTCATTAAAATAGACTGAGATATATTTGGAAGTGTAAGTCATTTTTATGAAAATATAGTTCATAAAAATGTATTAGGATGAAATGAACATATAGAAAAAAAAAGTAAAAAAACATTCTGAGAATTAAACTAGTAAAATCCTATATAATAAAAGGGTAATAGGCAAATTGACCAAATGGTGTAACCACCGGTTGCTATGACGCGCACTCACCACCAGGAGCCAGATGCTCAACATAGTGCTAAGGATGTCCGTGGAGTGGGCTTAAGTCTTCAGTCAGACGTCCCCTGAGGGCTCCCAGACTGCAAAGGGGTGCTGGCCAGGCTAAGGAACCACCCCCACCCCAAGTGCATGAATGTTGTGCACTGGGCCTCTAGTACACATATAAAGAGTGTGGTTAGAAGCTTATCATTGATATTAAGACAGGTAGCCGAAACCGGTTTGGCTCAGTGGATAGAGCATCGGCCTGCGGACTGAGGGGTCCTGGGTTTGATTCCGGTCAAGGGCATGTACCTTGGTTGCAGGCACATCCCCAGTGGGAGGTGTGCAGGAGGCAGCTGATCGATGTTTCTCTCTCATCGATGTTTCTAGCTCTCTATCCCTCTCCCTTCCTCTCTGTAAAATATCAATAAAATATATTTAAAAAAAAAAGACAGGTAATACTGGACTAGCTGCATAACAAAGAAAACAGCGTGGATATCTTGTGGCTGTTGGCAATTTGTCCCCACCTCTGAGTAACTGACAGCCCAGAACTCCTGGAAGAGGAACCAGACAGCTGTCTTTTTGGCAACCCCGTGTTAATTCTTTGGTAAAATGGGGAGGTTTACATGGAATTTCAGTTTGAAGCTTGTATTTTGCTCATTTTTTGTGAAGTTAATTTCCCCTCCTGTACTTTTAGAACGGGTCTTGGTTTAGAGGGCAAGTCTACCTTCCGGGTTGCTCGTGTGTGTGTGTGTGTGTGTGTGTGTGTGTGTGTGTGTGTGTGTGTGTGTGTACAATGATATATAGCGGCTTGCTTGCTAGGAGTAGGATGGTTGGCTTTTCCCACTGGATTCCTGGTTCCTTTCCTTCCCTCGTTTCTGCTGTTCTGTCCTCATCAGCCTCGACCCCCCTGGCTGTGTGGATTCCTGTTCTAGAAGGGAGCTCTAGGGGGTGCGTCTGAGCGTTCACAGGGGACGAACGGCCTTAGCCCCTCAGCGGAACTTACGGTGCCTCCTTGACTCCAAGCACCTGTTATTGGGGGAGGGGGACCCCAAAGTAGTGGCAGTTCTTCTCCAGCTGGCCTGCTGCATGTCCCCTGACCACCTGCTGGCTGTTGTTTGCAGGCCTGTCAGTGTCCCCTGGCTTCTGTCGGATCTCACACCAGGGCGTCCTTCAGGCTGCTGGCAGCGTGTCCCCACCTCTGGGTAGTTAGGGGTTTGTGGGGATATCCTGTCCCATCGTTTTGTTGTCAAAGCTGACTATGTGGTTTTGATTTGGTTGTGTAGTGACTTTGCCCATTTTTATGTGGGAACTCAAGATACAAAACAATGGGATGACATTCTAAATGAATGTTTTAAGCAGTTCTACAGGGGATTCTGACATACTCTGCCTCAGAGTATGCCAGCTCCACCTCCTGCCATCGGCCGGCCTCCATCTGTGTCTCTCTCAGTTTGAATACACGGAGGGGCACCTGAGTACCAGTTAGCCAGCGAGGCTTTGCACGTCCCTGTATTGACCAAGATCTAATCTGAAACCGGTGGTGACAGCAACTGATCCACATTTTTGTTTAAGACCGAACATTACAGATCAACAGAGGAAAAGGAAGTGGCTGCTTAACCTTTATGACAGCTTTTATTCATGGTTGCCGCTGAAATAGGAACAGGTGACCGGAAACAGGAAGAGGACTTCTTTCTCAGGTTGTTGTCTCTGCCTTACGTCACACCCGCCATGTGGCTGATTCCAACTGGTCCTTCACATTCCAGTCTTGATCCTCCCAGAGCTTTCCCTGACCCATTCCTTTCCCACCGGCTGCGTTCAAGGTTTTCTCACTCTTCCATGACGTTTTCTTCTTGCTGCTCATGGTCAAATTCAAGAAGAAAGAGATAAACCGAGTGAAGAACTCTCATGCAAAAAGAAACCAGGATGTGACTTGAGGAATCCTTGGCTTCTCTGTCAAGATAATAAAACGATGCATTGGTTCATGCCACTGAATCTGTGGTAATTTGCTACAGAAGCAATGGGGCTACCAATTCACTGTTGTTTTTTTCTTCTTGTTGCTGATCAATGACATCTACTTCTAGCTCATGTAAAAGCAAACTGAGGGGTGTTTCATGGCCTGTAAAGACCATGTTCTCAGTAGAGCTTTGACGACATTTTTCATTTTAATACTTGCACCTCGTCTACCAGTTGTCACAGAGCACTTAGGGATAGATTCTAGTCCCATAAACAGGAAGAGTCACTTCCAGATGCTGCTTTCTCTGTGAAATGTTTTTGCCACAGGCAAGCTTTTATCTTCTCCCTCCCTGGTGCTTCGTGCTCTCCGTGTCTGACCTTCAGAGAGGGAGGCGTCTCCTGACAACATTAGACCACACAGGCGCACTTAATCATGTAAACAGTGAAATCAGTCTCGCTGCTAATCCTTTATCTAATGGCAGATTTCTCAGCTGTGCCGACTCTGATGGCGATGATGAAAGGAAAGACTTCGTTTTATTATTCCACAGTGCACGTTCCAAGTTGAGAATCCCGATGTGCGCTGGTTGCAATTACAATTTTTAAGATCTTGTTTCTTTCTTTCTTTTTTTTTTTCTCTTTCTTTGTTGATTGCAGATACATTAGCATTACTTTGGAATACAGTGTCACTCCAATTCCACTTTTCTTTTTGGAACGGGAATGTAGAAAGAAAGAAAAAGATGCACCTTGAAATATTTTATCCACAAGGAGAACGTTCGTTTTTCCCTTCTGCCTTTGTGATGTGATGGGCTGTGTATGTGGGAGAGAATGGATCACGGGGATGCATCCGTCCTGCGGGGGCGGGGGGTGGGGGGCGGCGAGGGCCACATCCACGCTGCTCAGAATGCTTGGTTCCTAAAGGGCCTGGCCTTTGGTGCCATGACAAAGGATGCTAGTTTCTAAGGCTTGAGAATTACATCCAGCAGGAAGACAGAAAGGGTCCCCATGGTCCATGAGTAAATCAAGGTGACAGAAAGGATGGGGCATGGTCTAGGTTTCATCTCTTCTGGAGGAAAGAGGAATAGGATGGTTTCTCACAGTGACACATACCCATAGTTCTTCCTCCCGTAGGGTTATTAAACCACAGAAGCAGGTTGTGGCTTGGAAGACGCCACATTTACAAGAGCAGCCAAAGAGGGCTCACGGCCTGATGGAAGCCACTCATCTTAGATCTGAAGCTCAACTCAGAGAGAGGTGTAGTTATAAACCTGATGCAGGCCTCACCTCGCTTAAATAACTGGGTAACCGACAAGCAGTTAAAACCACTAGATTATCTCTTATTTTCCTCGGCTAACCCTCCACCATTGAAAATGCTCTGGTCATCATCACACACAACAGGCTCAGTCACACGCAAATGCTATTCACTGCTGTTTTCTCAGCAAGCTTTTAAATTGCTTGGATTATCCATTCTATTTTTTTAAAAAAATAGATTTTTATTGATTTCAGAGAGGAAGGGAGAGAGAGAGAGAGAGAGAGAGAGAGAGAGAGAGAGAGAGAGAGAGAGAGAAACATCAACGATGAGAGAGAATCATGGATCGGCTGCCTCCTGCACACTTCCCCTGGGGATGGAGCCCGCAACCCAGGCATGTGCCCTGACCGGGAACCGAACTGTGGCCTCCTGGTTCATAGGTTGATGCTCAACCACTGAGCCACACTGGCAGGGCTCCATTCTAAGAACGGGTCCTCTCAGTAGCCTCATTTTTCTTTTCACTGTGTTTGCAAAATTTGACAATGTCAAGGATTATAACCCTGAAGTGAGTCTTTTCAACTTGAAATCCTAAAAAAGACACCTCAAGTGTGGGTTCTGGAAGGTGAGGTTTTACTGATCTTCTGCAAGACAAACGGATCCCTCCCATAAGCGCATCCCATCCCTGGACCATGTCCCGCTGTTTCATCTTCTCTTAGATGATAGCCCTGTTGCCAAAGCAATGCTGACAGTCATATGCCTCCTGCTTGCTTTTTCACAGAAGGGCTAGTAAGACGAGAACATAAATAGCTGGGAAGCATTGGCATATAAGCAGACAGCTCCTTCCCACCCCCACCGCTTCCAGTCTTTGACCTCGTTCCTGCAACCCTTTTAGGTTTCAACAAAATTTCTTGGTTATTAGTTGAAAGATATTGAGATGATCATTATGCTAATTAGTCATTATTTTAGGATGTCTAATGTATTCCTTTGAATAGATCATGTATAATTATGCAGCATTTGTGCGGAGAGAAAACAATGAGATTGGGATGGAAGCCGTGGCCGTCCCGACGAGGCGTCCTACGACTCCACCAAGCCGACCCCTTCATGAAGCTGGTTGATTTTATCTGAGCGAGCACCCCATTCATCTCATTATTTGCTCTCTGGAATGCTTCATTATACCTGAAAATTGGACCCACCAGTGGTAGGTGAATTGAATAGATTTAACATTTTTCTAAATGCACTTTCTATTTATGCAAATTCAGAGTCAGAGCAACCCAAATCCTTTAATGAAAAACTAAAAATAAAGTAAGCATTACTTCCTCCGTACTCCCAGAGAAGGGCATTTAAAATCGCTCTTAGGATGATAGGAGAAATACACAGTTCTTTTTCCTTAAACCTATTAACCTGGGCCACGGGAAATGAGGGCGTTTCTGTTGGATATTTAGTGAACAAATTCTTTTCTTGTCGTGTTTTGTTCCATGTTTTAGAGTGACTAACCCGTGGGCTCTTTAAGGGAGGGCGTGTTGCATGGTGGCCTGCCGAGGACTCAGCCTGTCACTGACCACCTGGTCCAGCCTCCATCCTTTCCTTCGGGCAAACGGCCTCATCTCTGTCTCCTTCCCTGTCAGGATTAGCAATACCCCACATCCAACAGGGTATTTCTTCAAGGAAAAGATGCACCTCTTTGTGTATCGAGAGGCTCGCATGGGCTAATCCACATGAAGTACTTTGGTCCACTGTCTGGCACGAGCAGGCACTCCATGGGTGAGCGGTATTTATTGTTCATGATAACGCAACTCACGGTCATTTCCGGGCATTCTGAATCTGGTAGCAGAACGTAGGATATTTAGAACAAATTACCCATTAGGCAACTCCTGGCTCCGTTCTATGAAAACACAAGTTCATACATAAGAAAAAAGGACAAAGCCTTTGGTTGCATTACAAAAACAGCCTGAATGATGAATAGCCTTGGGTCATTGGTCTTTCCAGTGATTTTTCAAATATGATTCCATTTATAAAACTCCAACTTAGAAAAATATTGTCCGGAACGGAACTGTTGTGTGGAGGTGGTATACCTCTCTTGAGAACATATGGAGGTATTATTTTCACTTATTTTGATGGTGGTGGTTGTGCTGAGTTGAAGATAAACCTTCATGAAGAATTCAAGTTCTTTTTTAAAAATATTTTATTTTATTGATTTGAGAGAGAGAGGAAGGGAGGATAGAAAGATAAAAATATTGATGGGAGAAACATCAATTGGCTGCCTCCTGCACGCCCCCTACTGGGGATGGAGCCCGGAACCCAGGCATGTGCCCTGACCTGGAATCAAACCAGTGACCTCTTGGTTCATGGGCTGACCCTCAACCACTGAGCAACACTGGCCATGCTCAAGTGTTTTTCTCATGTTTCCGGCTTCCATTTTGTCTGTCTGTGAAGCACTTAATTTTTTATTTATTCTCCCTCCAAAATGAGGAAGAAAGTTAATGGAGCAGGTTTTTTGCAGCCAATGGTGTTATACTAGTATTTTCTTATGCAGGAGCTCTCAGATGAGTGTAAGTAGCCCACTGAAAACCACTAACTTCTCTACCTTCTGCATTATTCCTTGTGCCTAGGAGTTTTCTGTTAAATAAATCATTACAATAAAAAGTTCTTACTGAAATATGCTATGTTTTCCTAAAGATAACTATTACATTTTTAATGAGTCTTTTTTTCTTTCAAAATGTTAATAATATCTGAGGAGTGTCTGAAAATTATACAATTTCAGGAAATTTATTTTGTGTAGTTTGTAAACTAAAAGAACAAGCAAAGAAACATGCAGAAAATACTCTCAGAGCTAAATTTCGTAAGAAACTTGAATTGCTTTGTGAATTACTTAATTACGCTAATTAACATAATTCGATACAGCAATGAACATAATTTAATAAAGTAAATGCTTAGTCCTTTTTCACTGTCTGCTTTCAGTAAGACTTGAAACTGGCATTTTGACTCTAATTTAAGGATCTTCCCAAGGTCTAGTGAAATATGCCAAGTCATCCATAAAATACAGTCCAAAAAATTCTCAGTGCCCAAGTGTTTAACCTTGTTTATCTAAATTCCACTGCTTCCTACGATTTACTATGTTCTTGATATCTTTATTACCGTTGCTGTATTATTTATCGAGAGTCTAATTGCAATAAATGTTTTATATATTTCACCTCATTTACTCCTCACAATAAAACCTGGTGTTAGACATTCTTCTCATTTAAAAGAGGAGCTCAATAAAACTCCGTCCAGTTAGCAGATAACTTGCCCGCGATTACGCAGCTACAAAATGCTGGGGCCAGGCTTCGAACCAGGGCTTTCCAGGTACAGAGCAACCTGACGATGGTTCGGCAGGCCAGGAATACTGCTGGTCACTGGGGAGAGTTACGGACACTGTCACTGACTACGCTCTCCACCCTGTGTTTTAGGTGATATGACAGAGGAGTGAATCACAGAAAACAGAAGGGAACCGAGAGTTTTCCTGGAGGCATTCAAACCATTTTCATAGAGGACGTGGCCACTGGGCTGAGTTTTGAAAGATGAGTTTTTACTAGGAAATGAATCGTTTTAGAAAAACTGTCCAAGACAGGTAAATGGGCAAAAGAGATGGTGTGCTGTCCTTCCAGGGCATGCTGAGAGGCACACAGTGGGCCAGGGCTGGGGACCTGGGGCTGGTTTCTTATTAGTCAGGCTATCTGCACTGTGCAGGGGGTAGTTGTTAACTTCTAGAAAACTGAGTCACACAAGTGATTCCTAGTCATAGGAATAAAAGTATTTATGTTTAGTAAGGACACGATTGACTTGTACCCAGTACAAATGGGATGACTCTAAAGATTGCATTGTATTGCCCTATGGGATATGGGATATTAACTGACCTTGAATACATGCTTACCCATTTCAGCTTTCCTTACTAAAGAGTGTGTGTGCGCGCGTAGGCCCAATGCCCATTTTTAAAAAAATATGTTTTATTGATTTTTGAGAGAGAGAGGAAGGGAGAGGGAAAGAGAGATAGAAACAGGTTCATCATTGATCGGCTGCCTCCTGCATCCCTCTACTGGGGATCAAGCCTGCAATGCAGGCATGTGCCCTGACCAGGAATCGAACTGGCAACCTCTTGGTTCCTGGGTCAATGCTCAACTGCTGAGCCACACTGACCGGGCCCAATACCCATTTAAAAATTGTATATATATTTTCCTAGCTGTTTCCTTTCAGATGGCATTGATGACTTACTGGTTCTGTCATTAATTAATGAGTTATATAACATCTTTCCCCAGGAGTTCCATTATCTACTTACACCAGAGTCATGTTCGTCACTCTTTGAAGAGTACATGTCAGCAAAGTGGTATGGAAACGCTCCTTAGAACAACCACTGGCACATTGAACAGGCACAGAATTGCCTGGCATCTAGGATGTGTTCATATACCTAAAGCACGAGGAGAGAGCAGTCTGGGGACAGCCTGAGGCAGGAGCGGCCAGCGTGGTCATTTGTATAGGCCTTGACTGCTAGGCTCAGTCATGACTTATCACACAGATATACATGTAATGTTGGACTACAGAGACACGTGGGTTAAAATCGGAAACCAGCTGTAAACTTTCTTCTTCATGCCTTTGCAAGCCCACTTCGTTGGCACCCTTATATCCATGGCATGCAACTTAAGAAAAATCGCCATACATTTTCTGTACATTCTTAATAGATTCTGATGAGATATATCAGTTCGGTGATGAATATGCTCAGTTCCAGGAAATCATAAAACGTTCCCACTTCCCCCAAGGCAGACCAAGGCAAGGCCGTTTCCTCCCTAATTTCTCTGCCTGGAATCCGTGCCTCTGTTTCTCCTCTCCCACCTCCCAGGTGATGTGTAACCCATATGAATCTTAGGTGACAGTTCTATCCAGGTTGGTACTCGTTGGGCTTGCTAAGCACGGGCATCTACTCTTTCCCCCTAGGGCACTATGTGTCTATAATAATAAAGGCGTGATATGCTAATTAGACCAGACGTCCTTCTGGAGGAAGCCGGGGCTTCCAGGGAAGCCCGGGTCCCGGGTGCCTGCAGGTGGCCAGAGGGAAGCTCGGGTCCTGGGGCCAGAGGGAAGCCGGCGCCGGCAGCCAGGGAAGGAAGGCCTACTCTTGCATGAATTTCGTGCATCGGGCCTCTAGTTTTACAATAAATAAATAAATAAATATTGATGTCAGAGAGGAAGGGAGAGAGAGATAGAAACATCAATGATGAGAGAGAATTATTGATTGGCTGCCTCCTGCACACCCCACACTGGGGATGGAGCCCACAACCCCAGCATGTGCCCTGACAGGGAATCGAACCCTGACCTTCTGGTTCATAGATTGATGCCCAACCACTGAGCCATGCCGGCTGGGCAACAGCACTTTTTAAAAGTGCACCTTTAATTGCTGACAGCATTACAGATGTCCCCGCTTCTCCCCGTAGGGTACTTTTGAAGGCAGTTTGGAGAAGCCTCATCACCGGGATACCTGGAGGTCCTTTCCTCCAGTGCCCTGGGCGACTACTATAATGATTTTTAAAAGGCCTATAAAGTACATAACGTACAAAATAAATGCTCAATAAATGTTTATTGTTACATTTTTTTTTAAGTTTTGAAATATCTTCAACATGTCATTGCAGCCACCAAGGACAAATAGACATATGTTTGAAAAGCTCAATTTCCTGTCTCATAGAGTCTCAACTACCTTGACGGTGATTCTAAACATAATTTTAAAATGATAACAAGATACAGATACGAAGACTGTTTTGATGGTTTCTAGACATATATAAAAATTATTTTCCGAATCACAGCTACTTTCTGGCACAATCATCTCGAGTTATTACACATTGTTGATTTTTTTATGACCAAACTGATTGGAATTAATTTTGTTTGCTCCTTTTTCAGTTCCCAGGCACCAGCCTAATTGATACTGTGTTTCTGCTTCAGTTGATTAGTTTTACTGTTTATGTGCAATTTGGGGTTTGAAGGGAAACAATGATAAGCAGAATGAGTGTCAGCATCTTTATCATCACATAGCTTTCCCATCAGCATTGCACGTGGAATACAAAAATTCATTAAAATTCACCTAGGAAACTTACAAATTAACAGTTCAGAAAAAAATAGCTAATGAGACAGCAACAGAAATTGTCGCATACAACTTGAGCCATCACAGTCTTCATTAACCTAGGACAAGTCGGTCGACACATTTTCCGTGAAAACCCTTCTTGCAGGGGTAGAGGTGTTGTCTCCAGAATCCTGAATGCAAGGAGCGGCTGGTATTCTTCCTGCTTCCTTGCGAGGGTTTTTGTTTTGTTTAGTGACCTGCTCTCACTCTGAATTCTTTGCCTCACAACCTACCCCAGTCTTTCTGTTTTCAACCCTCATTCAGGAACTACACGTGAACTTGCTTAAAGCTCTAGGATGCAGACAATACAGGGTGGGGCAAAAGTAGGTTTACAGTTGTGACTGCGTGAAACACAGTTTGTTCATGTATTATTAGTCATTAATTCTTGTGTTATTTTCCATATAAACAAAAGTAGGTTTACAGTTGTTTATATGGAAAATAACACAAGAATTAATGACTAATAATACATGAACAAACTGCTTCACACAGTCATAACTGTAAACCTACTTTTGCCCCACCCTGTATTGCATCTTCTATGTGGTTATTTTTTTATGACTTCAAAAACTGTACCAGTAACTTTTCCAATGTCCTGGCCTCTCAGTTCCTTAAACTCTTAAATTCCCTTGAACTTTTTTAACATTCCACTTCAGGAACCTACTGATAGCTTCCAGTTTATCAAACAAACAAACAATGAGATAAAGGAAAACTAATCAAACCCTACTGCTCTCAAGACTTGAACACTGAATTTTCTTTCTAAGGATTTCAATTTAGAAATTATATGACTTGCCCTTTGTGTTCGTCATTTCCCTTTATTTGCAAAATATTATCCAGTCATAATTGTGGAGTGATGCTAGAAAAAATATTGAAACATGTTAAGACTCCAATGTGGGCCCTTCCACTCTTTTTTTTTAATTTATTTTTATTGGTTTGAGAGACAGAGAGAAACATTGATTTGTTCCATTTATTTATGCATTCATTGGTTGATTCTTGTATGTGCCCTGACCGAGGCTTGAACCCATAGCCTTGGTATATCAGGATGATGCTCTAACCAACTGAACTACCTGGCCAGGGCCTTTCCATTCATTTTCACTGTGAACATAAAACTACTCTAAAAGAACCAAGCCTACTAAAATAAAAACACCACAGACACATGACTTCTCTACCCAGGTATGCCATCTGATCTCAGTGGTTCTTGCACGCCTACCGTTCCTTCCAAGGCTGTTAATAGGGTTTCCTAAACAGACTTCTTCCCTTTGCATGTTATGCTTCTTCAACCTGTTCCCGGGAGATTGGTCTACCCCAGAGGTTGGCCTCTGGTCTTCTCTCTCATTCTACACATGACAACTTGCGGACATGTCTACTTTCACGACTGCAACTACAATGTTAGCAAGTTCTACACGCAAGTCTCCACATGAGCACTCTCTTCTGAGCTTTAGTCGTGTATATCCAACAGTCTGCTGGGCATGGAATTTAACTATCTGGGTGACCTTGAAAAGATTACTCAGTTTTTTTAAATTTCCTTACTTGTCACATGGAGTAATAATAATAACAATAGTAATAATTACCTCACAGAGGTTTTTGTGAGGAGAAAATGAGATAAAGATAAAAAAGATTAGAGTAGTACCTATTAGTCTATATTATTAATTTTGTTATTTCACAATCTATGCTGTCCTGAAACTCATCATTTTCAATACCACGCCCCCCCCCCCCCAAAAAAAAGAAAGAAAAACCCCAATGCCTTATGGTTCATTAAGCCCAAGCCTCTGTGAATAGTGGTATCATCCATGGAGTTTTCCAGTCATTTCCGTGAAAACCCTTCTAGCTGGGGTAGTAGATGTGTTACCTCCAGAACCCTGCATGCAAGAAATCCATTCTGAATTTCTTATTCTCTATTTACCTCCCCCATCTTGTTGGTCAACAATCTAGTTGACTACTCTGGGATCCATTCAGCCTCCATTTTCATAGCCATAGTCTTAATGTAATCACTTGTCATTTCTCTCTGGGGGAAGGAATGTATTTTAATTCCTTCTAAACTACGTTAAGTCTTTGGTCTTAATTTGATTGAATCTATTCTCCATATTGCTTCCAGAGTTCTCTTTCTAAAATGCAATTGTTTTTATTTTCTCTCCTCTCTTTGAAGCCTTCCTTGACTCATTCTAATATTCCAGATAGAGTCCAGGCTTAGTTGATCTCACAGTACCCCTCCAAAACCTAAACCTAGCCAACATTTCTTACCTTTTCTCCCATGAAACACAACTTGTTATTCTTCTTCAAGTAATTCTTCCTCTTTCTAAAATGTCCCTCAGCTATTCTTTGCCTGGCTAATTTCTGTTTTCCCCTCAATGTCTCTTTGACAGTCTGAGCTGGGAACATCACCTGCCTGTCCCCATTACACCCTGTTTTCACATTTGTTATAACATCAATCACTCTGTGATATCCTTGAGAATAACGGTGACGAAACAACCTGGAAAAATTGTGCAGCATTCACGTGGCCAGTCTGTGTTTCAGGGCAATAGGGAAAGCAGTCTTTAAAGGTGGGAAGGCTGCCGAAACCGGTTTGGCTCAGTGGATAGAGCGTTGGCCTGCAGGCTGAAGGGTCCCGGGTTCGATTCCGGTCAAGGGCATGTACCTTGGTTGTGGGCATATTCCCAGTGGGAGGTGTGCAGGAGGCAGCTGATCGATGTTTCTCTCTCATCGATGTTTCTAGCTCTCTATCCCTCTACGTTCCTCTCTGTAAAATATCAATAAAATATATTTAAAAAAATAAAAAATAAAGGTGGGAAGGCTGACTGTATGGGAAAACTTTTCTGCCTTTGGTTATACAGCTGAGACAATCTATCAACTTTTGGGAACTGGGGACAGAGCTCCATTCTCTTAATATTTATAATAGTCATTCTGATTAAATCGAGTCCCTAGCCATCAGAATAACATTAAAGAGGACATTAAGGAGATTTCTATATAATTCTTTCTTTTGACAAGAGGAAATATGTTAAAGTAACTGTCATAGTATTTACAAGATGGCATCTGGAATAAGAATACTTTTTTATTTTAAAATATTCGTTGGAAATATATACCATATCAAACCCCCATGCCAGTGTTGCCCAGTTGAGAGGATGGGGTGAACAGCAGATGTGGAAGAATTGGGGAGAAACAAAACAACAGAATGTTGAGTGGGCCAAGCAGGAGGCTGAGCCATGGCCAAGATACTTGAAATCTTCTTTCTGGTCAAGAACTAATTTTAACTCTCTTGGCATTAGTTTCTTCACCCCTAAAATTAGATTAATTTCAAAACTCATTCCAGATTTAATCATTTAAAAATAATTTGTATACATATATACTTCTAATGACATTTTTTTAAATTTGTAATCAAACTCTTTATATGATGGTATCTATTTTAGGAGCTCTTGGTAAATCAATGTGATAATTAAGAGATTTATTCAACAAGAACTTACTGAACGTTTACTATGTGCTCAGTGGTACACGAGACTCAAGGTAATGTGTGATAAATGAATCACACCCTCTCTCTGTCCATAAACTTACTCAGAAGAGCCAAAGAGAAATGAGTGTGACTATGCCAAGTGCTACCTTGGAGACATACCAATAGTGGCAAAGGCTTCTATTTGAGGAAAAGATGAGATTGTCTGGGTGAGGACACACATGCCATGCAGGGAAGATGGCATTTAAGTCGAGCCTGGAAGGATGAGAGGGTTAGGTCAATCCGGGGAGTAAGAAAGGCCCGGAAGTAATGTGAGCAGAGCCATGGACAGTTCCTCTGTGTGCCAGAAAGCCAGTCTCCTTCGGTTACTTTCATTGCCGTGGAGCGGCCACTGGAGGTAGGCAGTAGCGTCAGCCTTGCAGATGGAAAGAGGTAGAAAGTCCAGTCCCTGACCTCAGAGAACTGTGGTGCACTGGGGAGACGGATAACAGATCATTCCAGTAACCGGTGTTGAATATTATGATAGCGAGGAGCACAGGGTGTTATCGGGGCACCGATATGCAAGATCTTCCCCAAATCCAAAGGGGGCAAAAATGGAGCTCTGCTTTCCACCCTGGGTAAAAGTCTGTCAGAAGTGGAGCATTTCTCTCCAAAAAGGAGACCAGAAGGAGCTGAGTAAGAAACAGAGGTTAGAAAGAAGACCACTAGGAGTTCATTATTGTTGGATCATAAAATCGAAGATAGAGTGAATATGAGATATGGGGCTGAAGAAAAAGGGAAGGGGCAGGTTATAGAGCCTTCATAGGCAATAAATACTGCATTCTAACTTTGCTCTCTAGGTTGGAATGAAGCTATTGGGAGCCTTTAAACTGGACTCAATAGTCTCTTTATTTATTTGAGGCGTGTGGAGGGCGGACATGAGGGATGCAGACCTGAGCTGGAAGGCTGAGTTAGGAGGCTACTCCAAGCAAGAGGTAGGGAAGGTGGAAGAAGAAGTGAAGGAGGAGGTGTGTGTGTATGTGGGGGGCGGGGGGAGCATTAACTAGATACATTTCTAAGAGTAAAATCAGATAATTGTTCCACTATTTACAGGGTTGTGAGAAAAACTTTCCCCCAACCTCCAATATCTTTCTCTCTCCAAGCTTACGAACTGGCACTCTCTTGGTGATTTCATTGAATCTCCTATCTTATATAAATTTTTATTATATATGAGAGAGAGAGAGAGAGAGAGAGAGAGAGAGAGAGAGAGAGAGAGAGAGATATCAATGATGAGAGAGAATCATCGTCAGTATAGCTTGGCAGTAAGGTCTTCCCTGACAATCTAATTTAAAATTTCATGCCCCCAAGTTGACACTCTTGATCTACCCCCTCTCCACTTCCCTACTTTATTATTCTCCACAATGCTCAGAGGCATCTGGCGAGGCAAGTATTTTATTTGTTTTGTTTATTGACCGTGCTCCTCCTATCAAAATGGGAAGTCCCCTGCTGGTGGGTCCTTTCTCTGATGTTGTCCATTACTACACTCCCAGCACTTGGAACACTGCCTGAAACATGATAGGTGCTCAGTACACGTATGAATTGCATTACCAAGTAATTTTCAGATTTCTAATTCATGTTGGAGTGGAAATACAACACGAGTGGTTGTATCACTAGACTATCGAGGGCATAGGGGGAACAAGCATGGTATACAGTAGGTGCTCAATACATATTCATGAGATAGGATTTTAAAATGAATTAGTGGAAGTAGCATAAGTTTAATCCTATGAGGCAAAACGGAATGAAAGCGGTAGAGATGATTCTGAGGATGGGAGATTTAGTGCAGCAAAGATAAGGCTGTGATATCGAGGTTAATTTAGAAAGAGGAACAATTGGAGACGATGTTAAGCTGGGGAATGAGACCTGTGCATTCTGACAAAGTAATAAACTGTATTACCTTTCGTGACATCCAAACGAATCTCTAGCATCACTGGTCTAGTTCACGTTTTCATCCTTTCTTACCAGAAATGATGCCCCAACTGATCACTGTGTCTCCAAGTTTGATTCGCCAAATCCATCCTTCCTCTTGCCACCTCTTGATTTTGCAAAATATATACTGGCTCCTAGCTTGTTGGCTTTCTGTCCCCCTGACATTCCTTATACTTATATAGTTGGCTCTGACTCTCTAGGGGTAAGTAACAGGATATACCGAGAAGAGTTATGGGATAAGGGCTCCAGCCTCATAGAGAGTCAGCAACTTCTCTGTACTTATCAATACATATTAAACATTGATATGTAATTGTAAGTTTCACCCTCTCAAAACTACGCTACCCTGGTTTTCTATTCATTGAAAGTTCTTCCCATGTAGGCACTTGTCAGAAGTCACCCATGTTCTCTAATGATTTCGTTTCCTGATGACAAATGCGTGGCATTTTGTAGCCAGGCTTGGGGATAGGCACAAGGTGTGCTATTAGCACATGCATAATGGGCATCTTCCCCTGCTCCAGTGTCAAGGTGTTTCTGACACAGCCCTGTAATTAATGAGGATGCGCGTCCTAGGGTGTGTGCTGGTAATTTGGTGATGACAGAAACATATGCCTTGTTTGAGGAACCTGACAGTGAGAGGAGGAGGGAGAAAACTGGCTAGGATGCTTATTCCTGTTGACAGTCCGCCCTGGGTGACAGTAATGAGGCTTTAGGCACGTTGGTATACATCAAGCGATAGCCAGGAGCGAGGCCAGCACTGCCCGAAGACACTGAAAAGGCTGTGTGAGTGTCCCTGGAGCAGATCAAGCAATGATGCTGCTTTCAGCATAAAGCAAATCACCAAACCCCTTAGACAGTCAACTAATGAACGAGACCAAAATCCCACATCTGCTCTCTTAACCTCAGAACGCAGGCATTCAGGCCACAGGGAGGGGAACTCACTTGTGAAACCACCAGTCGCCTTAGTCAGACATCTGGAAGTCACCCTCCTTCTCTCTCATCCCCAACACCCCATCGTTCCTAAACTATTATTTTTACTCCTAAATATTTCTTACATCTGACCTGGTTTCTCCAGCAAGAAGACTCCTCTAGAGAGAAGACTTCAAATAGTCCCCATAACTGGTCACATTCAACACTTGCCGGTGAGTGGAGAACTGGACCCAGTACTAGGGATTAGAGAGCTGAACCAGATCATGGGCTGCAGGTGGAATAAGGTTGGTTGAGGCTGTAGGACTGAATTCCCAATTTTCTTCCTGGCTGTCAGCAGATGTGATTCTTTTCTCTCAGAGGTCCCCATGGTTCCTTGCCATGCGATCCTTTCACACAGAGTAGCTTCTTTTATTCAAGGCCACCATGAGAATTTCTTGCTCTAGCGAGCTAAGACAGAGTTTTATATAAAACTAGAGGCCCAGTGCATGAATTCGTGCCTGGGTGGGGCCGATTGGGCCATGCTGGCCAGGGGGAGGGGCTGCAGGTGGTTGGCCAGCCAGCCCCGCCCCCTGGTCGAACTCCTGGTCAAACTCCTGATTGAGGGGACAATTTGCATATTAGCCTTTTATTATATAGGATAGCCTAATTAAGGGAGTGACATCCCTTCCCCTTTGCCCTACTATATTGTCCAGTCACAGGTCCTATCTGTATTCAAGAGTATGGGTCTATACTTGGATGTGATTCACTGACAGTCACCTTAGCATTATGCAAAGCCTTCCCCTCCCCCACACACAGTGTGCCAGAAGGCAGTGTTATCCTATATAATAAATATGATAATTGACCCTAACGGCAGAACGACCAGGAACGACCAGTCGCTATGATGCACACTGACCACCAGGGGGAAGATGCTCAACACAGGAGCTGCCCCCTGGTGGTCAGTGTGCTCGCATGGCGGGAGTTCCGCTCGGCCACAAGCTGGGCTGACTGCTGCGAGCGCAGCAGCAGTGGCGAGAGCCTCTCCCACCTCCTCGGCAGCACTAAGGGCTCCCGGGCTGCCAGAGGGATGTCTGACTGCCAGCTTAGGCCAGATACCCCAGGGAAGACAGGATCTGTCACGCGGATGGGGGCAGCCATTGCGGTGTAAGTGAGAGTGGGCAGGGGAGGATATATTCTCGCTGTTATTCAGGTTAAGGTATATTTGTACAGTTTCTTAACAGTGTCTAATAGAAATGATGCATCAATGAAAGGATGTGAAGAAATGGTTAAATACCGGAGCACTTAGTAAAATTGAGTTAAAGTAACCGGAAGAATTATATGACAATCTGTGCAGACTGAGAGCAGAAAAGGGGTAGCTCACACAATAAAATTAACATTTGAGAAATCAGCCTCGCACAAAGGGAGAACAGTACAAATGAGTGTGTTTTCCCTCAGGGATTTCCTTCCATCAGTTAAGAATGTGGCTTTCTTCTTTTTTCTACTTGTAATTCATCCCAGCAAGTCCTTTATTCCCAGGAGGGATCCTTTCCTCCGCCCCACTCTACTGGGATTGGATCTCTTTCAAGCAGCTATTTTTAGTCAACAGTTTATACTCCTAATTTGTTTCCTATGTATCATCATTGGGTAACCCACCAGTCTTCACACACCCTATTTATACTCCCAATCAAATGAGAATCTCAAAATCCATTAGCGTTGGAAGCATGAACTCGTCTTTACAATATTTAGGACGGAAAGAACCCAGAAGGGACAAGAAGGGTCTCGTTCATAGGTTCCATGTTGCCAGCGTCACAAATGGCCCCAAAGAATTGTCACCACAGAACTACCCTCTTCAGCCACACTGGGGATGTCCATTTCTGTAGGAGCGGTGACTATTCTTCCCACTCTGCTTTCGTCTTAGCCCATTCAGGCCTCCGTACCACAGGCTGAGAAGCTTACAAACACCATGCATTGATTTCTCCCAGCTCCCTGTTGTCCTTTGTCTTTGCAGCATTCCATCTCTGGGCCTCAAAGTCCTAACCTCATGGCTGGTTCTTGACCAAAACCAACCAACCAAACAACAACAACCCAGCGACATTTTCCCATCAGGCCTGTCGGCTTGGCTGTGAGTGGATGAGCCTGGGCCAGTAGCTACAATATTGGTGTCAAAAGTCAGAACACATTTCTTTTCAGACTAATGAACATCACCATCCTACATGCAGCGAAAACCTAATCGTCTTCCCCAATTTAAGGGAAATGACTGTGTTATTCAGTGTGAAGATCGATGCGTTGGGTGGCATGGAGGGAAGAAAAGAAAACAGGAACAATCTATTGTGTCAACTCATCATTTCATTTGCGCTGCATAATTATGCAAATTAATGTCTTGTAGATGGATTTCCATACTGAATCTAATTAATGTGTTGGTTTGTGTGCTTATTATATAGAATCACTGCTCTGTTTTTTTTTTCTCCCCGTTGAGGTTATTAACATGTCCCAATTTAGTATTATCTGAAAATAACATGAATGGCTTTTTTCTCTCTTTCAAAGAGCAAACACGGAGGCTAAATCAGTAACACTACACTCTGTCCCCATTGTGTCCTAACTGCTGCTTTTTTTCACCAGGACTTGGTTTAATTATTACCTCCCAGTAGCCTCTCATGATATGCAAATTATCCTGCATACAACAGTAACACAGATTCTTAAGCATCATTTAGACCCTGACTGTTCTTTTTTCCAGGAGCCTGTATTTTTCTTATTGACTGATTAATTGATTTTATTGATTTCAGAGAGAAAGGGGAAGGGAGAGAGAGATAGAAACATCAATAATGAGAGAGAATCATTGACTGTCTCCTACATGCTCCCCACTGGGGATCAAGCCTGCAACCCCGGGCATGTGCCCTGACCGAAATCGAACCCGGGACTCTTCAGTTTGCAGGCCAATGCTCTATCCACTGAGCCACACCAGGTAGGGCTATATTTTTCTTTTGATTGTCATGACAAAGCCCTCTAACCCTTGCTCTTCCATGGCCAAGGGGGTTCACATAATAGACGTGCATCTCAAGTTCGCTCTCATGAAGCAAATCACACAACCCTGCGATGCTTTTACCCATCGCTTCAAATTCATTCCAAACACCCCTGGTATGCTGGAGGTTGTTTACTTCCTCGGTGTTTACACATTTATGTTGCGAATATATATTTTTAATAATTTAGGATTCTCTGCCTGAATGCTTTTAACTTCCAGGTAAACTTCTTAGATGTTTAGAAATATTTTTGAGTCCTCCCCTTAACCCCCAAATTCATTAATTCTCCTAAAATACAAAATGGCCACTGCTTTGAATGAATTTATTTCCCTTTATCTTTTTCTCATATGTCTTTGTTCACCTATCCCAATACAGTTTTTTTATCATGATCTCCAGATAAAATAGAAAATAATAACAGTTACTGTTGCTTTTTTTTTTTTTTAAAGCACTTACTAGGAAACATTGCCTTTAGTTATCACAACCTCAGAGGCAGGCATAATCTCTAAATAAGATAATGCAGGACCCCTTGTGTCACCCCATACTGTAATGTCTCTGAATTCGACATCTGCATGAGCAAGCTGTTTTGGGCATGGACATAAGCAGGACTTGGGGTAGTATTATATACATGTATAAATACAGGAAGTCCTACTTGGAACTCAGGGGGTACTTCAGGCATAGTGCATCCCTTGCTAGATCTGGTCAGGGTGGTAGAGTTTTGTGCCTGTCCTGACCATGTTAGAATCTGATTTGTGTCCTGTGTGCCTGCCTAGGATTGAAGCCACCTGAGCTGTCTAATTCTAGGTGCGGTCTTGCTGGCCAAACCCTGCCCCAGGATGGTTGAACCTACCCAGAGGGGTACTGGAACCGAAACGCAACATTACTAATAACAACACAGAGTAACAATAAGAATTTTAATAGCTGATATTTACTAATCAGTTAGGCCCTGCCAAATCCTGCATTGTGTGGTTTATAGGTTCATGTTCACTTATCCTGATAAACCAAATGAGAAAAGTACAGTTGTGTCTACAAATTTAAGAAATTTACTTCACTTGTGTTCATAAGCTTTTTTAAATGTGCTAAGAATGCTTTACCTCAGTCTCTGATCTTCTCCTACCCTGTTGGGAATCTCGAGCTCCCGCTGAATCTTATGCAGGCCGAGAAAACACACACACACAGAGTTACGTGTACTGGACATTCTTATTGGTAGATAGTCTAACGCAGTGGGCGCCAACCAGTGGTCCGCGGGCCACTGGTCATCTGTGAGGTCCGAAAGGTCGGCGACCGCTGGTCTAATGTACATGTTTTCTAAAAGTACATATTGTAGCAGGGGTCCTCAAACTGCGGCCCGCCGAGGACATTTATCCAGCCCGCCGGGTGCCACTGCCTGTCCTGCTTAGCAGCCGACTCATGCCGGGCCCGCAGTGCGCATAGGAATTTGTTCATAGTTTTTTTTTTAAACTATAGTCTGGCCCTCCAACTGTCTGAGGGACAGTGAACTGGCCCCCTGTTTAAAAAGTTTGAGGACCCCGGTGTAGTTTGTGATAGAGATGCATACAGTGACCACATAATTTATCATTCGAACGTGGACACTTCTGAGGCTGAAAGGGGATGTTACAATCTATTAGCAGGTGTCACCTCATTCACATCAGATGGAACTGGGACTCTCTCCAAGAAAAGAAGGTATGTGGCCACCTGATGCCTCAGCCATTGTCAGATCACTGAACTGCGGGATGGATGCAGATTGAACAGATGAGTGTATTATGCATCTGGCATGTGAAATATATGCCATAAAAAGTCAAAATATGTTTAAAAGTACAAACTGTGCGTGTACTCTCCAATTAATTAGATTATAAGGACATTGACAGTCATGCCTTTTACTTCAATTCTATTAATAAGACTTCTAAAAATACATTATCATTTCACATTAAGTTAGATTAAAAAATTATTGTCTAGTTTCTTCACCTCACTAATCATTTCAAGTGAGAGACAAAATGGAATTCTGAGAAATTAACCAGAGTATCAATTATAGCAATATATGATTTTCATACTCTTATGTCGTTGTGTATTAGTAGTTAGCTTTCATAGCTCATTAAGACAATCTTTGGGTGATGTCAATTTTTGGCTTAGAGCCCTTTAAGTTTTTCTATGAGCTCCAGAAAGTTTTGTCTCATTACCCTGAATCCAGGGCCTTCTGCAAACGTATCTCCTTGCAATATAAAGAAAGGATTTAAAGGACTATAAGATGGGAGAAGAGAGTTATCTAAGTAAGTGAGGGAAATCCATGGTAATAGAGACGAGAGGAGGGGGTAGATTCAAGCAACAGGAGTTCAATTTGCTTGCAGTAATCGATGGAATGTGGAGTGTGGGAGACAAAGGCGTGTAGAGAACTCCCCATATTCCTGTTCTGAGGGATGGAGTGCAGAGAGGTGCCTTGACCCGAATCTGGAGCAGAAGCTGTTTCATCAGTCTTACAAATGAATCCAATCAATACAACAAACCACAAGCACAAACCTGCTCTTGACCTCATTGGTTCTTCTCCTCATCGTTTGTCTGCTACGCCTAATAACTAAACTTCAGAAAAGTGTTATCTGGAATTGCTGACTCCATTCTCCCTCGGCTTGTCCTCTCCCCTCCTCTAACAGGGTCCCTGGAAAGGTCACCAAAAACTTCCACTTGGTCAACATCGAATGTTTTCATCACTACTCTTATTGGCTCCCAGCACCGCTCCTTGAAGACATATCTTTCTCTTGACTTCTATAATGCTATGCTGACCTGCTTCTTTCTCTCCTTAATCTTTATTGCTAGTTTGTTCTCTTTTGATTACTAACCTCTGGAGAAAACCAGTGCTTAAATCTCCTCCCCCAACTTGACATCAATCCAATCTTTCTAGTAGACTTCCCTTGTCCTCTAGCTTTCAATACAAGCTATCTGCAGTAGCTTTTACATTTATATCACCTGTATTGTGCTTTCCCTTGATTTACAGACTAGACTTTTCCAAATTCCTCACTGAGACATCCCTAGGCATATTCTATTAGTTTATATCATTTCTAGGACCTTAAAAATCGGATTCCTGGCTTGATGGAAGAATTATGCAGACACACTGATCTACTGCCCCAAAGGAAATGGCTACAGAGGTCAAATCCCTAAAATGGAGTGAGTTAAGTAGAGACATAGAGGGGAAGGTGCTTGCAAAGAACCATCAACCTCCACCTTCATCAACTCTGTATCTACATTCCAGAGCTGAACCAGAGACAAGGCGCAGAGCTCTATTTTAATGAAGGCCTGAAAGTCCTCCATCCCCTTTGTCTTTCTGTAAGAGTCAACAAAAAGTGAAGCCTAGATTGATTTCGAATTTTATCATAATGGACTTGTTGTTTATTCCCAGCCAAAGTATTTGTATGACTTATGTCAATACTGGTCCTGCAAAAGATGAACACTGATAACAAATTATGATGTGCATAAGTGAAAAGTAATTGTATCAGTCCTTTATATTCCATAATACAAAGGAATATAAAGGACTGATACAATTTAGCTAGACCACCTTTACCTAATAAATGGTGAAGTCTCACACCCAGAAATTCTTACCTGATAGGACTGGGGGGCTGGCCATGGGTATTCTTGGAGAGCTATGAGGGCTATTAAAATAAGTTTCCCTGTTGAGAACCAATGATGTGGACAACCTCTTCCTACTTCAAAACATAACCCAGAGACCCGCGGGGTGTCTTTACATAATGCTTTCTGTGCTTTTTATTGATTTTTGTATTGGAATTTTTCAACAATGAAAAAACTACAGAGTTATGCCCAGTAATAGAAACCTGATAATAGAAGTTAGACAGACATATTTTTAAAGCCAGATAGATCACATTCCTATCGTGATAAAGTTCGAACTTTTCATTTCATCAATAATGGGCATAGTAAGAGATGTCATGCTTTTTCTTAATATTCTTTTGAGAGTTTAATATGAAAGCATTTTCATAGAATCTTATCAATAAAGAATAATTAGATGAGAGCAAAATATTTCTAGAGTCTATTTTAATCCATGTTCTGAAGTCATAAATGTATAATTTTGCCATTGATACATGCATACCCAAAGATAACATTTTAGTTAATATATTAGAAATACTATAAATCATTTTAGTTAATAGAGATTAATGAATACAAACATCTTTTTTTTTTAATGATATTTTAAATATCCACTCCCCCAGAATTCTGGGGATACTGTCCAACACAATGAGGACTCTTCTCAATCATCTAAGTATTATCTTTTCATGCCCATAGTGGGGCTTCTCCGAATATTCTAAAAATAGGTACCCTTTTTCATCTTGATTTCCCCCTGCACTCTTGGTACTTAGCAACGGACCGCACTGTCTTCCGTTACGAATATTCATTGATCACCTATCCATGTTGTGAGCCTCGTTGTTGGGGAGCAGCCCAGAATCTAGCTGGGGTTCCTGCCCGCTTGAACCTTAGAGTTTGGTCCAATTTTTCTCAAACGTCACTGTGCACGCGTGTTGCCTGGTTCTTGTTAAAACCCAGTCTCTGATGTGGTAGATCCGGGGCCTGGCCTTCCAGTCTGCACCCAGATGATGTTCACGGTGCTGGCCTGTGGACCACACCTGGAAGGTTTTATGTAGAAGGTTTTATCCTCCCTCGGTGCTGCTGGCTGTAGCGACTGCTATTCCTTAACTAATACAGACCTATACTTTTGTTAAGAAATGTACTATTTAGATCAGATTCCTTACATATTGTTTATCACTATTTTGGACGCAGTTCTGTTCTCTCACTCAGTTGTAACCTCTTTGATAACAGGGACTGACTGCCGGTATTTCCTTATCTCTGGCAACGCCTGGTGTGCCTGGGGTCACAGGAACCGCCCCGTGAATACTGAACAGGCGATCGTCCATGATTTAGGCTTAACTTTGCATCAAGGCTGAAGGAAGCAGTCTATGATTTCTCAGAGACCATCACGCAACGGTACTGAGGATCAGATGGGTCTGGGGGAGGGACTTCTTCCCTGGAAAGGACTGCTGCCTCCCACCCACCCACCTGCTCCCTCCCAGTCAGTCTCCTTTTCCCGCCCCTACCTGCGTGCTTTCAGTAGACAGCATCATAACGCAGCCTCAGCGAGGGCGCCCAGGGGAGAGGAGGGTGCCCGGGGGCCTGTCTGTAGGAAATGTGCCCGGGAACACAGGGTCTCATTGTTGCCACAGCGCCTCCCCTGAGCAGCAGTGGGAACGCAGGCTTCCTTCCAGTGTTTTAATCAGCCCTAAGCAGGTGCCTCAGGAATGGGGTGGTCAGAAGCCCAAGACCGCCCCTGTGAATGTGTCATAGGTCTGCCTGCCATGGCACTAGGCTTTCAGATTTCAGATCAGTTCCTTCCGGCCCTTTGGTTATTTGTTCCAACAATGCAAGTGTCCCTGAGCACGTGCACGGTTATTTATGACATAAACGCCTGCGGGATGCCACCCACAGAGCCCCCTTCTCTCTAGCTGACCTCCCAGAGTGTGTTTGTGCCTTCCCAGAGCCCTGATCCCCCCCCTCCTCTCTCTCTATTCTGTCGTGTTACACAGGGGCCTCTTTCCACGCCTCACACTCGCAGCCCCCACACTGGGCCCATCCCTGTCCCGAGGGGCCCTGCCTGCCCTTCTCCAGCACAGGTGACTCCCTGTGGCCAAGGCAATGAGTTCTGGGCACCAACTGAATTACAGACAAAGCGCAGGGAGACCAAACCCAAGCAGGGAGGTCCCCTTTGCAGGAGGTGGAGTCTGACCCCGTCTGTCTGTTTGTTTTTAATCACCGATGAGCTGAGCGGCAGCCCGGCCACAGGGAGAGCCAGGGAGCCGGGGCGAGGGTCTGCCGCGGAGAGTGAGCGCTGAACACTATTTCGAAGGCAAACCATCCAGCTGCCTCAGCAGACCCGGCCCCGGAGGAGCCTGGCAGCATTTAATTAGCAGGACAAAGGAAAGGCCCGGTAATCACTGTGTGAAACTGCCAGAGAAAAATTATGAATCCAGAGGACAAATCATCAGTAATTAACCCCAATCGGAGACTGCAAGGGGGGCCTCCCAAACCGAGGGGGCGTGCACACATACTAAATGTGCTTGTCTGGAACGATTTCAGCGCGTTTAATTCAACTGTAAATTCACAAGGACAGGAGACCCATCGCGAGGGCAACAGGCTCCAGGAAGCAATTCCCTCACCCTTACTCACAGGGGGTGTGAACGACCCCCCTGGCTTCAGGTTGGACTTTTACAGGATTAGCTTATTTCCCTGAGATATTGTGGGGGCAGCAAAAGGAGCAATGGACTTGGGGTTTGGGTATGAGGAAGGGAGGGAGGTCTGACTATAAATCTTCAAAGAGAGATTAGCAACCCAGGGAAACCACATCCCCCCGACTCCGGGTCAACCCCGAACGTTCTCACTCTTTTTAAAAATAACTCCAGCTCATATATTAGCTTTTTAAAAATATATATTTTTTATTGACTTCAGAGAGGAAGGGAGAGATAGAAACATCCATGATGAGAGCGAATCATCGATCGGCTGCCTGCCACACACCCCACACTGGGGATGGAGCCCGCAACCCGGGCATGGGCCCTGACCAGGAATCGAACCGTGACCTCCTGGTTCATAGGTCGACGCTCAACCCCTGAGCCACCCAGCTGGCTACAGTACCTTTTTTTTATGACAACTTCCATGACCCCAGGGTTTGTCTGCTCTTGGCATTCTGAGCCATCTCTATTCATATTCGCGTATCTCACATTGCCTTGTGGTTATTCACGCTCCATGATGATGACCCTTCTCTCCGCTCTTTCAGGGCAGCATCTGGACTTGGTTATTGATACTCAGAGTCTGGCTCCTAGTTCAGTTGCCTGGCCGCATACGAGCTCCTTGACAAAGACGTTTGGATTTCAAGTGCTGAGCTTTGTGCTCCTCCGCTGCTAGGTCTGCTGTGATGTGAAGGGATGAGGCGCATGGAAGGAAGTGACTTCACTGTTAGGATGTGATGCCTTTCAGAGCCATGGCCTCGGCATCACAAACACAGGCGGCGATTTCAGAGAAGCCACCTGGGCAGTAAAGCATGGTGTCCTGAAGTGAAGACGCGTTGCTTTCTGAAGACGGTCCTGTGTGCGTTTGCATGGCCAGGCGGACTCTGAGAGGCCCTTTAACATGGATTCGTGAAAGTCCGTTTTGTGCTGGGGATTCATCATTTTGGTGTAAAGATCGTGGGTAGCCATGAATTTGGCTTCCAGGGTGCCGCGAGATAAGGAAGTAAGCTTCATTAAACGGGCCCTGCAAATCCTAGAACGTGCACACCCCGTAAGGCCGCTTACTACGTGATCAATTTACTCAGATGTATGTGCTATTTTATTTCTAGGACTTAGATATCTTTTTTTTTATTTATTTTAATTTATTTTCCTGCTTAAAAACTCCTTTTTTAAAATTAATTTCTTTATTGATTAAGGTATCACATATTTGTCCTCATCCCCCCATTCCCACCCCTAACCCCTCCCCATGCATGCCCTCACCCCCCTGTTGTCCGTGACCACTGGTTAGGCTTATATGCATGCATACAAGTCCTTTGGTTGATCTCTCCCCCTTACCCCCACCCTCCCCTACCTTCCCTCTGAGGTTTGACGGTCTGATCGATGCTTCCCTGTCTCCGGGTCTGTTTCTGTTCATCAGTTTATGTTGTTCATTATTTCCCCTAGATGAGTGAGACCATGTGATACTAGATTAGATATCTTTTTAGTAGCCCTTGGGATCCACCTCGTGCTTGGAGAAATTCATATTTAGAATGTTCTGGAATTATCATGCTCCCAGAATACCTGGGGCGTGCAGGGGTATAGCTACTGTTTCAGGTCAAATACAAATCATGTAGAGAAATGGGCTTTTTCTCACACGCCTCAATGTGCATGACACACTTCACCCTTTACTTTTTATCTGGCTGTAAAATAACAGCTGCAATTTTTTAAAAAATTAACTCAGTTTACAGTCCTAATGCCAAGATTGCTGCCTGAGCTATCTTAAACTTGATTTTTTTTTTTCTCTCGAAAGAACCAATTTATTGTTGAAATGGTACCTTGTTCCATAAAAGCACTTGTAATTTAAATAGAGGACACCTCGTCAGGTTTCACAGGGATTCAAAGTATATTTTTTGAAAAAATGGGGATGGGGGTGTTATCTTGAAGATGATTTCCTAAACCATTGTTAAAACTGTTATTTTGAGATTAAAGAGGATTTGGCCCAAAGGGTGTTTAAGCAAATTTCTGTGCTAATCGCATCCTACCATTGTAAATACCAGCCCTGCGTGACAGCAAAGGTTTCCGTAGAAAAAATCCCCCCTGGGAATCGATTCTTGATTCATATTCTTGAAATGGTTATGAAATGGGATTAGTAGCACTTGTTTAATTTTCCTGCCTCTGTGCCTTTGCAGAGGCTGTTCCCTCCACCCGAACACCCTTACCTCCCAACTCCATCTACTTAAATCCCAGCCATTATTTCAGTCTCAGTTCTATCATATCCAGGGGCTCAGGGCTATGGGGCAGAGGAGAGAAAGGGGGGCTGTCTTTTCGCGATGATTCCAGTGGGGCTGGGTTCTCAGATTTCCGTGTGATGGTTAATGAAACAATATGGGTTTCAGGGATACAATTCTATAGCACATCATCTGTATATTGTCTTGTGTGTTCAACCCCCAAAGTCAAGCCTCCATCCATCTCCATTTATCCCTCTTTACCCTCTCCTACCCTTCCCGCCCCCCCCCCCCCCCCCCCACACACACACACATTCCCCTTTCCTTCTAGTAATCACCATGCTGTTGTCTGGGAAGTTAAGATTAACTTTAAAAACTCAAGTCAGAAACTAAATGGACGCTATCCCATGGACAGATGACATCAATGGAAACTTTTTTTTCCTTCGAGGTGATGGATGCAATTTTCTATTAAAGTGACCTTTGCTAGAAAAGTTTTCCCTGTAATGATTTCCTGTCCTCTGGGCTCTGCAGCCAGAACAGAAAAACGGGCTTAAGCCGGATTCAGTGACTTGAGGTTGACGTGGGAAGAGATGTGGGCACACGGGCCCTCCAGCTCCCAACAGCGCAGCCCTCCTTGGCCATCGCCTAGAGCAGCGTCTCCCTCCCGTTTTATTGGGAAGCAGCTGTGGTCCTCAGGCCTACAGACAATCCCAGATGAATGAATTAGCATAACCTGAGCCAGGCGTAGGGACCCAGACAGGGGCCTGCTAGGAAAGGGCGGGGATCTAAAGGAGAAAGAGGCAAGAAGAAGGCTTAGTCCCAGATAGGAAAGGATGGTGGAGAGTGTGGGTGGGAATGAACACAACTTGAAATAGCTTGCTATTCTTGAGTGAGTGTGTGTGTGTGAGAGAGAGAGACAGAGAGAGAGAGAGAGAGAGAGAGAGAAGCAGAAGAAGGAGAAGGAGAAGAAGAAGAGAAAGAAGAAGAGGAAGGAGGAGGAGGAGGAGGAGGAGGAGGAGGAGGAGGAGGAGGAGGAGGGGGGGGGGGGGAGGAGGGGGAGGAATGTGAAAACCATCACTTTTCTTTGCCAGTTTTCGGTCAGTCAAGGTGTTTCCCACCGTGGCTCCTGTTTCCTGGGCCTTGTCCTCTGTATCATTTCCCATCACCTGTCTGAGTTCAACACAAACTCTAGAAATTCCTCAGATTACCGACAGCCTCTTAGCATGTGTGACTCTAATTTCTTTGTACGTTCACATGTCACACGAGCTATCTGAGCCATGCATGTAGGACCATAGGAATCTCGGAGACACACGCTGCGTCTCCTTGATTTTCAGAGTGATTTCACTTCATCGGGAGGGAGGCTTGTCTTCCCAGCACGTGCTGGTTCTTCCCTGACAGGAGAGGCAGAAGCATTTCTGCACTGGCCTCCTCTCACAGGAAGTGGATGTGAAGCGAGAGTTTCAGGCGTGCAAGTTCCTCCAGGAATGAACCAGCAGTGGTCATGGGAGCAGATAACAAGGTCTGCTTTTAAGTGATGATCTGCAGTAAGTCGTCATTGTGGTTTATATATTATGATCTGTCCTGCTACTTATAGAAAGAGCTTCTATGGGTGGAGTTATTTGAAAGAGTATTGATATTCTCTTCTCTTAATTTGCTCCATATTGGATTTCAAAACACACACACACACACACACAGTTACTAGCACTTTCTTAGGGATAAGAAATACCAATAATAAATACAGAACAATGTCTACTTTTTCTCATTTGAATGAATTCAATATTAGAATTGGTTGGAAAGCTCTCTTTTAGCGTAAAACATTATGAACTTTGCTCAGCGCACTAGCTGGTCTCCCTGAAAATATTTATCCTTGACACTTAAATAAAAGCATACCTGAATTTGAATGCATTCAGGGACAGAATAAAGGGATAAATGGGTGAAGACATAGAATGAACTCTTGTCTAGTATTTGTAGCTGAGATGATTTCACTATATCATCTGAGATACGCCATAGGCTTATATCGGAGACACTTAACCCACAAGTCTTAAATACAATCCGCATCGACTTAAGCCAATGAAATTCATTTCAAATAGCTTTAAAAAGAAATAAAAGCAACACTTTTTGTTGCAGGAAGATCTGGAATTCAACACATATTTGTATAGTAAATTATTCAGCCAAGAAGTCTGGATAATGTAAGAAGCATGAAAAGAAAGAAAGGTGGGGAGTGTCTTAGTCTGTTTGGGCTGCTATACAAGATACAGGAATACCACAGACTTGTAAACGGCTGGAATTTTTTCCTCACAGTTGTGGATGCTGGAAATCTGAAATCAGGGTGCCAGCAAGGTTGAGTTCTGGTGAGAACTCCCTCCTGATTCGTATAAGGGCACTAATCCCACTCATGAGGGCCCCACCCTGACCTGATCTAACCCTAATTATATCCTAAAGGCCCCACCTGCTAAGACCATGTAGAGTTTCAATATGTGAATTTTGAGTGGACATAGTCAGTCCACACAGTGAAAAAAAAACTATGAAAAAGACTATTCAGTTGAATTAAATTTTCCCTGCGTCTGCAGGTATCTCCTGATACATATCTGACCCAATATTCGGCATGACCCTGGGTTATCGCTCTTCCCTTCACCAGCTATTTTATTATGCCGATTTACTCTCAAACTTTTTTGGATTTATGTTTGGAGGTGAGAGTACTCCCTGAATGCTTTTCCCCCAGAAAGCATGATTCTCCTGGATTAACTGAAAAGCAAATTACAAATTAGATGTGCACAGGTGAGTTTACACAGCCATAGGTTTTTTCTGTTGTTTTTAAATCTCCTTGAGTTTATTTTGGTGCTTTCTGCCTTCTACAGTTGTGATTTTTTTTTTTTTTATTGCAGGATTCACTGAAAATCACTGATTTTACCTTGTACAAAATTTTGTTTTTTCACAAAGAATTTTGAAACGCAAACTGTTTAGTAAGTATGCTTGGGCACTTTATCGGGATAAATGTGGTAAAAGTAAGCCTTTGAGTGAAATATTACACACTTAGAAATCTTCTTGTTTTTGGAAATAAATCTACCCCCCAAGATGTATTAAGTAAGAGGTGATCTTGTGCATCGACATCTGTCCCCCACACATCCCACCGCCGGGCTGCTGTAGTCATACCATCGTCTACTCTGAAAATAACCTCCGAGTTACAAATTTTCCACAGGTCCAAGCAGCAGAGGGTGCCGGGTGAGGAAGGAGGTTTTCATGTTTATGGAAGGCCCTCTGCCGAGAGGCCAGCCCCATCACCAAGGCCCCAGAGCGGCAAGCGGAGAATGCCCTCGCCTCGCTTCCTCGCGCTGATGGATGATCTAATTCCAGCTTTTTCACTGTGTAGAAAGCTCTTGTTTCGCGGGAAGCGCTTCTCCCTGCCTGCATCCTATTTTTACCTCTGAAATAAATTTTAAAAAGTGCAAGGATGGGATTTTTGTTATGAAGAGCCCGCTGCCCTCCTTTGAACCGCGACTGCGTATCATCACTGAGCATTCGTCCTGCGAGGCCCCTGCCGTCGCATCACCTCCCGGGCCGGACGCCACACCTCCTCTGGGCTGACAAGCCTCTTCTTCGTTAATGAATGTCCAACGCACCTCCACACCCAATGACATGTCAAGAGTCCCGACTCCCTCCGGCCTTCAGGAGAGAGGCCTTCTGAAAGAGCTGATTCTACTTGGCTTTTAAGGAGGTAGAAGATGCAACGCTGGGTGAGAAGACATTCACCCTGTAGGTGTTTGCATCGTTACCTCTCGGCCCTAGACTCTCCATTCCAATAATTACAGGCTGTTGCTGTTCCTTGTGATTAAGCCTCTATCCCAGTGGTCGGCAAACTCATTAGTCAACAGAGCCACAGTTTGCCGACCACTGCCCTAGGAGACTGGGAGCTCAAAAGGGCTAGGTCTCCGCCCTCTTTAACTTGGTAACCCCTTCCCTTGGTAGAGGGCTTTGAATACAGCAGATGATCAATACATTGTGAGCGGAACTTTGGAATATCTAGAAACGAATGTTTCGGCTACCTCCCACTCCCACTGGATCCCAAGGAATGTGGGAAAAGGGAGGGGCCAGGGGAAAAGATCTCAGAAATAACACGCAAAAATTGGTGGAAATAGGTTTGGTTTTCCTTCACCTCTCTCCTTCCTCTCTCTCTCTCTCTCTCTCTCTCTCTCTCTCTCTCTCTCTCTCTCTCTCACACACACACACACACACACACACACACACACACACACACACACATTACCTTGTTCATCTTCTCTTATAACCCAATATTAATAGTAATTACGAGTTCTGTGTGTTACTGGCTTTCCTACTTCCTCTATGTGGGGGGATAATCTTATCGTTAGGAATTGGACGTGGTCAATTGCCGAGTGCCTCCATTCTCAGCGGCCGGTAGCAGAACTGAGCATAGTGTCTCCCGGTTTTTTCATTGTCAAGGCGAGGTCTCTTGTCTCCTCTCGGCCCCTCCTGCTTCTCTCAAACACAGCTCCGCCCGTCCCCTCTGACCTTGCTCTGGGGTTCACCACGGCCTCCCCCTCATTCTAGTGCTTTTTCCTTCTACGTGTCCTCAGATCTCTCCCATCCTCCGCTGGCTGCCTTGACTCTGTAGCTCCTCGCGGTTCCAGCCTCCTCACCCTGTTCTCCTTCATGAACAGGGCATCTACGCCCATGGTCCCCACACCCTCCTTTCCCATCTGCAATGCAACGCACCCCGGTTAGCTTCGGTGCCAAACAGGCTCGCATTTCTCCGACAAGAGTCCACACCAATGGGCACGCATCGGCGGGCTTTTCTATTCCCGGAGTAACGGCCCGAGCAATTTTCATTGGCTGGATGGACTCATTCTGTGACTTTTTGTGGGACCAGCGATCCGCTTACCCCCTGTGACCTCTGCCTCCATGTTTCTCCCACGAGCGTCTCTTCTGCCCTCCACCCCCCTGTGGCATTTCTTATGTTCCACCCTCACAGCCCACTGCTCTGCTCGCCTTACATCTTAGTCCCCTTGGATGCCAGCCTCTCCTCCTTTAGATGAAACCCCGACTCACCCATGCATGTGAGAGACACGTGTATTTCCAGGGCCCGATGCCCCCGAGGCAGTCTAACTTCTGTCCCACGTTTCCGCCCAAACATTGCAGAAATACTCACTATGTAATAGGTTCTTCTTGAAAGAATTTGTAACTTTGTCTTCCAGATCTTTTCCCCCTATCCCACACTGCATAGCTTTCTTTTTTATTTTTCTTTAACATATTTTTATTTCAGAGAGGAAGAGAGATTGATAGATAGAAATATCACTGATGAGAGAGAATAATTGATAGGCTGCCTCCTGCACAACCCCCTCCCCGCACTGGGGATCGAGCCCGCAACACAGGCATGTGCCCTTACTGGGAATTGAACTGTAACCTCCTGGTTCATAGGTTGATGCTCAACCACTGAGCCACACCAGCCGGGCTGCATAGCTTTCTAATAATCATTGCCACCCATCTGGTCTCCCCACACTGAAGTTATCATTGCGTCCTATTCCTGACCCATCACATCCAACCAACTGCCCAATCATTCTGATTTTCTACTTTGCAACCACAAGCATCTGAGACCAAGTTCAAGTACATTCCTCATTCTCTTCAGTAACGCAGACAGCGGCAGACAAAACACAGGAATGCTCTGACTCGGAATGTCTAGGGACAGTTTTGGAAAGTTGCTTTCCGTTACTGATAACTTTATTCCGTTGCCTACCCCGTTCCCCTCCGCAGTTCTCTCTCAATCTCCCTCCCCGTGTCCGAAATGGGGCACGGACATGTGTCTCTCGGTTGTACTAGGATAGCTGCCTCTGGACACCCGAGGTCAAGTTTTAGGCTCTGTGCTTGATGCAAGTGACATGACCGAGAAGCACTCACTTCTCCCTCTTTCTCCTTTCCCTTCCCGTCCCCTGTGCTTTCTGCATGACTCACTGAAGTGTTGTCATCGTGTCCTGGACGGTTTCTCGTTCTCTGTCTCTGCTGCCATCCGTCTCCCACTGGGCTATCTGGGCACAGCGCGAGCTAATTACAAGGCGATCAGAAAGGCCGGCCTTCTCCTCCCCGGAAATGCTTCTTCATAATGAAATGGAGCATGCGGTTGAATGTGTAGCTTGAGTGTTGGAAGAAAGATAGCAGACGTTTGGCAAAGTCTAGTCCATGCCATTTTCATGACATTTTGAAACACGCATCGTGGTCCAGCCTTCATGGATGTCCAAAGCTTTCTTCTTAATCACACAATCTGCCCACCTCCCCCTGCATGTCGGCATCCACGTGTCCCCTCTCTTTGCTGAAGGTCCCTAAGCCGTCCCCACTGGACTATGTACCCTACTTAGGACCAGCTTATGTAAAGGAGTGTGGCCCCTTCCACTACGTGATTTAGAGATGCCAAAAACCAGCTCTCAAAGGCCGTGAAGTATTGCAATCCCGGACAGACATCTCTGTGGCTCTTGTTCACGCAGCAAACACACTCTCCAAGAGGGCAGCAGCCGGAATCGAGGGGCTTATTTTCTGCCTTTGCCCCCTGCAGGGCGTCCATCCTCCAAAGAAGTCTTTGTTTCCATGGGCAACAGAGCGACCCTGGTACCCAGATTCCAAAGCCCTGACTCTCACGCCCCGAGGTAAGCAGCCTGCTGCACGACACAGATACCGAAAGCAAAACTCTCTCCGTGCAAGACCCGACCAGCATGGGCTGCGGGGAGTCACGACAGGCTGCCCCCAAGAGCCCACCTCCACCCGGGCCCTGAGAACGGCCCCCGAGAGAGGGCTCCAGGCCCCGTGGTTCCAATAACCTGTGCATTCAGGGGCGGGAGAGTTGGGTCAGGTGTTTGCAGCTTTCATATGGGTTTGACATACAACAGTGTCATTGATGTCATCGATGTCATCACCGCCCTTCATGTTCCAGGCAGAACACGGTGTCTAGCAAATCTGTTTCTAGATCAAGGCGAGTTGAAGGGATTTTCGTCAGGCTTTGAAACCGAGAGTTTGGGGGCACGCACGTATCATCACGCGTTTTTGGCTGCGAACAAAAGTGGGGGTAATTACCGTTACACGCTTCCAGCTCATCCTTTTCTTGTCTCATCTGCAGGTTCAAGTATGTCCTCCCACAGGAGACCGGGCTATTTCTAAACAGTATCTAATGATAATTGGTAAGTGTAGGTGATGCCAGCAACATTGCTGTCTACGGATGATTTTGTCCGAGTCTCCCATTTGGGCTTCTTCTAATCTGAGAGGCCCCTGGCGGAATCCGTGCTATTGCCAGCGACGCCCGCGTTAGGGGTCGCCTTCACGAGACACAGACTCTCCACCTCTAAGTCTGCGCTGCCACAGGGGAAACAGGCTCAAGTGACATCTGTGGTAGACCACGGTGCGTGCTTCCAAATGTCCTAAGCCCGCTCCCAAGCGTGGTTCTCTGTCCTGACAGGCCACGGCTTTCCATTGCAGAGACCTTAACTATTTTTATGTTTTCATTGATTTCCAGAGAGAGGAAGGGAGAGGGGAGAGGGAGAGAAACGGCAATGCCATGTCTTCGAGCCCTAACGCTCCGCAGCTTTAAGAAGGAGTGGGGAGATCTGGGAATTTTTATGACCGGGGTGCACCGGGACAGTGGGTCGAGGGCTGTCTTTCTGTTCGACGGCTTTTCGTGTGCCCACTTGCAGCGGATCCCGTCAGAGCGCCCCGGATGGCAGAAGCGCATTGGAGTTGGTTGGATGTGATGGGTCAGGAATAGGACCCCATGATAACTTCAGTGTGGGGAGACCAGATGGGTGGCAATGCTTATTAGAAAGCTATGCAGCCCGGCTGGTGTGGCTCAGTGGTTGAGCATCAACCTATGAACCAGGAGGTTACAGTTCAATTCCCAGTAAGGGCACATGCCTGTGTTGCGGGCTCGATCCCCAGGGCTGCCCCAGATGAGCACCGTGACCTTGGCCGGAGTCCGTTAACCTCCGGGGCCTCCGTTGTTGTCATCGGTAAAAGCCTGGAGGTTGAACTTGATGATCCCCCGGGCTCTCCTGAGAAGCACCGTTTTATGATTCTCTGGGAGATACTTATGGAGGTCTTTCGTGGTCACGTTCGCATCCTTCACTGTGTGGAGCAGCAATAAACAAGAATAACCTCTGCTCCCAGATTAGAATATTCTGGAATTTACCAGAAAGTAGACGCCAAGACCCTCCTAAGGAGACTCGTGATCACATCACTTGATCTGGGCATTGACAACGAAGTGACTCCGCATCTCCTCCAGTTTCCTGCATTCACAGCCCAATCCGGCCCGACCCTCACTGTCCCCCGTGGCTGGGAGCTGTGCGCCCGGCGGCCTGGATGGATGCCTTCCTTTGCTGTCGCCTGACATGGCTTCTGTTGCCCATCAGCGTGGTGACCAAGGCCGGCTTCTCTCGCACAGAGAGAGGATTTCAGGGGAAGGCGGCCAGCCCTTCCTGTCGCTTAGATTTCTTTGGTTGCGTGTCATCTCTCACCCCCCTGGTGGGAGGTCCCTGGCCTGTGCTGCAGCTTTTCATCCCTCACAGATGTGGAGGAGACTAATAATGTCCCTGGAGCCTATCGCTGACGGAAGGACACAGGAGACAGAACTGTCTTTGGGACATTTTATTTTTTTCCGAATCTCTGCTTCATTTATTGTATTTTAAATTATAATTTTTATAAATATCTTTCCTGATAAGCTGAGTTAACGAGACTTTTTAATTAGCTTTCTTTAAAAAATTCTTTATTATTGAAAGTATTACAACATATGTCTCCTTTTCCCCGTGTCCTCTCCCAGCCTGCCCCCGCCCCCAGCCCTGGCCTTCACCCCCTGCCATTGTGTGTGTCCACGGCTTATGATCGCATGCATGCAAGTTCTTTGGTTGATCTCTTTCCCCCAAACTCCCCCCTCCACCCTCCCCTGCCTTCTGCCTTCCCTCTGGGGTTTGAGGGTCTGTTCGATGCTTCTGTGTCTCTGGATCTGTGGTTTGTTCATCAGTGTATTTTCTTCATTAGATTCCACAAATGCGTGAGATCATGTGATACTGGCTGGCTTATTTCGCCCAGCATAATGCTCTCCAGGTCCATCCACACTGTCGCAAATGGTAAGAGGTCCATTTTTCACAGCAGCGTAGTATTCCGTTGTGTGGATGTACGTTTTTACCCTTCCTTTCCAGAACCGTCACAGGGTGCCTCTCTGGAGCCCCGCTTTCTGAGGCTTAGGTGTGGATACCGTGTGATCTGGGAGCTGGCGAGTATGTAAGGCGGCGCCCCCTCAAGGGGGTTTGCCTTCGGAGAGTGTATTCTCGGTACTAACAACAGCGACAACGAACGTGAGACCCGAACATGCAGGTGCACCACTGTGCCTGACGTGAGTGCCATTTACAAAAACACGACGGGACAAGGCGGCTGGCCTCAACTCCTACGTGTGGAGCTTGGTTATAAATGAGTCCCCATCACTCACTGGGGGAGAGCTGCTCCCCATAACTGTGATGCTGCCGAAGAAGTCCGTGCCTCAGAGCATTACATGTCACCTGAGGGCGTCTGAATCCGTTAATCCACTTCAAAATCTACCATTATTTCAGACTAGCAGCCCAGTGCACAACATCCGTGCACTGGGGTGGGGGGGTCCCCTTAGCCCGGCCTGCACCCTCTTGCAGTCCGGGACCCCCGAGGGGACCTTAGTGCTGCCACGGAGGCGGCAGAGGCTCCCACCACTGCCGCTGCACCCGCCAGCCGTGAGCCCGGCTTCTGGCTGAGCGGAGCTCCCCCTGTGGGAGGGCACTGACCACCAGGGGGCAGCTCCTGCATTGAGTGTCTGTCCCCTGGTGGTCAGTGTGCGTCATAGCGACTGGTCGTTCTGCGTTCGGTTGATTTGCATATTAGGGTTTTATTATGTAGGGTAGTAGCTCATCTGTGCACAAAAAAACCCCCAAACAACCAACAAACGGATGGTTGCCAGGAGGGAGGGTGGTTGGGGAGGGGGGTGGGTGCAAAAGGTGAAGGATTAAGACATACAGATTGGTAGTTACAAAACAGTCAGGGGTACGTAAACTACAGCGCATGGGATATAGTCAGCAATACTGCAGTAATGATGCATGGGGCCAGGTGGGTATGGACTTACCCGGGAAATCATTTCATACATTACAATAATGTCTAACCCCCGAGCTGTACACCTGAAACTGATATACAATAATCCTGGATGTCCACTGTGATTGAAGAAAAAACAACACCACCACTTGCTTTCCCTTCCTACAAAGTGAGAACGAAAGCTCCGTGTCCTGCGCGTGTCTCCCCAGTCCGCGACAGATGTTATTTTCAGGCGCCGTAAGATGTAATTAAGTCTTTGAACCTTTTTGAGGGCTTTTTCTATCAGAAGAACAGAATGCCATTGGCTTTGCATAGAATAATGTTGCCTGCCCTTTTCTTAAAATAAAATGTTCCAGGGTCATCTCAGCACCTCTCCTGTTTTCAAGGGGAAAGCTGGGTTTCGGGGTGAGAGGCTGAAGGGACAAGCAGCAGCACTCGTGGGCTCGGGCACACGTGACGCCGGCTTTGAATCGGGCTGCCCAAGTGTCCCTCTCACAGACGCTGCTTCCGGCCAGGTCTCCTCCCCCTGCGATGCCTCATTAGCTCTCAACACACGTTTCCCTGCATCAATCTAAAAGCGCACCTTAATTAGGCTTTACTGGGCTGGTCTGAATGATTTATTCCATTCGGAAAACTCAAAGGAAAGAAAAAGATGACCGTGGGCAGCTAGCATGAATAACCACCACGGTTTCAAGCTTTGGGTGAGGGTCCATGGCATTTTCAATGCTCCAACCTCAACACCAGGCAGTCAGTGGTACTCACAGGCGACCTTTCTCCCTCACCCTATGAAGGCTTGTGTAACTGTGACATTGCTAACGTCTTCCCAAGACTCCTTTTGTTCCTGACACCGCCCTACCCCGTTCAGTCCTTTAAAACAGTCAGTGGTGGCCCTAGCTGGTTTGTCTCAGTGGATAGAGCGTCAGACCTCGGATTGAAGGGTTTCAGGTTCGATTCCCATCAAGGGCAGGTACTTCGGTTGCAGGCTCGATCCCCAGCCCTGGATGGGCCCAGGTGGGAGTCAACCAATCGATGTGTCTCTCTCACATCAATGTTTCTCTCTCTCCCTCTCCCTTCCACTCTCTCTAAAATATCAATGGAAAAATATCCTCGGGTGAGGATTAACAAAACCACAAAACAACAACAACAAAAACTCAGTAAGTTGTTGAGTGTGGTGAGTGGACTTGCATTTGAGGATGTGTGCTGTCAGTATCCTTCATGACCTTTCTCCTTCCCTGGACTCCGGCGAAGACTTCCCATCCATCCCTGACACGGACGACCGAGTTCTCTCCCTAATGCTGCCCACGTAGGACATTCGCCCTGAGTGTTTCCAAAGTTCCTGTCCTTTGTCCTCCATCAAACCCAAAACATTATCTTTCCATTTCCCATTTATTGCTTTCCAGGTATAGTGTTAGGGTCTAGCAGATGGGATGTACAAGGAGTAGCGACTGCAATGTATAGTGTCAAGCAATCCAATAAATGAACTGGCTGATCTGAAGCGTGGTGCGTGAATATTTTTCCATGTTTGATGGGATATAGTGACACCTTCCAACTATGGTATGCAATTTCCTTCACACATAAAATTCCTTTTCCTTCCCCGGTATGTTCCTGGGTAATATCTCAACAAATGCTCCAATGACGCTCAGCTTTCCTGTCACATGTCCTTCTCTTTATCCTCTCCACATGTTATCTCAACATTTTATTAGGAAAGCTACTGAGGGGACATAAAAATGGTAATAAACACCACTGAACACCCCTAGTTTTTGCCCCTACTCAAATGCCACAATCAATATTTTGTTTCACTTTGCGTATCTGTTCATCTATCTACCCACCCATCAATCCATCATATATTATTTTCCATTTCAGAGGAAACAATAGACATTACTACACTTTATCAACATGCTCATAAGGTTTTTAAAAAATGTAATTAGAAACAAACTTTATTTTGGAATCATAATAATGAATGATTTAATGCCTGGAATTAATTTTGAAGCCATGCAAATCCCTTCTGTATGTATTTACCTGAGCTTAAAATGAAGATTTATGATTGGGAATAATTTTCCTATAATAACTTCTGTTTTTCTTCGTAAGACATTGTTATTTGTGATGCTCATGCAATTATATGCCAGTGTAACTCCAGGATGTAATGACATTTCTCTTTGAAAGCATTTAAATAACTCAGGAAATTGCTTTCCTGCTCTGTTTCCTGACTTAAACCCCACTTTTGCCATGTTCATTTTATTATGCAATCTGTCTCAACTCACCCAGGCAGAATACATTCCACCGCATATACTGTGCGCTGAATGTTTCACTGGTTGATAGCCATATAATTATATCCATTCTCGCATTTATATTTGTACATAGCCATTTAGCATACTATATATAAACACTCCTGTTTATAAATGTGCATACAAATAATGTCTGAATAAGGATTTACACATTCAGTTTTCCTACTTTAGTGACTTCAGCTGATTTTTTAATAGGACATTTCAGGAATTATAATTTACTTTAAAGATTACAAAGGATTCATTAAGTAAGGAAGGATGGAAGAAGAATAACTCAATAAAAGTATAATGTCTAATTCGTTTTATTAGGAAATTTAAAAAAAAATTAAGACCTTCACCTCCATAAATGTACTGATGTTATTTTTCAGTCCATAACACACAAGCATGCTGTCAACCAATTACAATGAATTAATGCATTTCCACATAAATTCATATTTTATGGGAGAAGCTATTTCCACCCAGGTGGCCCTAGTATTATATGAAAATTCCTGTAAGCAAATGCACGTAATTCCTTTCCTGTTGACCTCAGTGCAACTTTCATGGCAAGAATATGGGCTCCATTACAGGGGAGGGTGGTGGCTACAATGTGAGCCAGGCCATCGGTGGGTGATTGCTACAGTGTGAGCCAGGCCATCGGCGGGTGATGGCTACAATGGGACCGAGACCATCAGAAGGTGATGGCTACAGTGTGAACCAGACCGTCAGAAGGTGATGGCTACAATGTGAGCCAGACCATCGGAGGGTGATGGCTACAGTGTGAACCAGACCATCGGAGGATGATGGCTACAATGGGACCCAGACCATCAGAAGGTGATGGCTACAGTGTGAGCCAGACCATCGGAGGGTGATGGCTACAGTGTGAACCAGACCATCGGAGGATGATGGCTACAATGGGACCCAGACCATCAGAAGGTGATGGCTACAGTGTGAGCCAGACCATCGGAGGGTGATGGCTACAGTGTGAGCCAGACCATCGGAGGGTGATGGCTACAGTGTGAACCAGACCATCGGAGGATGATGGCTACAATGGGACCCAGACCATCAGAAGGTGATGGCTACAATGTGAACCAGATCATCAGAGGGTGATGGCTACAGTGTGAACCAGACCATCAGAGGGTGATGGCTACAGTGTGAGCCAGACCATCGGAGGATGATGGCTACAATGTGAACCAGACCATCAAAGGGTGATGGCTACAGTGTGAACCAGACCATCGGAGGATGATGGCTACAATGTGAGCCAGACCATCAGAGGGTGATGGCTACAGTGTGAATCAGACCATCAGAGGGTGATGGCTACAGTGTGAGCCAGACCATCGGAGGGTGATGGCTACAGTGTGAACCAGACCATCGGAGGGTGATGGCTACAGTGTGAACCAGACCATCGGAGGGTGATGGCTACAGTGTGAACCAGACCATCAGAGGGTGATGGCTACAATGTGAGCCAGACCATCGGAGGGTGATGGCTACAGTGTGAACCAGACCATCAGAGGGTGATGGCTACAATGGGACCCAGACCATCGGAGGGTGATGGTTACAGTGTGAGCCAGACCATCGGAGGGTGATGGCTACAGTGTGAGCCAGACCATCGGAGGGTGATGGTTACAGTGTGAACCAGACCATCGGAGGGTGATGGCTACAATGGGACCCAGACCATCGGAGGGTGATGGCTACAATGGGACCCAGACCATCGGAGGGTGATGGCTACAATGTGAGCCAGACCATTGGAGGGTGATGGCTACAATGGGACCCAGACCATCGGAGGGTGATGGCTACAATGGGACCCAGACCATCGGAGGGTGATGGCTACAGTGTGAGCCAGACCATCGGAGGTTGATGGCTACAGTGTGAACCAGACCATTGGAGGGTGACGGCTACAGTGTGAACCAGACCATCGGAGGGTGATGGTTACAGTGTGAACCAGACCATCAGAGGGTGATGGCTACAGTGTGAGCCAGACCATTGGAGGGTGATGGTTACAGTGTGAACCAGACCATCGGAGGGTGATGGCTACAGTGTGAGCCAGACCATCGGAGGGTGATGGCTACAGTGTGAGCCAGACCATCGGAGGGTGATGGCTACAGTGTGAACCAGACCATCGGAGGGTGATGGCTACAGTGTAAACCAGACCATCGGAGGGAGGGCGATGGCTACAATGTGAGCCAGACCATTGGAAGGTGATGCTTACAAGACACCAAATCCTAGGACACAGACGAGCATTTTTTCCATTTCCTTTGGATGTGCTCTTATAATAAAACTCTCAGTGGCATTCATCCTGGGTTCACTCTCAGAATTCACTAGGATGCTGAGTCTTGATCACGCTGCTTAGGCCCCTTCAGGCACCATCAGTGGGTTGTGAGTGGGGCTTCAGTCCTGCCTGACTCAATGCTGCACCTCGTGTAGGAGACTTGCGTTAACTCTCCAACCTGCCTGTCAGCTGACCCAGCTGTGAAGAAACTATAACTACCTATTAGAGAGACCGAACTCTAAGTCCCCTCCCCCATCACACACTTTAACTGCTTGAAATTCTTATGCTCATTCGTCTGTTGAATATGTGCTCTGTTATAAACACTATAACCTTTGATATTTTTTCTTACTCTTTCTTTCACGCTTAGCAACTGATTGCATAGAAATTAGGGTAATTCATTTTTACAACCTAAAAAAAAAAAACTTTATTCTATTAATTCTCCTGGGTTTTTCTTTTGGAATAATTTATCAAACTTAATTCTCAGTATGGTGATCTTTTGTTCTATGATATTTATTCATTAGCCAAGCTTTTCTCATTTCATTGTTCTTGGGTGATATATTTTGAAATAACTTCAGGCAATTTGTTGTACATTACTACATTGTTATTTCTGTATTACACAGTAGCAACTTAGTATAAAAAGAGATCTTTATATCATTGATGAAAAGGGACTTGGTCCTAAAATGTAGTACTGCAGTAAAATTAATTAAATCAGAAAATTATGAGAAATTCTGTATGACAGCTTTCTCCTTCTCTGAGCCACCAATGCACTATAGCAGTGGTTCTCAATCTTTCTAATGCCGCGACCCTTTAATACAGTTCCTCATGTTGTGGTGACCCCCAACCATAAAATTATTTTCATTGCTACTTCATAACTGTAATTTTGCTCCTGTTATGAATCGTCATGTAAATATCTGTGTTTTCCCATGGTCTTAGGCGACCCTGCTAATGGTTCTCAATCTGTGGGCCGCGACACGCAGGTTGAGAACCGCTGCTGTAGAGCCTAAGACCATGGGAAAACACACATATTTACATGACGATTCATAACAGTAGCAAAATTACAGTTATGAAGTAGCAACGAAAATAATGTTATGGTTGGGGGTCACCACAACATGAGGAACCGTATTAAAGGGCCGTGGCATTAGAAAGGTTGAGAACCACTGCACTGTAGGAAGCACAGACATCTATTTTTATCAAGAGGTGTTGACATGGCCTCGGTTATCCGTTTTGCACAGGATAACTTCCAGGGGGTGCGTACTTGAGACAAGCCAGCCACATGGTCTTGGTTTCTGCAAAACACAGGGCGCAGAGCTTACCCCTGGGTGTTCCCATTATTCAGATACCAGAGCAAGTCTTTGTCAGACTGATGAATTGACTCCCGGTGACATCCTCCCATTGACACGGCTTTGGTCTAAACCAGGAAGCGTCAATACATTGAGTGCTAAAGAGCCACAGCACAGCCAGAACAATGGAGAAACACGAGGATCCAACTGGAAAACAAAATGAACTCTGACTTCAGGCCCGGCCTGTGCCAATCCCGCACTAAATCTACTACTACACTGGGGCTGCTCAATGCTGCTTGTCCACCAAGTGCATCTTATTTTTTTAAAATATATATTTATTGATATTTTTAGGGAGAGACACATCCATGTGAGAAACACTGATCAGCTGCCTCCTGCACAGAGCACACACCGGGAATCACGCCAGCGACGTTTCCGCGCCCTGGACGATGCTCGACCAACTGCGCCACGCTGACGTAGTTTTACTCTTAACCTACAACTTGTCACGCTCCCCAAACACACACGTAATTTTACACCCAGCATTAAGACACACTTCCAGTCTCACCTAACCATCCCCATTCCTGCTTGCAATTTCTGTTTCGAATACATATTTTGACACGTGACTGAGAAAAATTGTAAACCATTGAGTCTATTATCCCCGAGTTGCAACATATTGCGTTTGCATTGCCAGAGCAAGAGTTCATCAGATGGCCTACTGCGTCTCAGTACAGTGCTGGGGGCAGGGATCTATCGGGGGAGGTGGGATGCAGGTTCTGGACTGTACTGGTGCCAGGATGGGTTGGCCTGAGCCAGGTCCCAGGCAGCTGGCTGGTCCTTCCACCTGGGCAGAAGTGACGGCATAGGAACCAAGAGGATGAGCGTTCTCCCAAGAGGAAGAGCGGGCCCCGGAAGCACAGTATCGCACCTCTGGTCCAGCATGACTCCTTCGCAAGCAAACGAAAATGAAAACGTCAACATGATTTATGCGCTCTGCTTTTCCCCTGTCCTAAAGCAGAATTATTTATGGATTTCTGAGGAAGCAATTCATGAATTTATGAATTATCTAATCTCTTTGTTTCTGCTTTCATCTTTGTATCTCTCTTTATTATCCTTTCTCTTTGGGTTAGTGTCTCCTCCGCAGGATGGCAAAAAACGAGTGAGAAGGGCAGCCCTGGCCAGGTGGCTCGGTTGGTGGGAGCGTGGAAATGTACACCAAAAGGTTGTGGGTTCAGTGCCCAGTCAGGGCACATACGTAGGCTGCAGGTTCGATCCCTGCTCTGAGTGCCTGGGGGAGGCAACCAACCAATGTTTCTCACATTTCTCTCTCCCTCTCTCTCTCGTTCTCTCTCTCTCTCTCTCGCTCTCCCCCTTCCTCCCTCTCTCCCTCTCTAAAAAATCAATAAAAACATATCCTCAGGTAAGGATTTTAAAAAAGAGACCTATCAGCACGTTCCCTCAGACAGACCTAGGAAAGGCTGAATGAAATTAATTATGAGACTTTCCTACGATATCTCATTGACTATAAATAAAAACATGCTTATAATAATAATTGAATCTGAGATATGGAAGAAAATGTGTTGATGCAGCTTAACTTCCCAGCAAATGCTATCATTCTCTCTCCAATCTTCCAACGCTTTTCTCAAAGCGCTCAGATCTAGTATTTCCCAAAGCAGTAAATTCCATCACTATAATAATAATGGCAACGATGAGAATAATCATAATAATATTATAGCTGCTGTTTACTGAGTATTAACTTTGCATTAGACGCTGCATTAAGTGATGAACATAATTGTTATGAGGTAGACGCTATGATCATTCCTTTTAATACACTTCTCTTCCGTTTTCTCTTATGCAAAATAGCCATGGAGACTTTTATTTTTATATGAAATAGCAAGAAGCCTAAAAATAACTGACCTGTTGGCTGTAATTCTCTATGCAAATTTACCGTAATCCTTCTCCCAGTGACATCACTGTGTGATCATGATTGGGAGTAAGTTATCATGTCCCCCCAAGTTCTCTTTCTCTCCTTCAGCCATCCTGCTGCGTCTGTCCCTCCTGCCATTCCTCGCCTACGTGCCTTCTTCGGGATTTCAGCATGTCCGCTGTGACGGACCTGCACACAACATGGCCCGAGTCATCACTCGGTTCTCTTCTGTTCCCTCGCTGTGGTCTGAAAACCGGCCCTTCCCCGACTGCCGTGTTCCCATTTCAGGTGTTCAGGGTGGACACTTGGGTGTGAGTTCGAGACCTGAAAAACTCTGAGCTCAAATATGGGCACTGTAACTCGTCGGCAGCGTGTTCTTTATCACTTGGTGAACCAAAGCTCGCAGAGTTAGGAGAACTGATACCCACATCATGACACCAAGTGGCTGGGCCTGTCTCTGGTGAGAGACGTGAAGGATGAGTAGGCAGGTTTGTTTCCCTGGGATGATTTTGCAAGTCAATGTGAACCTGAATTTACCTGAACATTAAAATTTAAAAAGCTCATACGTAGCGTTCGTGAGCAAGTAGGTACAAGCACACACTCCCCTGGAAACTCCCGGCGAGCATCCCGGGGACACACCCCGTCGGGGCTCAACTCGCAGTCAGCGATCGGAGCCTCCCAAGGGTATGTGCTGAGGCCTAAGTGCCACGTACAGAAGTCAACCCCAAGGCAATGACGCAGGCACGTTAACGCTGTGCCTGCATGTCTGCTATTCTAGTGTTGCTTCTGGCTCCCTTTCACGACAGGGCAGAGGGACAAAGGAAACGGGAAGGTCTGGGCTGAGAGAATCTGGGGAAAACGAGGTCCTACCATCTGCCAACCCCAGCTTCTCCCCTTTCCCTCCTCTGGTCTCATCCCTCCATCTCTAGCCTCTCTCCATACCCAGAAGATCCCCCCCCCCCGACGCCGCCCCGAGAAACTGGGGTGGGAGGCACTTAGACAACAATTGCCTATGGCCTAACATCTGAATTCGCTGTTGTATAGAAATCTGTATTATCGCGGATGTGTTACCTTAACGAGATTTTATTATAAAGAAGTTTGCTTGTCTAGAATTCTTGGACTGTTTAATTACTTCATGTCTATACACACACATATAAATATAAAATACAGTCTATCCAGGGGTCCTCAGACTACGGCCCGCGGGCCACATGCGGCCCGCCGAGGACATGTATCCAGCCCGCCAGGTGCTGCTGCCTGTCCTGCTTAGCAGCCGACTCGTCCCGGGCCCGCAGTGCGCACAGGAATTTGTTTATAGTTTTTTTTTTAAACTATAGTCTGGCCCTCCAGCGGTCTGAGGGACAGTGAACTGGCCCCTGTTTAAAAAGTTTGAGGACCCCTGATACTATATATATGTATGTGTATGTATATATATGTATTTAAGAAATTTGATTTAAAAATGAAATTCTTCCTAATAATTTCAACATGGACATTGTTGCAATGTAACGGCTCTAAATGAATCCGAAGAACTGAATGACAGACTCCTAAAAGTGACTTGGATTCTTAAAAAGCAGCTGGCTCCGAAGCGCTAGAAAGCCAGGTGTAGCAGCCAGGGGCACTCCTGGAGCTCTCATTTGTTGGAGTTGATGAAATAAAAATAGATCTATTGTTCCATCCCACAGGGGCTCAAGCCACTCTTTCTTCGGATGAGTGATTAACAAAAGCTTTACCCAAATCCACAGAGGGAAGCGGAAGTCAAATCCTAATCCAAACACAAGCCCTGTTTGCAAATTAGAACCCAAATCCCAAGCCCTCGGCGGCGCTCCCTCCCTGCTGGAAATGGCACGGTTGTTGTGACTCAAAATCCCGCAACCTTTAAAAAGTGATTGCTATCTCTTTGTGTCATCAAACACAAAGGCTGTCCCATGATCCTCTCTCCCCCTAAAACGCACTCCGAAATAGAGCTGATAATTCAGCTTGCCTAAAAATGGGCGGGGAGGTGCTTCTGAGAAATAGTCATTTAACAAAAAGCACAGTTAAAATGATTTGAGCTCAACAGGACTCGATTTTCAGATACAATTTTCAGAGATGCCCTGGAAATGATGTGAGATCGGGCCTTTCTATCTACACTCTCCCTAAACTGGTGGAAATTCTTAAGAAGGCGTGGCAATTAAGATTAGGTTTGGCTGCCCAACCAACCGGAGTGGCTCAGTGGTCGAGAGTCGACCTATGAACCCGGAGGCCACGGTTGGATTCCCGGTCAGGGCACATGGCCAGGTTGTGGGCTCCTGGGACATCCAGGAGGCAGCTGATGAGTGAGTCTCTCTCATCATTGATGTTTCTATCTCTCTCTCCATCTCCCTTCTCCTCTGAAATCAATAAAGATATATTAAAAAAACAACAACATTAGGCTTGGCTCATGTAGAAGTGACATACACCTGAGATGTTTATTTTTCTTTGGATTGAAATGATGACAAAGAGAGGGAATCCAGGACTGAGAGAAGGGCCCAGGTCATTTCCCACTCATCGCTTCAGCGTCCCTCTAGGTGGCCCTGTCCTTGTGGCTCACGCTGCCCGCTGGAACACCTGTCTCCCATCCCATCCAGGTGGCAGACGGAGGAAAGGAAACAGGGAGAGGAGAAGAGGGCAGCACCTCACAGAAGCAACACTCAACAACGGGACCCTCCCATTTATAGGACTAGGTCAGCTGCTTACACCTAGTGACAGGGGTCGGTGGGGACTGAAACTGGAAGGTTGTGGGTCCAAATCATTGTTATTTTTTTTTTTATTATTAAAGCTCCCTGAACAAGCCCTGCGTGTTCCACACCTTCTCGCACCCCAAGTTCCCGTGCATGTGGTTCCCATGGGTGCGCTTCCATGTGGCGATCACATTGCCCATCCTTAAGCACCTTCTCCGAGCAAACCGCGGCTCGAGAGCCACATGCGGCTCTTTGGCCCCTTGAGTGTTCTAACGCCACTTCTTCAAAATAGACTCGCCCAGGTCGAAAACCGACTTCTGTGCATGGGCCACGAAGTTTCAATCGCACTGTACGTGCGCGCCCGCACGTGGTATTTTGTGGAAGAGCCACACCCAAGGCGCCAAAGAGCTGCATGTGGCTCGAGAGCCGTGGTTTGCGGACCACTGTCCTAGGGGATGCCACACCCCTCATGAGATTAGCCCCACCCCCTTGCGCCACCCACCCAGGAACACATATATAGCTTGCTGTTCCTATAGGGGTTGGCAGTTGATTATAGGAGAGGCTCTCAATATATGGCTGCCAAATGCAAGGATGAACAGCTCTTGGAACGATTCTTACAAACAAAATAGACAAGTCCCGGGTTCAAGTCCTGGTCAGGGAACATGCCTGGGGTTGTAGGCTGGATCCCCAGGAGGGGCTGTGCCGGAGGCAGCCGATCAATACTGCTTCTCTCTCGTTGAGGTTTCTATCCCTCTATTCCCCTCTCTCTAAAAAATCAGTGAACACATTTTTAACAAACAAACCAACACCAGGAAGTACATGTTAGACGACAACCTGCAGCTCTTGCCCTTGAAGTGGAATAGTATTTAGGATGGAAAAACCTTGCCTGAGAAATGGAGACCATATCTGCTGTGTCCTGGCCTTCTTTGTGACAATTCCCCATTTCACGTATTTCCCATCCACTTGCTCTCAGTGGCCCCCACAAACACAGAAGAAACCTCCTTGAAAACCTAGCCTCTTCGCATTAAAAACGTGGCATTGAAAATTACCATTCACAGCAGAGACGTGGGTGCCTGCATGTGTGTTCGTATAATTATCCCAGCCGCGTTCCGGAGGGCCCCTAGCTGCCTGCAGCTCCATTCTCTGGGCTGGGCTCAATGAAATAGAGCGAGTTCAGCTGTGTTTGTTTTTAATTTGCAAAGTAAGGAACTTGCAAACCAGGCTTCAATCCATCAGGGATATTTGAGGCGTCTCTGCCGGTGGCATTAATGGGAAAGATCTGGCAGGTCCTGCAATAAGAAAAACAACCAGGCCATTTGTAAGAGAATGCAAAGCCTCAAAGCCAGTCAGAGGAAGAGGTGGTAAAACAAAGATAAGAAGTAGCTGGCGAAGAGGAGCAGGTCCAGAGTTGAAGGAGACTTCCATCGGCCAGTCGGAAGGTGTTCGTGAAATGTCCAATGCCTCTGTGCAGGTAGGCGTATAAGGAGACACCCAAGACGCATCATGCGAGTCACGTGTGCACGTGGCTGTGGGCTGTGATGCAAACATCGAACCCACTACTTCCCTGCCTTCCTTTTTGTAAACTGGTGAATGGAGATTTCACAGAGGCATGGATTGAGACCTGTGTTCTGCCTGCGCACGATGAGTGATATAGCCTGGCATATGTCACAAGCTGTTTGGGTGAAGGATGAGACATGGGCCACCACGGAATGGGATGAGAAATGGGGCACATGGCAAGGAAATAAGATGACATCGAATCAGAATGGATGGAGTGGAGAGGGGTGCAAAACAGTCTGAGAACCTCGACGCCAATGACTACTCGGTGTCAAGGAATATCGCACTGCACGATGTGGTCAATCCCCGGAAGCTTAACATATTGGTGACATCCGTAGTCATCGTGGCTGCTACTGTCACCAGCACGTTCTCCCAAATATCTCTTCTTTGTCTCCTGTTCATACCTGCCCCCAGATTTCTCTGAGAGGCCATCTCTTCCCCGGGTGCACACATCTCCAATTCTAGGGTGAACGACTTTGCTAGGATTATGAAGAAAAATTGGTCAAGATAATAAAATTTCAGGGAAAGGTGAAGATGTATGGCTTTCTAACGAATGTAAGGGGCATTTAGCTACATTAGGGGACAATCACATTTCTTTAAACGTCTCCGGCGCACCTTCCCTGGGTTCCACGCTCATTAATTTGATGCCACAGAGAGAAGAATGAAATTTTGTACTCTTCTATTTTGGTTGAACTGATACCCTAAACCAGGGGTGGGGATTGTCCCCAGCCCGTGGGCCATACTGTATAAGGCCCATGAAATCACTGGGTCTGGCCCTGCCAAGGCATTAGGGGTGAGTTAATTAAATGTGTGACCAAACACAGGCTAATTTTTAAGTGGATAATTGTGAATGGCCTGTGAATGATGTTATAAATACTCAAATGGCCCTTGGCAGAGAAAAGGTTTCCCACTCCTGCCCTAAACCATAGACCAGGGGTAGGCAAACTTTTTGACTTGAGGGCCACAATGGGTTCTTAAACTGGACTGGAGGGCCGGAACAAAAGCATGGATGGAGTGTTTGTGTGAACTAATATAAATTCAAAGTAAAGGAGCGGAGGGGAGAGCAAGAGAACCCTCCGCTCTTTCGGCTCCACGGGCCGGATAGAACAGCCGAATGGGCCGGATTCGGCCCGTGGGCCGTAGTTTGCCCACAGCTGCCATAGACCGTGAGTGCCTAAATCGTGGCAATTTTCAGACACAGAATATACATGTTTAGGTCTATAATATGTGTATCATGTCATAGGAATAGGGGGGCAGGTTGTCTCCAATACTATCCTCAGGCTTAGACAGAGCGTGATGGAGAGAGGAAATGAAATGATACAGGTGGTCAGATTCTGGAAAATTCTTGTCAGTGGATAAAAGCCAGAATACCGTCAAGATCATGTGATTGAAGAATCTAGGAACTTCAGGAGACTTTCACATCTACAGCTGACCGTTACTGCATCAATCATAAATGAATCTCTGCCTTCACACCGGACACTATTCTGAATATTTACTATCCTTGACTCATTGAATACCCTCAAAAAGCCTACTTTTATCATTCCACAGATGAGGAGACCAAGTCACAGAGAGAGCAAGCAATTTGCATCAAGTTGCATAACTAATTTTTAAAAAATAGGTTTTTATTGATTTTAGAGAGAGAGAGATAGAAACACGGATGAGAGAGAAACTTCAGCATTGATCGGCTGCCTCTTGCACACCCCCTGCTGGGGATCGACCCTCAACCCAGGCATGTGCCCTGGCATGGAATTGAACCAGTGACCTCTTGGTGCAGAGTTCGACGCTCAACCACTGAGCCACCCAGCCGGGCAAGTTGTATAACTACTGATGTTAAAACCAGGATTAGAATTTATAGAGTCCGGCCCTAAAGCTATCTCTTTATGCCTATCCATTTTGCTACCCTGTATTTCCTCTCTTGTAGGAGCAAACGCCCAAAGGTGTAAAGAAACTGGGCCAGTCAGCCACACACCAGGACTGAACTAAGATTTCTTGGGCCTCATTCGTTGTAGTAAACACTGTTGGGTATTCATGGCTCTTGACCAGAACCTGTGGTTCTATTCATGGCACTCGCTTTGCATGACTGTGGTACTAATTCCTGACTTTGCAGTCCTGGTATTGGTTCCCCGTAGGTCAAGCCTAACTCGGAGTTAAATATCAGGTATCACTGATGAAAGGAAACATGTTTATTTCCATCATAATCGCTTTCTCACATTTGTGGTCTCCCGTACGCCAGGCAATATGCTACAGAGCTTACTTACATGTTCTCAGGGAATTCTCACGAGACCGTTCTGTTGCAGGTGCTCGTGTGTTTATTTTACAGATGTGGAAACTTAAGGACAGAAGTTGAGAAACTGACACAAGATCGAAAACCATCCATCTGCAGTGGGAGCCCCCAAACCCCGCTCTCGCCTCCTCCACAGTCCTCTTGTCTCCATGCACCTTGACTTATCAGAAACATGACCGCTGGAAATTCATGCTGATTTTGCAAAGGTACCAGTTCTATTAGCTCAAACACAACGCACGCTCATTGGAGGGCCCACCCTCTGACTGTTCTAGATGAGATCTGCTGTTAAAAGACAACAGCTTGTCAACGTAAAGCGAATCAGGACGCTCCCTTGCGTGACACGCGTTGTGGGGTGCGCGTTCCCATTTCTGCCTCGCTCTGCATCCTTCCTCCTGATTAACGAAGTGCATGCGCAGCTCACGCTTACTCAAGAGATGAATTATTTTGCAAGTGAAACATTATAATTGTTCTATCCGGTCACATTTCAACCTGACATCACCAAGAGGAAGCCTTTTGCTAGGAACTCTTCTGCAACCGTGTTTTTTAGTGTTTGTTTTTTTTTAAAGCTCTCCAGACAGCTTTAACGATTGTAAAACATCTAGGTATTTTTTTTTTAAACGTTGGAGACCGGATGGAATAATGCATGAAAGCAATAAATAAGTAAGCAGATGAATCACATCTGAAGACCGACAGACAGTGGGGCTCTCACAGAGGGATCGACCGCAGAGGTTTTAAAGCCCATTTGGTAGTTTTCATTTGCGGTGGAGAGAGTCTTAAACAAGCAGGCCTCTGGCCTGGGAAGCGTGCCGAGGAAGCAGCGATGAGGGAGGCTGGCCAGCCAGGGAGACACGGCCACGATGAAAGCTCCTGAGCGTCCTGGAGGGGATACAGGGCGACAGGACTGCACCGGTGGCCAGCCCCCAAGCACAGCCCACCTGCAGGCGCAGCTCACCCCTGGGAAACCCTGTTCTTCCAACGATCCTCACTGCGGTCCCCACCCCGAGAGGCTCTGAAAGGCCGGATGCACAGAATCCCCTGGAAGCGACTTTATGAAATCGCTCGCCACGATGGACTGGGTCTCGTTGACAAAATGCTCTGTGACTAGAGGTATGCCCAACCCTGTTGAAATTAAGGGGGTCCAAGAAGGAATCCTTTAGATTTTGAATTCCGTTCCCACTTTTTTTTTTTGCTTATGGTAATGTTTTCATATTTTTCATAATATCCACAATGCTGCCTTAGCTGGCTTGGCTCAGTGGGTAAAGCCTGGGCCTGCAGACTGAAGGGTCCCAGTCGAGGGCACATGGCCAGGTTGTGGGCTCAGTCCCCACCAGGGGGTGTGCAGGAGGCAGCCAATCCATGATTCACTCTCATCATTGATGTTTCTTTTTTTTTTTTTTTAAATATATTTTTTATTGATTTTTTACAGAGAGGAAGGGAGAGGGATAGAGAGTTAGAAACATTGATGAGAGAGAAACATCGATCAGCCGCCTCCTGCACACCCCCCACTGGGGATGTGCCCGCAACCAAGGTACATGCCCTTGACCGGAATCAAACCTGGGGCCCTTCAGTTCGAAGGCTGACGCTCTATCCACTAAGCCAAACTGGTTTCGGCTCATCATTGATGTTTCTGCTGCTCTCTCTCTCTTTCCCTTCCTCTCCTCTCTAAAATCAATAAAAACATATTTTAAAAAAAATATCCACAATGGAATCTAATGAACAAACTGATGAATAAATTAGATCCAGAGACATAGAAGCATAGAACAGACTGTGGAATCTCAGAGGGAAGGCAGGGGAGGATGGGTAGGGAGGAAGGGATCAACCAAAGAACTTGCATGCCTATATGCATACCCCATGGACGCAGACAATAGCGTGGTGAAGGCCTGGCTGGGTGGTGGAGATGAGGTAGAAGGGGTCAATGGAGGAAAAGGGGACATGGGTAATACTTTCAACAATAAAGATTAAAAAAAAAACAACCCTAAAATATCCACATTGGCATGTATGTGAATGTATTGTGAGTGTTTTTCCCCCTAGTAAGAACTTCTTTGTACTTTGATCATCTCTGCTTTTAAAGGGGGCCTACTATAATTTTTGACACGCAATTTTCATCAATTACTAATTCATGTGACAAACAGGCTGCCTTAGTCTTCATACTAATATGGTCATTGAAAATGACACGGAAGAAAGGGCACGCAGGCCCACAGAGAATTAATTAGCATGTAGTTCTCAGTACATCGTCGAGTGGTAATTAGCAGTTAAACCGTCTTCTTGTGCGTGACCTGCTGCTTTGAATCCAGTGTTCGCTCTTGGAGACCCTCAGGGAGCTGAACTTGAAAGGGTGTTGGGTCTTCCTTTTCCGAAAGTGCAATATGGAACCGGGGCTCCAATTCTCCCGTGCCTTGTGAAGCTGCTGTATAGTTCTCTCAGGTTCCTTCCCTAAATCTGTTTCAGAGGCATCGCGCCTTCTCTTTCTAATGAGACGACAGCCAAGCCGATACTAATCGCTAAGAACGAGAGAAACGTGTGTTTTTTTTGGAAGTTAGAACTTTTTCTCTAATTGTTCTTCTTTGCAGTTCTTAGAGGAACGTTTCATACGATTGCTAGATAAATCTGCGTCTGGCCTAGTCTGAACTGCTTTCAGTTTTCTCATGTTTTTACACATGTATGTTTTGGTGACATACAACTCTTTGAAGCAAAGAAATTCGTTGAGAAATCTGGCAAGTTATCAATGAAAACTACATTCTGAATTCTCTTTTTTTTTTAAATAATTTTTTTACTGTTCATGCAGTATCTGAAATTTGTATTTATTTTATGTCCAGATAGAAATAAAATAACTCTTGCACAGTTGGCAACAGAAGGAAAAGTTTTGGGCACATCATATTTATCCAGCATAATCTATACTAAATAGCATAAGAATAGCTAACCTACTCAGATCACTGAAATTTATTTTTGAGGTGCGTAATTACATAGGTATATCGCTGAAATGTCAGAGACTCAGAATCCTTTAACAAAATGACAAAATGGAATGTCTCTGTATTTGAAAAATGCCAGCCAGGCCTGCTGCCCAGCGTTCTTGGGGGCATTCCGCCCTTACCAGCCCTCCCATCTGGGGTCAGGACTGGTGTTCCCCATGCTGGCACAAAACCCTGATCTCCGTGTCTCTCTTGTGACTATCCTTTTGGTTCACAACTTTCTTAGACTGATTATGAGATCAAGAAAGTCAAAATACTTTATTTTTATGCCCGGCCAGTGTAACTCAGTAGTTGAGCGTCGACCTATGAACCAGGAGGTCACGGTTTGATTCCAGGTCAGGGCACATGCCTGGGTTGTGGGCTCAATCTCCAGTAGGAGACGTGAAGGAGGCAGCTGATCCATGATTCTCTCTCATCATGGATGTTTCTCTCTCTCTCACTCTCTCTAAAATCAGTTAAAAAACATATTTAAAAGGCATTCATGGATTTTTGACTTATAAGCTTAGTATTGAGAAGCGGTCATTATTAAATTATCCTTCCCACCGAAAAGAGAAATTTACCTTTGGACGTCCCACCAAGCGTTTTCACACCATCTCATCTGGTTCTCATGGAAGAAACTGAATTCAGCGCAGGTGGAATGATGTCATTTCATCAATGAAGAAAGGGTCTGGGAGAAATCCCGTCATCCCCAAGGTATCAGAAGTGGGGTGGACGGTGCTGAAATCGAGAGGAACAGCAGGGCTTTCGATTTCTAGAACCAGTTCTCTTCCCACTTCGTTACACTTCAGAACAGAGAGCTCAAACCTGTGCTGGGCTGCCTCCCCTGGGGCTGGAGAACTTGGAAGACAATAAGGCGATCAAGGAGGTGTGAATGTGAAGAAGAGTAGACAGACAGCGAATCTGGAATGAATTCCATGTCAGGTTTTCTGAGACATGGCATTCCTGTGTCCTGGGGAGCGGGGTTGGGGGTGGGGGTGGGGGGCAGCTGCTTCCTTTCAAGACCATCTGTCATGATGCCCCTTCACCCAGGGCTTTGGGGCAGCTGTGGGGGCCCGAGCTCCAGGCCGAGTTTGAGGCCAGTGCCATAAAGACCCCGTGCTCTCATTAAACACTGTCAAAAAACCACAGCAATGTTTCTTTCTCCATTTTAAATACACTTTTATTGATGTCAGAGAGGAACGTAGAGAGAAAGATAGACACATCAACGATGAAAGAGAATCATGGATCGGCTGCCTCTTGCACGCCCCCTACTGTGGATCAAGCCCACAACCTGAGCATGTGCCCTGACCGGGAATCTAACCTTGACCTCCTGGTTCATAGGTCAATGCTCAACCACTGAACCACGGTGGCCAGGCTCTGTCTCCATTTTAGAATTGAGTAGAAATGGGCTCCTGACTCCTCTGAGACTGAAGCCTCAGTGTAAATACCCCGGATTACTAAAAATCAGAACTCTGATGACCTCTATGGGCTATTTAAACTTATAAAAATCTTAGGTAAGGCCGGACAAATATGAACAGTGCGATGTTTGACTCATCAGCCCCATGACAGGGAGTCAGTTAGGAACCTGAGTGAAATGTATTGCCAGTTCTTTACACATCTAGCACCCTATTTGTAGAGCTAGCTCCTAGGACAGAACAAAAGCTCAGAGGCAGGCGCGGGCTGCACACGACCTGGATTCAAATCCTCCTCCTGCCGGTGCTTGGATCCTTGACTTCCAGCCGGCCATGCCCCCGGGCCGCGGTCCGTTTGGCAGAGGCAGGGAGGCGATGCACTAGCAGCCAGTCAGGCTATCCCACATTCGAGGAGGACAGAGAGGTGCTGGGCGTCTCAGGTCCTCTCTGACCATGACTGTGCTACTTATCCCTTCATACCTGAGCGGGCCACACTAACGTTGCCATTTCTCCATGGAACTGCTGGGCTCATTTCGCCATATTAGTCTAGACCCGTGGTCGGCAAACTGTGGCTCGCGAGCCACATGCGGCTCTTTGGCCCCTTGAGTGTGGCTCTTCCACAAAAATACCACGGCCTGGGCGGGTCTATTTTGAAGAAGTGGCATTAGAAGAAGTTTAAGTTTAAAAAATTTGGCTCTCAAAAGAAATTTCAATCGTTCTACTGTTGATATTTGATTCCGTTGACTAATGAGTTTGCCGACCACTGGTCTAGACATCTATATGTACAACTTTGTATCTGTGTATAAGACGTGGTAAAGCAGTATTTCCAGAAGTCTTCAAAAATATGGAATTTCATCAATTTGCTCAGATATTTGGCTACAAAATACCAAGCGATGGATATTACTTTTACAATTTTTTAAAAAAATATTTTATTGATTTTTACAGAGAGGGAGAAGGATAGAGAGCTAGAAACATCAATGAGAGAGAAACATTGATCAGCTGCCTCTTGTACATCCCCTACTGGGGATCCAACCTGCAACCAAGGTACGTGCCCTTGACCGGAATTGAAGCCGGGACCCTTCAGTCCTCGGGCTGATGCTCTAACCACTGAGCAGAACTGCTTAGGGAGCAAATGCTTTTCATAAATGTAATTGTTTTTTCCCCCCTCTTTTCCCCTGCTGACTGAATGAGCTGGTGGATGCTGGCATTCTATCCACCTCCCCTGAATGAGGCAGCTTTGGAACTGTTCGCTGTTCGGTCTGTTCAAGTACCATCAACACAGTTTTCTGTGAGGGGTTTGGAACTATGCATGCAGCTTTCAAAAACGCCTAATTCATTTCCAGGCAGGAGCTCATGTGCCGGAAAATTCGGGCCCAGCATGCACTATTTACGGTAGAAATTAGTTCTCCCTGTAAGGGCGCTTGGGTGTGTTGGCACAGAAAGTCTCTTCCCCTCCCTCCGCTTCATTTCTGAGTCTAGCTAGTCACTCAGCCTCTCGCCTTGGGGGGGAGTTTTACGAGGAGCTGTGATTCCTGGAAATCGCTGCCTGGCTGCCCAGGGAACCACTTCAATCGCAGAGGCTAAGCCCGACCTTGACAGAGGTGGTCCCCCACTCCCTTCCCCGACCCCGTCCCCTTGAGGAAACCCCTCTGAAAATATTTGGTAATTATCTCTTTCTTCCAGCCCAGAGGCACCCTGATTAAGTTCTTGGTAAAGAAAAAAAACCATGTGATTGGACATATGATCATTACAATATTTTTAAAAAATATATCTTTTTATTGATCTCAGAGAGGAAGGGAGAGGGAGAGAGAGAATCAAGGATCGGCTGCCTCCTGCACACCCCATACTGGGGATCGAGCCCCCAACCCAGGCGTGTGCCCTGACCTGGAATTAAAACATGACCTCCTGGTTCATAGGTTGATATTCAACCAACTGTGTCACACTGGCTGGGCTGGTCAGACAATCTTAACACCAGGGACTGGAGGAATGCAATCTGAGCCATAGTTTCCAAACCAAATCTTGCCCGCAGCTAGAGGAAACTAGAGATGGCAGCTTCTTTGTCTGTCTGTCTGTCTGTCTGTCTTCCCGTGTCTACGGTCTTTGAGTCATTCCAACCACCTTTTATTCCTTTCTGGTCCCAGGTCCCAGTGAGATCTGCTTCACGCAGGGCCGTGGTGTAATCGGGTTTGGGGAAGTGGCCTGGAGGTCTGCAGGAGCCATCCATGCGAGGCGCAGGCTGCCCTAGGCCGTCGTGGCAGGGAGAGTGGCGTTAAGGAGGAAATTCTTAAAGCTTTCCTCTGTGGTTTCTGAGATGTGCTGCTCCCTAGAGCTGACAACAGTGTTTCACCTTTCCTGCTGTCCTGGGCGACAAGGCCAAATGTAGCCTATTACTGGGGAGGATAAGTTAAAAGTAATCTAGAGTCTGATGGTGTCTTTACCAAGATAAGGAGTATTGGGGGTGGGGGGTGGGGGGTGGGGGAGGAATCTATGTTGTTTCTTTGATTTTAGGATTCTGCATCTTTAGAGTTTTATTGAAAAGAGGCCTCTTTAAAATGGTTGGCTTGTTCCCTTTTGAATGGTAGTGTTTCCCTTTCATTCCTTCCCCGCATTTCAAGTTGCTTGCTTGAGCAGTATGTGCAGGGAGCTTCCTTAGGTGCTGGGGGTCGGGGGGAGGGGCAGGGGGAGGGAGATAGCGTGCAATGGAAAATACCTGCTTTCAAGGTGTTTACCGCGACTGTTAGCAAGCAAGATGTAGCTGGATCACTGCCATTTTCCTGTTTCATGTCATCTAATCACGGATAGCATTTAGTGTCACGCTTTTTGTAGTCAAGTTAAGAAAAGTAAAACACATTTGCATTCTGGGAAGGTGTGATCCTCTTCCGGTAATCCACCAAACAAGTGTGCTTTGAATTACCTTGCTAATGACTCTTTTACCCCGATTTTAAAATGCAAATGATCTATTCTAGTTACTTTTAAAACACACACACACATGAATACCTTTTATTGTGGTAAAATACACAGAACATGTCGTTGACTGTTTAACCCATTTGCAAAGGTCCAAGGTCGTGCCATTTATTATTCCCGATGTTGTGAACCCATCACCGCGATGTGGTTCCGGACCATCTTCACCACCCACACCCACGGAGCAGTCACTCCCATTCTCCTTTGCTCCAGTCCCTGGGTACCCCTGACCCACTTTCTGCCTCTATAGATTTGCCTACTCGGGATATTTGACTTACATACAACCCTACGCTGTGAGGCCTTTTGTTTCTGGCTTCTTCCACTTAGCGTGATGTCTTCAAGGTCATCCGCGTGGTAGCACGTGGTGGTATTCATCCCTTTTTAGGGCTGAAGAAAACCCCATCTTATAACTCGACTCCATTTGGTTTATTTGTTCATCAGTTGATGGACATTTGGGTTTTCTGCACGAGTTACTTTTACCATGGATAACACAACCTGCTCAAGTTAAATTTAAGGGAGGATACTGGCTTGCTTGGACTAGCATGCAGACACCCACCTTGGCATGTTTCTCTGTACCTCGGACCATTCTATCTGCTTCTAAGGCTCCTGAGGGAGCGTGGTGTCTGAAGCACAGACCTGGTCTCTAACCAATGAGGCCTGCTACGCCTCCTCCCGACAAAGTCCATGTTGCTGAAGTGATGGGCTCTTGAAAGGCATTTTTTGTAGATGATTAAAATTTAACTAAGGCCTGGCCGGTGTGGCTCAGTGGTTGAGCATCAACCAATGAACCTGGAGGTCACAGTTCGATTCCCGGTCAGGGCACTGTTAGGTCGCTGAAAGAAGAATGCATGAGGCCAGAGTGGTGAGGGATTATTAATTTATTCGATCGTCCGCACACCAGGTGGCTGAGCCTGGATGGCTCCAGCCCCCAGTGATGGGAGCCAGCGGCTTTTTCTGGGCGGAGAATTCTCTGACATACCTGGAGGGGAGATAATGGAATGCGGTCGCCTTAAGTGAAATGTGGTCTCAGCGAAGGGAATGTCCATCGTGAACTGGCCTGAAAAGCCAGTTCCGGGGGGTGGGTAGGATATCCATTCAATTGCTTGATCAAACCTAACAGGCACATGCCCAGGTTGCAGGCTCGATCCCCAATGGGGATGTGCAGAAGGCAGTCAATCAATGATTCTATCTCTCTCTCCCTGTCCCTTCCACTCTAAAATCAGTAAAAATGTTTTTTGAAAAAATTTAAAAAATTTCACTCTAATGGAAAAGTTATTTCTCATCAAATCACCAATATACCTATTCTATTCCCCTCACAGTTCTGGAAAATCCAACAAAGAGAGACTGGGTTATGTTTCATAATTTCAAAATACCCCAACGTGAAATTTGAAATCATTGTTTGGATGCTGAAGAGTCCCCAGCCCCTGGAAATCAAGAAGGCAGCTTCCGGTCGTGTGTATCCGTGTTTAGAAAATGAAGGTCAAGTCCTGGGGCTGCCCCTTTTTCTCAGAGGAAGATGGGATGTGGTCATTAGCTGGCCGTGGGCAGCACGGGGCCAGGGGACCAGAGGACCAGGCCTCAGCTCCGTGTCTCCGAGGAAGGGCGGCCTGCGGGGCCAGCCACCCTCCCGACCAGGCGGGCTCTGCCTCGCTGTCTGACTCCCAGCGGAGCGCAGTGGCAGTCTGTAATGTGTGAGGATGGAAATGGAGGGAGACTCTTTCTTTCTGGGAAGGAAATAAAGTCATAATGCAGTTTCTACAAATGCTCAGCTGCACTTAAGTGCCCCCCAGGGCATCCCATTAATGAGGAGCAGGGATTACAAAAAAAAAAACACACCGATACAGATATGTAAAAATGTTGAATTAACATTTTTTCCTTTTTGTTTCCAACCTGAAAAAGCACAGAATGCCCTTTCAGCATATTTGGTGCACATCTACTTAAACTGAAAACTGTTCCTTACGCAGCCATTACACGATGGGCAACCATATGGCAAACTGTCTATCCCGGTGATTACAAAGCCTGGCTTTATAGCACCCCAGGGAGAGCATAAAGATTGGAGATTATTTTTAATTAAAAAATGCATAGTCACTTCAACGTAACACACCATCTCTGTGGGCCAGAAATCCCCTTAAAAGAGATTTACCTTAGCCGCTGTCCAGGCGGGCCCTGTACCGAACACGCTCCCTGTTCGGAGCACTGCCTCTGGAAGTAATTTGGAGAACTGGCACTGGAGCCCGTATTGAGTCCGTTATTCACGTGACCCGTCATACTGAGAATGCTCCAAGGTCAAGCAGCACGCAATATGGCAGACCAAGGCTGACGTTATCGGGGATGGCTGAGCCAGGAATTCTGTATTTAATTTCCATCGTGGTTTTGTTTTGTGTGTTTGTTTCTTTTAAGTGTTTAATGTCCTTTTCACTCCCAATACTAGAACACTGATCTATTCTCCGGAAGAAGGGGAAATTGTAAATCCCACCAATCGTGTGTGTGTGTGTGTGTGTGTGTGTGTGTGTGTGTGTGTGTGATGTTTAAAAACAGAAATAGCAGGATGTCAGCCTCCCTTCGCACAATGAAAAGGAAGCGTTCCCTTGGAGATGTTCTTCCTCTTTCCAAATCAATTCTAATTTGATTTAAATTTTTTAATTGATTTCAGAGAGGAAGGGGGAGAGAGAAACATCAGTGACAAGAGAGAATCATGGATCGGCTGCCTCCTGCACGCCCCACACTGGGGATCAAGCGCACAACCCAGGCCTGTGCCCTGACCGGGAATCAAACCGTGACCTCCTGGTATACAGGTCGACACTCAACCACTGAGCCACACTGGCCTGGCTCAATTTTAATTTCAGATGTGCTTCCAAGTTAAAAACAAAAACAGTGTACATTTTCGGTTGGCTTAATCCACCTCTAAGAGATACAGAATGAAGTCCTTCTATCTTCCAGGTGATATGTAAGAATCACCCAGGGAAAGACAATCAAATTAAAAGTAAGGAAACTGAAAAACATGGTTGGTTACCTATAGCCAGGTCAGGGGCCAACTTTTTTCTTACAACCCTGATGACGGAAGGGAGGAAAGCAGCCCTTATATTTCTCAACTTAGCCACGTACTCAACGAAACACGAACAACGGCCAAAACCGGTGTGGCTCAGTGGATAGAGCGTCAGCCTGCGGACTGAGGGGTCCCAGGTTCGATTCCGGTCAAGGGCACGTACCTTGGTTGTGGGCACATCCCCAGTAGGAGGTGTGCAAGAGGCAGCTGATCGATGTTTCTCTCTCATCGATGTTTCTAACTCTCTATGCCTCTTCCTTCCTCTCTGTAAAAAATCAATAAAATATATTTAAAAACAAAAAAAAGAAACATGAACAACGGCCTGAGCCTCGGAACCACGGCTGTCCTAGGAAGTAACTGAGAGCAACCTCTCCGGCCCTCCTCCCTCGTGTGCCTGGAGGTCTCCCCAGGAGCTGAGGACACCAGATCGGCCCCTGGGAGCACCTGCCAGTCCCTCCCAATTGGGTGCACAGATCCCCTGGTCTCCGAAGCAGCAGCCAGACAATGAATCGCACACAGCGTGTTTTTACATGGGCCTCCTGCACATGTTATTTGTATTGTAACTGATGGTTCCTTTAAAAACACAGCACAATGGTTCTTGACCTTTTGTAGGACGATTTTCCCCTTAATTCCGAATAGAGATTTCTTATTCCCAGTGGACGAGCGGTAACTATTGAATTGCCCCTTCCAAACTGTGCTGCCCCTTCTGGACAACGGCTACTATTCCGTCTCGTGTTCCCAATGTGTGTGAACAGCTAGACCCGGGCACTCCAGGCACCGGCCGTCTCCTGCCCGCTATTCCCAATCACTGACGTTCTTTTACCGACGTTGCCTGGGTTCTCAGACCTATCTTTGATGCTACCACTTCTTCCGCATTGAGAAAAACAGTCTCTGATTCCCAAGCCACTTTGATTTTATTATTCCCTCATCCTCATATCCATCCTTCAGTCACTGTCCGCGTTGCTGATACTGTGCTTGACCTTGGGGGTTTGAAGTAGAACCCAGACTAACTCTGAGGTGCTCAGAGAATAGTCGGAGGTGACAGACACGTAAAGAAATAAGCAGAGCCCAGCTGGTGTGGCTCAGTGGGTGAGCGTCTATCTATGAACCAGAAGGTCAAAGTTCGATTCCTGGTCAAGGCACATGCCCGGCTTGTGGGCTGCACCCCCAGGGTGGGGCGTGCAGGAGGCATCTGATCAGTGATTCTCTCTCATCGTTGATGTTTCTGTCTCTCGCTCTCTCTCCCTTCCTCTCTGAAATCAATAAAAATAAATTTTTAATAAAGAAATAAGAATAAATTATTGCAGAGCCTATCATAAAAATATACGCACTACACCTGGGAACAAAGAAGGAAATGCTCATTTCTGCCCAGAGGTGAAAAGAATGAAGAGATGACTAATGTGTGAGAGGTTCTGACCATTGAAAACAGGAACTGAGGCAAACAGGAAAAAAAAAAAAAGGTAAAAAATGAATACAGCCAGGAGAAAAAGAGCTGAAAAGAAGAAAGAAAACTTTAATGGGAATATAAAGAAAAAAGACATAGATGCTTTTTAAAGGTTACTAAAATAACCGAATATGGATATATTGATAGACTGTGCTTTAGAATTTTTAAATATTTATTTTTGAAAGATATTGATGACTGAACAGTGATGGAATGGAGCCTCATGGAAATGTATGTGAAGATTCTGACTTAATCCTCCCCACACAATTCTGGAGTCATACCCTGCAATCAATCACTTTTTTTCAAGCGGATATATTATTTTTCGTCTATTTGTTAATTCTGTAGTAATAACTGCTTAGTCACCACAAACGGGAACCATGTGGAATACAGCTGCAAATACACACGTGCGTTACACGCATTGCCCCAGCATGCAGGTTGTTGAAATGGCTGGCTGGGTATTCCGTAAATATTTGATTAGCATCTTGGAGGCAGCAGCATCATGCTTCTTGCCTTAAATAAGCGGATTCAGAATGCTGGGTCGGCAGTACTGGCAGAAACCAGCGACAACAACCAGAAAAGACACGGTTACCTTTCGTGGACAGCTTTCATAGTGAATGATATAAGAGACAGAGAATGTTGCTGGCCACTTTATTTTTTAACTAGAGGCCTGGTGCATGAAATTCGTGCACTCAGGGGGGCGGGGAGGGGGGTCCCTCAGCCTGGCCTGCGCCCTCTCACAGTCCAGGAGCCCTTGGGAGATGTTTGACTGATGGCTTAGACCCGCGCCCCTTGGGGAGCGGGCCTAAGCCGGCAGTCAGACATCCTTAGCCCTTAGCGCTGCTGCAGAGGCGGGAGAGGCTCCTGCCACCGCTGCTGCACTTGCCAGGCGTGAGCCCGGCTCAGGGCTTCTGGCTGAGCGGCGCTCCCCCTGTGGGAGGGCACTGACCACCAGGGGGCAGCTCCTGCATTGAGCATCTGCCTCCTGGTGGTCCGTGTGCATCATAGCGACCAGTAGTTCCACAGTTTGATCTATTTGCATATTAGCCTTTTATTATATAGGATTTCAATACAAATCAAAGCAGCATAGCAAGGTCTTAAAATGTTCCTTTTTATGTCAAGTACACTGTGGCCTGAGGTAAGAGGTGCTTTCTGTGTTAACAACGCCTTACAACAACAGGCCCTTCAGACTTTAAGGCTATGGAAAACTCTCCAAGCTTAGCCAGGCTCCGTGGCTTGATATGGACACTCTAGAGCAGAGATTTCAGACTCGATGTGAAACCTCCCGTGACAAAGAGTGGCAGACAGGTTAAGAAACCCATCCAACGTCACACAACACATACGTCATGCGCCCGGGACCTGAGGAATCTGGCTCTAGCGTCCCTGTTCTTATGGGTGATAGGGTTAGAGACGAGAGGCCGTGGCTTCAGATACATTAGAGGCTGTAAATTTTCAAAGGCTGCTGTAACAAAGGAGGCAAGAAAGCAAGCCCAGCATTTACTTAATGAACCTTAAATGACAGTTACATATTTTTTCCTGAAATCTTCTCGGCATTTTCCCTCTATTGCTCATGTAGACAAATGCTGTCCTTTCTAAAGCACATATTATATTTATTAGTGACAAGAAGAAATAGATCTTGACTCTGCATTAGATCTTGTTAGAGAGGATCTGCAACAGACCAATAATATGACATAAATCTTCTGATGAATGACTAAGAAGGAGACGTCATGGAAAAATCAAGAGAGAGATACTAGTAGAGCGAGAGAATGAGCAAGCATCAACTCCTTTCTTAGATATGGCTGTGCACGGGTGATACATTTTTTATTTTTACGGTGAGATTGATGTATACGTGGGTAAGTGTATATGTGTATGGTCACATCATGCTGTTGCTCTTCCTACCCTTAAATTGAACTCCTTCAGAGAGAGGATAAGCAAGAGCGCATTAAAAATAACTAAGGCCAAACCTAGACCTGTCCCCATAGTGTTCCAAGAGTGAGAGCTCCTACCTTTCCCTACCTTGTAGGTCAGTGGTTCTCAACCTTCCTAATGCCGCGACCCTTTAATACAGTTCCTCGTGTTGTGGTGACCCCCAACCATAAAATTATTTTCGTTGTTACTTCATAACTGTAATTTTGCTACTGTTACGAATTGTCATGTAAATATCTGGGTTTTCCCATGGTCTTAGGCGACCCTGCTAGTGGTTCTCAACCTGTCGTGACCCACAGGTTGAGAACCACTGCTGTAGAGCCTAAGACCATTGGAAAACACAGATATTTACCTTACAATTCACAACAGTAGCAAAACTATAGTTATGAAGTAGCAACAAAAATAATTTTATGGTTGGGGGTCACCACAACACGAGGAACTATATTAAGGGGTCACGGCATTAGAAAGGTTGAGAACTACTGCTCGAGGTAGGCAGAGGTGCTAAGTAGAATGCACAGGATGATGGAAATACATTGCTGTAAGATGCCTCATCTAAGCTTCATCCTAGTCAGCAGACACAATACTTGGGCTGTGCCTGAATGTTTTAATGGGTGTGCAGATGAAGTTGACACGTACACATAAAAGCAAAGTTAATTCCCTTTATGCAGTATTTTGGGACATCACTGCTGTCTGAATGCATCCTTGGATCTTCTTCTAAAGAGGAGACCAACAGACACATGGAGTCCACCTCGAATTATGTTTTACGTTATAGGGATGGAGTTTTCTTTAGTATTGTGTTTCTATTGCTGCATACAAAGTACCACCAACGTGGCAAATTAACAGAATAAACATATGCCACATGTGAAAAACACATAGGTAACATCATACTCAAGAGTTAGTGAAAGGTTGTGGGTTTTTTTCCCCCTCGAAGACCAGAAACAGGACAAGGATATTGACCTGCCTCCTCTACTTCATATAGTATTGGAAGGCCCAGCCAGAGTAATGAGTCAAGAAAAAGAACGGCATTCAAATAAAAATAAAGAAGGAAAATTACCCCTTTGCACAGAACAGGGTCTTACATGTAGAAAACCCTGAAGACACCACAAGAAACTGTTAGAACTGATACACAAACTAAGCAAGTTGCCGGATACATAATCATCGCACGAAATCAGCTGCCTTTCTACCTATTAACAATGGACAATCTAACAGGAAATAAAGGGAAGTATTTTTTTGGCAATAGCACCCCCAAAAATAAAATAGTTAAGAATTAGCTTAACCAAGATGGCAAAACCACATACACTGATAACTACAACATGTTGCTGAAAGAAACGACGGAAGACGTAAACAATGGGAAAATAGCCCAAGCTCATGGCTTGAAAGACTCAATATTATTAAGATGATGATACCCCTCAAAATGATCTACGGAGTCAATGCAATACCTAGCAAAAACCGCGATGATGCTTTTCTGCAGAAATAGAAAAATTCATCCTAAAATCCCTATGGAATCTCCAGGGAGCCCAAGAGGCCAAGACAAGGTGGGGTCTCAGACTTCCTAATTCCTAGAGCCCCTACTTCTGTTTCCTGTCTGCCTGCCTAAGTCAAGTCCATTCCAGGAGTCCCCCTTCTGATAACTCAGATTCAACTCATTAGGAACCTTACCTACAGGTGCACAATCCCTTTTGTCAAAAATACATAACTTCATCTTGTGAGTGCTATCCCATAATACTAAAAGATCCTTCCCACAGTCAAGGACAGGGTATGATTGGGACCCCTCATGGCTGGGGTGGGCATCTTGGCAACCATCCAAGAGTCTTGCCTACCACACCTATCTTGCCGACCACACCTGTAAGAGGGAGATAGATCCACTTTTAATCCTACAAGCCACAATTCACAATGAAAGTATACCACATAAGTAGGTCTGTGCCAAATAAAAAAAACAACTACTTCATAAGGGAAAAATCTAAAGACGTTCAAGAAGGCATAGACAGAAGCATAATAACAAAAATTGATGCACATTTAAAATGATGGCAACGCTTTCTATGGGCAAGTCTGTGGGGAGCCAGACATTGTCATATAGTTTTTGGTGGTCACGCAAATTGGTAAAACATTTTTGGAGAAGCATCTAAATGTCCATGCGAATAGCACTCAATCAAATAACCAATAAGAATAAATAAATGGGAGCAGGGAGGCTTTGGCTTACAACAGAATGGCAAATAATAAATGTATATGTATAGGTGTTTAGTGGTTTAGTGTTTGGAGGAGGGGGGGGGAAGTGGAGAGGAAGAGAGAGGCGGGAGAGGGAGGGAGAAGGAGAGAGATGGAGGGAGGGGTACAGAGAACACAAAACTGCGCCTATCCAATATCCTCCAGTGTAGCTGGGAAATGTGAATGAAATATTGTGAGGAAGGGACCACTAGTTTTAGGAGGCTATTGCAAACAATCACCTATAAAAATGTATATTTTTAATTTGAACTAGAAATGATGAGGGAGGCAACAGGCAGGAATATTTGTCTTTACAGGGAAATGTGCATGGCACTGATGAGTACGATGGATACCAAAGGAGGGACAGTGACAAAAATGATTTGAAAAGGAGAGAGATCCAATCAACTAATTTTGTAAAAATTACGTAGTGAGACCAAGGTTTACCTTTGAGAATGTCTCCAAAGAGGGGGATCTGAAACTAGATACACATTTCCAGAGATGTTTGAAGGGGATTCCTTCCGGGGCCAGGGGTGGGCAAACTTTTTGACTCGAGGGCCACAATGGGTTCTTAAACTGGACCGGAGGGCCGGAACAAAAGCATGGATGGAGTGTTTGTGTGAACTAATATAAATTCAAAGTAAAGGAGCGGAGAGGAGAGCAAGAGAACCCTCCGCTCTTTCGGTTCCGCGGGCCGGATAGAACAGCCGAACAGGCCGGATCCGGCCCGCGGGCCGTAGTTTGCCCACGGCTGGTTTATACCAATAAGAAAGAGACTCAACATAAAAGTGCTTGAAAACATTGCCAAGTTGACATTTTTAGGATAAAGCTATTCTGTTCAATAAACTCTTTAAATCTAGGCTTTATTACACATAAAGATAGTCCATTCTCCAAGAAAAAGCAAAGTATATTTGATGTTTCATATCTGGTTGTTGTTTTATCCACAGCCCCACTGCCAGACCGCTGGCGCAGAAGGGACTTCATCTTTGAAATCTCTATCAATATAGTTTTATCTAACTGTAAGATTTACTCACTTGATGGTGCACCTGGTTAACTATGAAAAATCGCATATACCCATGGGGGGGTTTCATCCTAACGCACAGCGAAAACTTGTTGGTTCTGCCCCATTAGTGGATCTATGTTTATAATCAAGCAGAACTGTTTAAAAGTTATGGGAATATCAATGTAGTGGATAATTAACTGTGTACAGATCTATTAATTTGTGTAATTAAGACAGAACATCATTGGAATTTATTACGACTCGATCCTGCAGTCACCCTGAAGGGGCTGCTTGTCACGTCCTTTGGTTTCATTATAACCAAGCCGTTCACAGAACCTGCAGCTGCAGTGATTCCAACAATTAGTAGAGAGTGAGGCTGGCTCGTAAAAGTTGTAATAAAAATATTAACAAATCTGAATGTGAGGATAAGAACTAGACTTCGGTATACAACATTACTTTTCTCTTTCTTTGTTCATCTCGCCTGAGGATATTTTTTTTCCATTGATATGAGACACATTGATTGGTTGCTTCCCACACACGTGCCCTGACCAGGCCAGGATCAAACCTGCAACCCACGTTATGTACCTTTAATCGGGAATTGAACCTGCGATATTTTAAGTTCCTGGGCCAATGCTCTAACCACGGAGAACACTGTCCGGGCTCGATGTACAACACTGCTTTGGAAATGGATTAAATGCAATCTATTGCACTGTTCTCAGTTAGCAAGAGATGGCCGTGCTTCATCCCCCTCAAATGTGGTACAAGCAATCCCTATTTAAACATACCTGAAATAATAATAATAATAATAATAATAATAATAATAATAATAATAAAATTCTTTTGGTTTTTGCCCAGGTGAGCTGGTCAGAACTGAAAATGCATGTCCGTGTCCTGGCCGTGTCTTGAACTTGAGCTGCATAAAGACATTCGTCACTGGTATGACTGAGGCAGCCGTGGTAGGAAATACCTATGCCTTTTGGCCTGAGACGAGAACTGTATTGCATTTAGCAATGTACAGGGGTAACAGGAACTGTGGGAGTCCTTCCAAATGGATCATTTTCATAGGCCTCTGCATCCCAACTTGGAAGCCAATGGGAAGATATATTCACTTTAATGAGAACATGTTTCGCTGTAGTGAATTTTTATAGCAAGGAAATGGAGATGCCATGGCTACAGGAGCGGGGGAAAGACCTCGGAGGTCTCAGCTCACCCAGCTCTCTCGATCTGAGGGCCATTAACTGCGAAATTAATGCAAATACAGCTTAATGAAATGCTCCTCCTACTGTGGTCGTAAAACATCCCTGCAAACGACCACGCTGCACTTGGCAGACACGAGAGCCAGACCAGGATGCCCCGCATATCGATTTCTCTAAAACATGGACCGTTCCCACAGACTCCTCCAACGCGCAGCAGAGCAACAGCAGCCTCCAAGGTCAGTCTGTTTAGAACAGCGATCGGCAAACTCCTTAGTCAGCGGAGCGGCAAACGGCGGCTCGCGAGCCGCCGTTTGCCGACCACTGGTTTAGAAGATGAATTGGAACTGATTGAACATCATCTCCGTCAGAGGGAGAGCAGCCAACTCAATGAGGATCCTTGAGGTTGCAGCGAGACCCTAGGACCGCGCGCCAGATGAAAGCTCTGTTCGAAACGGTGCTCGCTACGTGACACAGGTTGGGGGGGGCCCTCATTCAAGGCAAGTGTCCTTCCCACCCCTTTGGGCCACTTTCTGTGGGCGTATACAAAACCAAGGAGTGGTCCTCAAGAGGACCACAGATCGGTGCCCTTGCGTGCCCCCTACCAGGGATGGAGCCTGCAATCTGGGCATGTATCTTGATCTGGAATCAAACCAGCAACCTTGATGTGCATGGGATGGCGCCCCAGCAACGGAGCCACACCGGCCAGGGCTATACAGGAATAATTCTTCACGGAAGATGACTTGAGAAGCACTGTTCTGGGGTTTATCTTGGATTTAGGGGTAAACTAGAAGCCACCTGCTGAATGTGAAGCCCGGACGGTTTGCCTGAAATATGAAGGAGAAGAATGGGAAATCCCAATATCACCCCCAAAGAGCATTAATATTTGGAATTAGATCAACGTATACAACTCTTAAGATCAAGCCAAAGTAATAGGAGATAGCAATATTTGAAGAATAGGCTCTTGGAAGTTAGAGGCCTTTTGATTTTACAGGTATTTTCTTTGTGTGCATGTTTAGAATCAAGAGGGTAGAAAGTGGAGTACATTAGGTTGAAAGAAGAAGAAAGTTATCATAGATTTTAATAATATACGTATATTCTCAGAACACAGAAACTATGTCACTTCTCCGAGTGTAATGAATGATATTAGCCAGCTGTTCAATGCACCAACCCATAAAAACTGAGTAGATTTGGGATTTCTGAAGCCCTGACAAAGTGTTTCAGGCATATGAAAAAGTATTATAAGTGAAAAAAAAGAATCTAACGAAATTAATTATAATCCCTATAGCAGCGATGATTTGCATAGAACACAAAAAGAACTTTGAGTATTCAGCCATGCGCTGTGTTGGATGGAAGTGATAAAAAGAAGAGAGGGAGTCTGCCTCTGCTTGTTTACCATGCAAACGCATCTTAACCATCAAATTTCAGATCAAATTTGACCTTTTATGAGAAGCCTTCCCTTAATACCCCAGACAGATGTTCTGCCCTTTTAACATACCTCCATTTTATCCGTTATATTATTACTTAATAATCATTTATGTTGTTTTTGAAAATTCAGGCTGTAACCTGAACTTGGTTTCAGTTAAATAATTGAAAAAAATATTTTTTTACTGATTCTAGGGAAGGAGAGAGAGAGAGAGAGAGAGAGAGAGAGAGAGAGAGAGAGTGAGAGAGAGAGAGAGAGAAACATCAATGATGAGAGAGAATCATTAATCGGATGCCTCCTGCACACTCCCTGCTAGGATCAAGCCAGCAACCTAGGCTGCCTGGGAATCCAACCCTGTGACCTCCTGGTTCATAAGTTGACACTCAACCACTGAGCCACACCGGCTGGTCTGGTCTGATTTTGATAGGTGATATTAGGTACAGACACAATTCCAAGATGTTGCAACTAACAACCTTTTTATATATATATTTTTAATATATTTTTATTGATATTTTACAGAGAGGAAGGGAGAGGGATAGAGAGCTAGAAACATCGATGAGAGAGTAACATCGACCAGCTGCCTCCTGCAGACCCCCTACTGGGGATATGCCCGCAACCAAGGTACGTGCCCTTGACCGGAATCGAACCCGGGACCCTTCAGTCCGCAGGCCGATGCTCTATCCACTTAGCCAAACCTGTTTCGGCAACTAACAACCTTTTTAAAATAAGTCTTGGGCTTGGTAAGTTTGACAGCTGATATACTCCCTTAAGACGAATTTCTACTAATGACAACTAAGTCAAATGTAGTTAATTCTGTAGTTAACAGAAACTGGTTATTCCCACTTATAAATAGATTTAAAGAAACACACACACACACACACACACACACACACACACACACCAATTCCCAAGACATCCTATATTTCCTTTGCCTCTGTGTGGGCAGAGAGTCTATTTTTCAGGTAAAAAGAATAGTCATCATTATTGAAGATACAGAAATCTCACGCATGAAGAGGAGGCCGCTCTGTCAACTAGGAGTCATTTTAGTCACAGAGCCAGGTCCCTGAGGAGACAGGATTGAGCTCTCGGCAAAGCGGGCAGATACACGAAGGATCCATCATTGACGTGTCCCATTGAGGGGACTGAGTTCACGTCTGTCATGTCGTCCATTTGGTGCCCCACTCTATACTGTCATCCAGACGAGGCAGCCAACGTTTTCCTGGGTGTTCCTCAGAGATGCCACATAAACAATCATGTAATAGGATTACCCTGAGTGATTGCTGAGGAAATGAGCCAGTTCAAATAAAAATGCTATGAACGGCACCATCATAAGAGATGTCCCAACATTTAACAATGTATATATTGACGAAACAATAATGAGGTTCCTGTTTGGGGTTCTTCCTCTGAAAAGGGCGCCTCTGTTTTGTCAATAGGATTAATGCAAACTCACTCGACCTTCATGCCTTTTAACGAGCTGCAGAAGGACACCATGGGTGTGTGCAGTGGGGAAAATGTGGATTCTGACCTACCTACGACTTGGTTCTGAAACCCAGCTCCACGCTCATTAGCTCTGTGCCTTGGATACTTCGTTGACTTCTTTGAACTTCAGTTTTCTTTTAAGAAAATTGGAATAATAACAATTTAATAATGCATCCCTAGTTTCAGGGGATATTATGGGAGGAGATTAACATCAAGAGTTCAACATCTTAATGGACTCCGAGAAGTCTTCTGACCCGTAGGGGTTAAGTGGCCCTGTATAAATTATCTATTCCGTGACCTTTTTTAAAAAGTTCAACTTTGATTTTTTTTAAAATCATAAAAAAATCATGTCTGGCACCCAGCTTTCAAAATAAGGAAACTGAGGCCTTTTAATGTTTAACAAATTAACCGTCAAATTCTGCTAGATCTTAAGGTCATTCATCCCTCAGTCCAGGGCCATGTGTCCTGAAGTACATTGTGTTCTATCTTCCATTCAGTTCAAATATTCACTTTAATGAGTGAGGTCAAGAAACAACCACCGTGCGGAGAATAATTTCCATGTGTATTTGCAAACCAAATGAGAAACTGGTTTCATGTATATCTAGAAACTTGAATACAGCACTATATAATGTCATTCTCTTCTCCTTTGCATTTTGCCATCATTATTGCCCCACTTAGACGTGGAATTGGGAGTCATTTCTGCCACGGATGGAATTTGGGGCACACATTTATCTTCAGTTTATTCATTTGTAAAATGACAGAAATGACCGAGGGACTATTGAGAAGATAAGACCAAGCCCCCCCTGGATTTATGGCCCAGGGGTGGGCAAACTTTTTGACTCGAGGGCCACAATGGGTTCTTAAACTGGACCAGAGGGCCAGAACAAAAGCATGGATGGAGTGTTTGTGTGAACTAATATAAATTCAAAGTAAAGGAGTGGAGGGGAGAGCAAGAGAACCGGATAGAACAGCCGGATCCGGCCCGCGGGCCGTAGTTTGCCCACGGCTGGTAGAACCTGCAGAGTCCATCTTGATCCAACATGTAGACTAACCTGACCTTATGGTAACCGCTAGCCTCATTATATACTCATTGTAATACCTGAGCTTGCTAAGGACACAGCCCTCCGCACCAAGATGAGAAACAGAACGCCCATATAAGGACACTGTCTTGGGAGAAGTCTCCACCCCTTTCCCTGAAGTGTCCTGAATATGCCCCCCCCCGCCCCCCGCTTCACTGAATACCCTTCCCCCTGATGCAATCAACCTCAATAAAAGGAGTAAATCCTCCTAGGGAGCGGCTGCTCTGTCTGTGGAGCAGCCCATTCCCTGTCTCACTGCTTCACTAATAAACTCACTTTCACTTTAATTTTAAAAATATGTTTGTAATTTAACGTATTAATGTTTTTGCAGGTATTATTATTATTTTTAAATACATTTTTATTGATGTTAGAGAGGAATGGAGAGGGATAGAGAGATAGAAACATCAATGATGAGAGAGCATCATTGATCAGCTGCCTCCTGCATGCCCCCTACTGGGGATCGAGCCTGCAACCCAGGCATATGCCCTTGGCCAGAATTGAACCTGGGACGCTTCAGTCTGCAGGCCAATGTTGATTTCAGAGAGGAAGCGGAGAGAGAGAGGGAGAAACATTAATGATGAGAGAGGATCATTGATCAGCTGCCCCCTGCATGCTCCCCACTGGGGGGTCAAGCCTGCAACCCAGACATGTGCCCTCACTGGGAACTGAACCCTGACCTCCTGGTTCATAGGTCGATGCTCATCCTCTGAGCCATGCCGGCCGGGCATAAACTCACTTTTACTTTAAACTCTGCTGGCTCATGTTTGAGTTCTTTCCTGCAGGAAGCCGAGAACCCACACCCCCGGAACACCTGCGTCATCTCCACGTAGCTTTATCATGGAAACATCGGTAACAGGCCAGCAACAAGGCCAATTCTCACATTTCCAAAGGAAAACGAAGATTGTTTCCTACCCGCTCCACAATATTCTGAATAATCACATCGCTATCACTAAATAGGAGAAGATACTGCAGTGCAGTATTTTCTGCCTCTAATGAGGACGTCTTGGTTTTGACGGCTAAAGGATCTATGTGGACCATGTAATGACAGAATGGCTACTGTCACCTTGAGTGGGATGGAAATTAAAGAGTAAATGAGAATTAATAATAGCTAATATAGGCTTAGCTGGCATGGGGCATACTCTGTGCCATTCTGTTGTACATTCTTTACTCCTACTCGATTCTGTAAGTATTTGGTGCTGATGAACTTTTTATTAATGTGATAATAAATTTACATATACAGAAATGGGAAGCTCAAAGGATTGAAAATCTAGCCGAGATTATGCAGCTGATAGGAAGCTCAGGCAGGATTCAAATGCAGTGTCAGCTGAGCTGGTAACTACATTAACTTGTGATTCCAATGAGAAAGCATGGGTGTAGCAATTACTCACAGTCCTGTCAAAGCAAGCACTTATGTACTTAAAATTACTGAATACAGGAACTTCCAAAATGATCGCATCTGACTCTTATTCGCTTCTAAATAATCTTCTTTAAAAACTAGAAGTTATCACTTTTGCTGTGTGTTTTTTTTTTTTTTTTCCCCTACTGCTTGTATAATAGAAAAGGATGTCCTCCGAAATGCTTTTGCAGAAATTGTGTTCACAGAGCAGGTAACATCTTCATCCTTTCACGAGTTCTCAGGGAGGAGAGAATCCTGTGCCTGGAAGCCTCGGGAAAGGACGAGGCCGGCTCTCAAAGGCCATTTTTCCAAAGGGCCAGACAGATGCCCTCTGGCGCCCTTCCAAGGCTTCCCTCCGCAGAGCCCTGGAGGTGGTGGGGCGGAGCTACGGGGCCTGGGGGGAAGCTAACGGAGGGGTTATGCACTCTGTGCTGGGAGCGCTTCTTTCGAGTTGAGCTGAATAATGAAATGAGGCTGCAAGCAGAACGCAGTCTCTGGATATTGACTTTGATGATAACGTTAATAATTTAAAGGTTGTAAGGGACTGAGTGCGGTGTTAAATAATACAGGCCCTGTTTGGCCTACATTTTTTCTTTCTCCTTGTAGTTTCTTATTTGCTAGCGAGGGAACAAGATTTAGTAGGAAAAATTGACCTTGTGAACCGGTTACGGATAGCATTATAAACATTTAACTAGGAACATGGCTCTAAGTTATTTTTTCTCGAGTTACAAAATGGTTTTATGTGAATCATCACAATTCTCAGGCATTTTGTAATAATTGATGACGAGTACACTATCCTCTTTTGATTCTTCTTGATGCCTGCAATGGGTGTTGGATATTCAATGGGTTATTTCAAAGGCAGCTGTTCCAAAGAGAACTTGGTCTTCCTCTCCCACTCAAAGTCTCCTCTCTCCCCGTCTTCCCCATCACAGCGAAGGGCACCCCCACGCACTCAGTAATTCCTGCCCCAAACTATGGAGTCATCCTGCTTCCTCTCTTCCTCTCCAGGGCCACTTCCTATGCATCAACCAATTTTCTCATCTCTGTGATGGCTTTGCCTCTCCTTACCACCTTCACCCCACAGTCTTTGTCATTAACCTATCCTCTGGGTGTTCCACCAAATTCCTTCAGACTCCCTGCTTTTACCCTCATTCCTCTAGGGGGCACCACACTTGATCTTTTCTTAAAGGAATAAACTAGATCACCTTACTCATCCTGCTTAAAAAGTAACCTCTCATGACTTTTAATTATAATTAGGATACATTTCATAAGTCCTATCAATAATCAGTGGGTTTCTTTTATGATCTGGACCCTACTGACTCTCCCACCACCTCCCCTACTTCTCTGTTTTAATTTCATTATATTCCAGACACCCTGGCCTCCCTTCTTCTCCTCAAACAGGGTGAGTGTTTCCCATTTCAGGGCCAGCGCGCACGTTACCCTATCTCAGTGGTCGGCAAACTCATTCGTCAACGGAGCCAAATATCAACAGGACAACGACTGACATTTCTTTTGAGAGCCACATTTTTTCAACTTAAACTTCTTCTAACGCCACTTCTTCAAAATAGACTCGCCCAGGCCATGGTATTTTGTGGAAGAGCCACACTCAAGGGGCCAAAGAGCCGCATGTGGCTCGCGAGCCGCAGTTTGCCGACCACGGCCCTACCTGAACCTGTGCAACTGTTACGTTGTGTGATGAGAGAGATGTTTGCAGGTGTGATCCACTTCAGGATCTTGAGATGGGAAGGTTCCCCTGGGTTCTCCCAGAGAGCCCTTCACGATAGCAAGGGTCCTTACAACAAGGAAGAAAGAGGGTCAGGTCTGAGGAGGCAATGTGATGATGGGAGATCATCTTCATTTTTCAGATATCTTCTTTCCATTCTATTTCTGGCTGTGGTTTATCTGTGACTAACCAGTAAATCTGGTGGGCTTTTGTTTGTTTGTTTTCACAAGTTCTAGAGCAGGGGTGGGCAAACTTTTTGACTCGAGGGCCACAATGGGTTCTTAAACTGGACCGGAGGGCCGGAACAAAAGCATGGATGGAGTGTTTGTGTGAACTAATATAAATTCAAAGTAAAGGAGCGGAGGGGAGAGCAAGAGAACCGGATAGAAGAGCCGGATGCGGCCCGCGGGCCGTAGTTTGCCCACGGCTGTTCTAGAGTCTGCTTTTACTCTACGATGTTGTAATTCTCTCCTGGAATCAACAGAATTCTCTTCTATCTTCTCGAATATGGTAAACAGGTAACTGTGTCCATGCCTGGAGTCCCTGATGGTTTACTCATGTGGTCTGCTGTTTCTTCTAGTTTCTGGTGCAAGTGTTTTTGTGGGCGTGATTTTTATTTTATTTATTTTTAGTTATCTTTCATTGCATCTTCACACTGTATTTTCAGAATTGTTTGTAGCACTAAGTTTAGAGGGCTTATGGTTGTTCCTGCCAGGTACTCAGGGACAAAGGCAATCTGGATCACTTTCATAGAACTTCAGGGATTCAGCTCCGGAGTGCAGACGCAGCTCATGCAAAGGATGATCCACTGTGGTTTGCTTTTTTTCTGAGAGTGCCTCTTTCTCAGGTCTCAACCCCAACTAAACGGGTTCCAACAGCACCTCGCCTTGTGGGTCCTGAATTCCAGCATCTGGGCTCCCCGACACTTTAGGCTGTGAAATCTCTGCTTAGTCTTCCTTTCTTTAAACCATCTTTCCAGAGTCAGCAAACGCCTTACAGGGAAGAAGCTCCCCAAGGCTGGATGCACTCCCGATGGCCCTGCCTCTGCTGGGATCCGATCCATTTCCTCTTCGTTTTCATGTCAGCTCTCTGAGCACCTTTACAAAGATCCTTTTTCTCTTGATTTTTAACATGTCCTCTCTGGCAAGGTCAGGAAAAAGAACCTAACCCGCCAGCATTAAAAGCAGAATCCATTGGTATGTTTTTAAAAAATAATTTAAATTTATATTTCGATCCCACGACATTTTTAAAAAAGGACTCAAGAGCAAGGGGAAGTGAAATGATTTGGGGGGAGAGTGATTTACACAAATTAATTCTGGAGAAAGATGCATTGAAAACATATTTTTGAATTGGTTCATCATAAACATGTTCCAAATATAGTCAGACATCTGTCTCCGGTGAAAAGCAAAGGTATAGAGGAAAACAAAATAAATAAAGCAATGTAACCTAATAAAAACAACAGTGAGGAAAGGCTTGGCATAGGAGAGAATCTCAAAAGCCTGCGGATATGAGACATACATTTGGGGACAGAGCGCCCTAGGCATCAACCTACCATGGTCAAGAGCATAGGAAGGCCTCAAGTTGGCCTGGGCATTAGCAGAAGAGGTCTGATAGGCAGGGACTTTGCAAGAGACACAAAGGAGGCCAGGACTGAGAGGGGGGTGTCCAGGAGGCTGGTGAATTGCTCTGAAGCTGATTGGTTCAGGTCTAGCTGGAGCTCAGAAAATATTTAAAGGACCAGTAAGAAGAAATCTAGGTAAGAATCGGGTCCTTGTATTTGCAGGCTGGGTTAGAAAACGGCAAGGACAGCTGCAGAGTATCCAGTCCCATAGCTGTTTTTTATATCCACTCATCTGCTGACGGACACTGGGGCTTACCCTTTGGGACAGCATGGAGGGACTGGAGAGGATGGTGCTCAGTGAAATAAGCCCGTCAGAGAAAGACAAGTACCACATGATCTCACTCACATGTGGAAGCTAATGGACAACATACACTGACCAACGAAACAGAGCCAGAGACATGGAGGCATGGAACAGTCTGAGGATTCTCAGAGGGAAGTGGGGCGGGGTGGCGGGGAGATTAACCAAAGAACATACATACATATGCGCATTGCCAATGGACACAGGGGGGTCTGGGGAGTGGGGTGGGGGTGGGGTCAATGGGGGGAAGAAGAGGGCTACATCTGTAATACTTTCAGCAATGAAGATAAAATTTTAAAACTTTGTAATGGCCCTATCAGGGGTGGGCAAACTTTTTGACTCGAGGGCCACAATGGGTTCTTAAACTGGACCGGAGGGCCGGAACAAAAGCATGGATGGAGTGTTTGTGTGAACTAATATAAATTCAAAGTAAAGGAGCGGAGGGGAGAGCAAGAGAACCAGATAGAACAGCCGGATCCGGCCCGCGGGCCGTAGTTTGCCCAAGGCTGCAACCGGTTTGGCTCAGTGGATGGAGCGTCGGCCTGCAGACTCAAGGGTCCCAGGTTCGATTCTGGTCAAGGGCATGTACCTTGGTTGCGGGCACATCCCCAGTAGGGAGTGTGAAGGAGGCAGCTGATCGATGTTTCTCTCTCATCAATGTTTCTAGCTCTCTATCCCTCTCCCTTCCTCTCTGTAAAAAATCAATAAAATATGTTTAAATAAATAAATAAATAAATAAATAAAACTTTGTAATGCAATCACGAATTGGGAGGGAAATCTCACTGTAGGTATGAGGAAAACATATGGAAGGAGGGGAGTACATTCTGATACCTAAGCACATCGCTTGGGGTGATGGCCCGACCCACCCTGGGTCCCAGGCTGAAAGGCTCAGGGCTATTTCCAAGTCCCACCGACCTGGCTGGATGCTGGGCTGAATCTTCTTTCAGGACTTGCTGGGATTGGTCAGGCACTGGGTGGGGCTATGGCTGCCGATTATGGCCCCACCCATATGATGAGCAAACTGGGGCGGAGGGAAGAGGCAGTCAATGTCAAACGTCTGGACTCCACAAATGTAAAAACAACAACAGCCACCTGAGACTACAGAGATTTACTTTAGAAACGAGGTCCACCCGCCCACTGGATCTCTCCATACTGTTTTTAAACTTTGCAGATACTTTTCCGCATCCGATGGTACATGTTTATCCTCCTATTCCAGGGGTGGGCAAACTTTTTGACTCAAGGGCCACAATGGGTTCTTAAACTGCACCGGATGGCCGGAACAAAAGCATGGATGGAGTGTTTGTGTGAACTAATATAAATTCAAAGTAAAGGAGCGGAGGGGAGAGCAAGAGAACCGGATAGAACAGCCGGATCCGGCCCACGGGCCATAGTTTGCCCACGGCTGTCCTATTCCGTGAATCAGGTACAACAAATGCTTTCTGGGACATCAGAATCACCAAAAATGGAATCTCAACTCATTTCACCTCCCCCCCCCCAAATGAGGAAATGGCAGAAAACCCATCCCTTCAAAAGCGAATAAACGCTTCAGGAATAGGTTTATTTCCATCTGACAAGGGATACTGGCTCTTTCTTTTTAAAAGCCCCACGGAACGACTTGTGACTAATATATCTGAAACGCAATATTAGTGTTTCTGGCTCAGAGGATGGTGGTGTCGGCTGAACATCAATGATCGCTTTTACTGGGACAGGTAACACTCACGCAACCTAAGGAAGAAATATTTACTCTCCCATAATCTCGCCATGCCAGGTAAGACCAACTCCTGTCCTTTCCAAATGAAAAGGCAGATTAAGTAGCTTTACGTCTGTGAGCTTCGAGGTCACTGCTGGGACCTGCCTCTATGTTCACGTTTGATTCAAGCCTTTAATCACCAAAGTTCCCAGATTCGGTCTCCTTTCACTCATGGTTTGAGCTTGTGACTCATGCAGAATTCTCTTAAATGAGATGTCCCTGATTTTCAGCAAGTTTCCTAGATTCCCAGGGTGCATTTCCTCTTGTCTTGAGGACACTGAGTCAGAGAGCACGCCAGTCTTACCTTGCTTCCTGGGCATCTCTAAATCAAATCATTCTCTGATCCAAGCATGCTGACTCGTGGCTGCTATTTGGAGAATCGGATGTTGGAGTGAGGGCAGAAGGGAGACAATCAAATTTGGATTCGTATTCCTTTCTTTTCTAGTTCACTTCCTCCAAAGGTTCTCACAGATTCTTTTATGTGTCTAGTTCTCTGAATCTCGCCATTAAC